>NC_091708.1:6655714-6962500 GCF_041296265.1 Equus caballus | reverse complement strand
GCTCCCAAGTCAGTGCCTCCCCTCAGGCCGAGACTAAGGGAGGCAGAGACTGGGACGGAGGTGCCGATCAAACAGCACCTCCCAACCAAAGAGCCAGCATCACGCCGCTGGCTCGGCCCGCCACGATCACTCCCACACCCGCGTGGAAACCCCAGCAAGGGGAACACGCGGGCACGCGCCCGAGCCTGCCCGCCCCCACACGGCACGCCGTGGGGGGGGGGCGACGAGGCACCCGTCCCCCCCGAGGGGGACGGGCACGCCTCCCTTACCGACTCGACCCCCCGCTTCTCAGACACACCAGCGCAGCGGTCACCTGAGGAGGGCGACGGGAACAGGGAACGACACCGCCACTCGGCCTCGGGCGCCTGAGGGACGACCTGGAACACTCCAGGGGCACCGCCAACGGCCGGGGGAGCGCGCTCACGCGTCCAAGAAGGCGCGCGGCGCGGCGGCAACACGGCCCGCCCCACCGTGGGGAGGGCCGCCCGCGAGACACAGCCAAGAGGCACAGGCGGAGCATCCGCCGCGTCACGGAGACCCCGACACCGCCCACGCCACAAGGCACGGGGCGGGGGAGCGAGGTCGGGCCGGATTCCGCACCCCTGCCACCTCCCACACGCCACTCGCAGCGGGGGAGAACGGGCGAGGGGGCCCGCGGGCAGAGCGAGAAGAGCGGTCCCGTTCGCCATGAACGTCCGTCCCTCGTCTGGCACGGCTTAGGCCCGGCCTGGGAGAGCACAGCATCACCACATCGATCAGCAGCATAACGCGAGGGATCCCCGAGCAAGGGAAGGCCGGCGAGGACAGCGAGCGGAGGAGCCTGCTTCAGCCTCACCGGCCCCCCTCCTCCTCTAGCAAGCGCGGGCGACGACCCCAGGACGAGAACGCCTGACACGCACTGGCACGGAGCCGGCGGGACGGGGTAAGTCGCGACCGCACCCGGGTGCCGGCGGCAGGGAGTGCACGTGGTAGAGGACCCCGCGCCCCTAACCCCGCCGCCCTCGGGTACCAGAGACCGGAGGTGGCACCACGGTCGCGGGGACGCCTGGAACGCACAAGAGCCGGCGCGCAGGCCCCAGCGGGCGGCTCAAGCGGCGGGGGTGGAAACGGGCGTCCGGTTCTCGGCCAGAGCCCGGAGACCTCCCCGCACACGCATCCAGGCACCCGGAAGCTCTCGGGCGACTGTCACCCGAGCAGAGCGTGTCAGCACTTACCTGGCGGCACAAAACCACCCATTCAGGGGCAAGAATCGCCGCGCCCGGAGACGGGGCCCACCCACGGATCACGAGGGGAACCCCTGGATCACGGCCACGGCCACCAGACCCCAAGCACGACCCCATCGCCACCAGGCCCGGAGCTCCCGGGGCCATCTGGTCGACCCCAGAAGCGTGGCGGCAGGGGGAGCCGGGGACAGCCTCCCCGGGCCGCCCGCGCGGGCCGGGACCGGTCGGTCCCTCCCTCTGAGTCGCCGGGTCAGGACTTAGAAAAGAATTCCACGGAGGAGCCTCCGGCGACCGGGCCCGGGGCGGGACCGTGGCTCCCGTCCCTCAGCCGGGGCTCCACCTACGCCTCGAGCCGGCCCCCTCCCACCTCCGGACAAAGACGCGACCCGCGAAACTCGGAGAGAGAAGTCCGGTCCGACGGCCCGGACCCACCCCGGGCACGCGTCCCGGCCGGGGACGCCCTCCCCGGCCCGCCCTCGAGGGCTCCCGGGGCCGGTCCACGCTCTTCTCCAGGGCGGGACTTGGACAAAAAACTGCCACGGAGGAGGAGGCATCCGAGGACCGGGCCCGGTCCCCACCGCCAGAGCCGGTCGACTCGGAAGACCAGTGGGGAAAAGGCCAGCCCGGCGGCCGAGCCCGTCGCGCCCTCCACGGGCCTCCCCCGCAAGGCCCCGGCCGGTCCCCCACCTCCGGAGCGGGGCGCGGAAAGGGGATCGGCGACGCGGAAGGCCCGACCACCGGGCCGCCCTCAGGACGACGGCCGGGCACGGGACGAGTTCCCTCGCCCGTTCCCCCGCGGTGGCCCCCCACCCCCTCCCGGGGACGGAGGGGCACCGGCGGCTGCTGGTCGACCCGTCCGGGAGGCCCCACACCCCGGCCGGCACCGGGCGGCGCGGCGACAGCCACCTCCCTCAGTAGCCTTCACCTCCAATCTCCGGCGAGCGGGCGTCGCGCTCACGCACCGGCGCCACCGGGCCAGATCCCGCCAGCGACGCCGGCCTCCCGGGACTCTGCCTCGGTCACCGCGGCCGAGTCCCGTCCCTTGGCCCGCGTCGCCGGAGCTCCGGAGGAAAGAGACGATATAAAAGCGGCCGCCAGGTGGCACCCGGCGACCGGCGACCGCCTCAGCGGGACGGAGCCGGAGCGCGGGCCCGCCGGGGAGCACAGCCGGGCCGCCGGGCCGCCAGATCCCGTCCCGGCGCCCCCTCGGACCCAGCCTCCCGGCCCAGCTCGGCCCCGGGGCGTCCGCCCGCGGGCTCCCGGCCGCCAAGGCGCAGCCCCAGCCGCAGGAGGGGGACCCGGAAAAGGTTTCTCGGGCGCTCACCGGGAAGGGGACGGGGAGAGTTCCCCCAGAGAGGCCAGGGGTCGGCCTGGGCCGGGCTGAGCCGGTGCGGCCGGGAGGCCGCCGCTTCCCGGAGCGGCCGGAGCGCCCCCGGGGCTCCCGGGAGGACTTAGAAAATCAGGGCGGGCGGGGACGGTCAAACCGAAACCAGGCACGTCATCCGAGAAGGACCGTGATGACGGGAGGAGGAAAGCTTTCAAGCGCAGAGGGTCTGTCGAAGGCAGGTGGAGAGTCTACCCGCTGAAACGGACGAAGATGGGAAAAAGAGGCTAGCTGAGGTGCCGACATTTAAGGAAATTAAAAAAAAAAAAAAGCACGAGGGCGTGGAGAACTGGGGGAAAATCAACACTGAGAAATCTACCCTCTGAAACTGACGAAGATGGGCAACAGGGGCTAGCTCGGGTGGCAATCTTTAAGCAGAACACACACACACACACACACACACACACAAGCGCGTAGAGACCTGGGGAAAAAGCAACGCTGAGAAATCTACCCTCTGAAACTGACGAACATGGGCAACACAGGCTAGCTCAGGTGGCAATCGTTAAGCAAAAAAATAAATAAATAAAATAAAAAACTACAATGGCGAGGAGACCCGGTGAAAAAGCAACCCTGAAAAAAGGTACCCTCTGAAACGGAGGAAGCAGGGCAACAGAGCCTAGCTCAGGTGACAATATTTAAGCCAAAAAGAAAGAAAGAAAGAAACAAAGAAACAAAGAAAAGAGCAAGGGAGTGGAGACCTTGGGAAAGAGCGATACTGAAAAATCTAGCCTCTGAAAATGACAAAGATGGGCAACACACGTTAGCTCAAGTGCCAATCTTGCAAAGAAAACACACACACTCACACACACACACACTGAGGGACGTGGAGACCTGGGGAAAAAGCAACACTGAGAAATCCACCCTCAGAAACTGAGAAAGAAGCGCAACAGAGGCTAGCTCAGGTGGCAATCGTTAAGCAAAAGAAACACACAAGGGCGTGGAGACCCGGGTAAAAAGCAGCACGGAGAAATCCACCCTCTGAAACTGAGGAACATGGGCAACAGACGCTAGCTCAGGTTGGAACCTTTAAGCAGAAAAGAAAGACACCAGGGCGTGGAGAGCTGGCGAAAAAAGCAACACTGAGAAATCTACCCTCTGAAACTGACGAAGATGGGCCACAGAGGCTAGCTCAGGTGGCAATCTTTAAGCAAAAGAAACACACAAGGGCGTGGAGACCTGGGGAAAAAGCAACACTGAGAAATCTACCCTCTGAAACTGATGAACATGGGCAACAGAGGCTAGCTCAGGTGGCAATCGTTAAGCAAAAGGAAAACACAAGGGCGTGGAGACCTGGGGAAAAAGCAACACTGAGAAATCCACCCTCTGAAGCTGACGAAAATGGGCAACAGAGGCTACCTCAGGTGGCAATCATTAAGCAAAATAATAAAATAAAATAAAAAACTACAATGGCGAGGAGACCCGGTGAAAAAGCAACCCTGAAAAAAGGTACCCGCTGAAACGGAGGAAGCAGGGCAACAGAGCCTAGCTCAGGTGACAATATTTAAGCCAAAAAGAAAGAAAGAAAGAAAGAAAGAAAGGAAGAAAGAAAGAAAAGAGCAAGGGAGTGGAGACCTTGGGAAAGAGCGATACTGAAAAATCTAGCCTCTGACTGACAAAGACTGGCAACACACGTTAGCTCAAGTGCCAATCTTGCAAAGAAAACACACACACTCACACACACACACACACTGAGGGACGTGGAGACCTGGGGAAAAAGCAACACTGAGAAATCCACCCTCTGAAGCTGACGAAAATGGGCCACAGAGGCTAGCTCAGGCGGCAATCGTTAAGCAAAAGAAACACACAAGGGCGTGGAGACCTGGGGAAAAAGCAACACTGAGAAATCCACCCTCAGAAACTGAGAAAGAAGCGCAACAGAGGCTAGCTCAGGTGGCAATCGTTAAGCAAAAGAAACACACAAGGGCGTGGAGACCCGGGTAAAAAGCAGCACGGAGAAATCCACCCTCTGAAACTGAGGAACATGGGCAACAGACGCTAGCTCAGGTTGGAACCTTTAAGCAGAAAAGAAAGACACCAGGGCGTGGAGAGCTGGCGAAAAAGCAACACTGAGAAATCTACCCTCAGAAACTGAGAAAGAAGCGCAACAGAGGCTAGCTCAGGTGGCAATCTTTAAGCAAAAGAAACACACAAGGGCGTGGAGACCTGGGGAAAAAGCAACACTGAGAAATCTACCCTCTGAAACTGACGAACATGGGCAACACAGGCTAGCTCAGGTGGCAATCCTTAAGCAAAAAAATAAATAAATAAAATAACTACAATGGCGAGGAGACCCGGTGAAAAAGCAACCCTGAAAAAAGGTACCCTCTGAAACGGAGGAAGCAGGGCAACAGAGCCTAGCTCAGGTGACAATATTTAAGCCAAAAAGAAAGAAAGAAAGAAACAAAGAAACAAAGAAAAGAGCAAGGGAGTGGAGACCTTGGGAAAGAGCGATACTGAAAAATCTAGCCTCTGAAACTGACAAAGATGGGCAACACACGTTAGCTCAAGTGCCAATCTTGCAAAGAAAACACACACACTCACACACACACACACACTGAGGGACGTGGAGACCTGGGGAAAAAGCAACACTGAGAAATCCACCCTCTGAAGCTGACGAAAATGGGCCACAGAGGCTAGCTCAGGCGGCAATCGTTAAGCAAAAGAAACACACAAGGGCGTGGAGACCTGGGGAAAAAGCAACACTGAGAAATCCACCCTCAGAAACTGAGAAAGAAGCGCAACAGAGGCTAGCTCAGGTGGCAATCGTTAAGCAAAAGAAACACACAAGGGCGTGGAGACCCGGGTAAAAAGCAGCACGGAGAAATCCACCCTCTGAAACTGAGGAACATGGGCAACAGACGCTAGCTCAGGTTGGAACCTTTAAGCAGAAAAGAAAGACACCAGGGCGTGGAGAGCTGGCGAAAAAGCAACACTGAGAAATCTACCCTCTGAAACTGAGAAAGAAGCGCAACAGAGGCTAGCTCAGGTGGCAATCTTTAAGCAAAAGAAACACACAAGGGCGTGGAGACCTGGGGAAAAAGCAACACTGAGAAATCTACCCTCTGAAACTGATGAACATGGGCAACAGAGGCTAGCTCAGGTGGCAATCGTTAAGCAAAAGGAAAACACAAGGGCGTGGAGACCTGGGGAAAAAGCAACACTGAGAAATCCACCCTCTGAAACTGACGAAGAAGGGCAACAGATGCTAGCTTAGGTTCAATATTTGAGCAAAAAAAAAAAATAAACCCACACACAAGGGCGTGCAGAACTTGGGAAAGAGCAAGACTGAGAAATCTACCCTCTGAAACTGACAAAGATGGGCCACAGAGGCTAGCTCAGGTGACAATCTTTAAGCCAAAAAATAAAAAATAAAAAAAAAAGAAAAGAGCAAGGGAGTGGAGACCTTGGGAAAGAGCGATACTGAAAAATCTAGCCTCTGAAACTGACAAAGATGGGCAACACAGGTTAGCTCAAGTGCCAATCTTGCAAAGAAAACACACACACTCACACACACACACTGAGGGACTTGGAGACCTGGGGAACAAGCAACACTGAGAATTCTACCCTCTCAAACTGACGAAGATGGGCAACAGACGCTAGCTTAGGTTCAATATTTGAGCAAAAAAAAAAAAAAAAAAAAGCACACACACACACAAGGGCGTGCAGAACTTGGGAAAGAGCAAGACTGAGAAATCTACCCTCTGAAACTGACAAAGATGGGAAACAGAGGCTTAGCTCAGGTGGCAATCGTTAAGCAAAAGAAACACACAAGGGCGTGGAGACCCGGGTAAAAAGCAGCACGGAGAAATCCACCCTCTGAAACTGACGAACATGGGCAACAGTGGCTAGCTCAGGTGGCAATCGTTAAGCAAAAGAAACAGACAAGGGCGTGGAGACCTGGGGAAAAAGCAACACAGAGAAATCCACCCTCTGAAACTGACGAAGATGGGCAACAGAGGCTACCTCAGGTGGCAATCGTTAAGCAAAAGAAACACACAAGGGCGTGGAGACTTGGGGAAAAAGCAACACTGAGAAATACACCCTCTCAAACTGACGAACATGGGCAACACGGGCTAGCTCAGGTGGCAATTTTTAAGGAAAAATAAAAGGAAGTGCGTGGTGACCTGGGGAAAAAGCAACACGGAGAAATCCACCCTCAGAAACTGAGAAAGAAGCACAATAGAGGCTAGCTCAGGTGGCAATCGTTAAGCAAAAGAAACACACAAGGGCGTGGAGACCCGGGGAAAAAGCCCCACGGAGAAATCTACCCTCTGAAAGTGAAGAACTCGGAGAAGACTGGTCCTAGACGCCGGGGTCCCTGGAGCAGCGACTTCTTCAGAGGCACGCGAACGTCCACGATCTCCACTCCACGTTTATGGCCGACTGCGTGTGTGGGTCCTTTGGAATCGACCACGCTACCGTCCGGGCCACTTTGGGACATCGTGTCCAGCTGCCCCGAGCGGCAGGAAATTTTGAAACAAATCAGGAAGGATGAAAGGAGAAAAATGAATGCAAAATAAACAAAACCAGAATCTTGGAAACATAAAATATATGCACTGAAATAAAAAATAAAATAAATGGTATGCATTCTAGAATCAACATAGCCCAATAAATATTTAGTTTACTAGAAGGCAATAATGAGCTCTCTGCCCAGTATGTGACAAAGAAAAGAAGGTAAGAAATATAAAAATCTGTTATAATATGGAGAAAATGAAGAGCGCATGTAGGTAAGGAGTAATAAAAATTAGCTATGAATTTTGCACCCTTTAATAAGATACACAAAGACTAAGCGCCCTATAGTATGTTAGAAAATTGTATGACTTTCCAAATCATAATTAATTACCTGAAGTATTATTAACATCTGTTATATAATGTTATAATAATGATAATTATGTTATTATCTTAAATATTTATTTGATCCAAATACTTTCTTTCAAATTAGCACAAGAAAAAATGGGGGTGCAGAGATTGTGGGAGGCCTCAAACATGTTTCAATCCAAATGCTGTCTTTAAGCAGCTGGGAAGGTAGAAGCCTACGTAGAAGATGATGAATTTATCTTGCGCTGGTGCATTACCAGAGTAGTAGGAAGGAGAGACAGCTAACAGCACTTTTCTTATCCTAAAAGTTCTCCAAGATAATCAATAATTTTCCTTCCATGAGTTCTGAAATTGAAGTACTGACTGAAGTAAGTCAATTCATCCTATCCTATGATTTTTGTATTTTTTACTGTCTTGACTGAATGTTTTACCAAATTGATACCATTTGTTGGGTTTTGCTTTTGAATAGCCTAGCCTCCATTCTTGGGCTTTATGAATAAGTGAAATGTGTGTAAACTTTAAACAATCAAATACCTTCTTATGAAGTAAAAGAGTTGAATAGTATGTATTTCTACATCCAATAATATACCCAAGTATATTTTTATTTCAGTGATAGTTTTGGCATAGAAGCTGACATGGTCAAAATATTAAAATAAAGCAGTTATGAATCTGGAGTGATGACTTCAAGATACTGAAATAAGTGGTAATGTTGGAGAAAACAGTGCATCCTTGGAATGATGAAGTTATTCCATCCGCCAATCATCAAGTACGGAAGAGCCTCAAGAAACATGAGCATAGCTGTTAAACGAGCCCACAACCACCCAGTGAGCTCATTTTGATGTTCTACTACTTTAAATTGAGCACACTGTTGTCCTTCCACTCCCAATATGCTTGTCAACACAGACACACCGAGTTTAATCAGACGTGAAAGGTCCATGCATTGTGTATGAGAATTGCATGAGGCAAACCTAAAACTTGTTCTCAAAGTTTCTTTTTTATCTCACTGTTGCCAAATTCTCCTTATGCCCATGTGGGACCTCATTACTTTCCAAAATGCCTGGGAGAGCTGAGTTGGAAACCCTAGGGATGTTTTAACAAGCTTTTGTTTTTGGATCCAAACTACAGGTGCAAGTGCTTGTAATTTCTTCTACTTAGTTATACATTGTTATTTTTATAGTGCAGACTCTAACAAGTGCCCTGGCCTGTCCAGGAAGGAGTTGAACTGGCAGGGCTCCCAGCTCTCGGAAGTTGGTTAGCAAAGGAAACAAAGCTGCTTTCAAGCCTTTTTTTCATGTTATGTGAGAGACAATGTAAATCTTTACTCAGTCCCTGAGCTTTTAACCTGCCCTGTTTTTCGTAAATAGTCTCTGTGGGAGGCCAGGTGATGTTCAAGTTGGAGAAAACAAACCTCCAACTGGAAACTCCCTGTGAACAGTGTCCTGAGAACAAAGCAATCACACTGTGAATTCCAATTACTGGGTAATCCTGATGCCTTTTCTTTGCTCCCAAATGAAAGTTTTTTGGTTTTATTGTCGTTGTTCCCTAAACCCCCTAACTCACCTTTGAAAAGCAGACAGAATATATTATGGAGTCCTCCGTTAACGCACAAGCCTCAGGAGAAACGACACTAACATTTATCAGCCCAATCATCATTGGAAAATCAATTTTGATTTTATAATCTACTTACACCCCACTCCTCTTCCATATTTTCTTACCGCCAACTCCCTTTAAACAAAGACTGGTCGCAGCACACAGACTAAAATACTTAGATCACTGATTACTGGTCAGACCACACACAACTGTGGTTTAGCAACCGGCCAACCAGTGCCCCTGAGTTATCGATGTTACTTTGTAACATTCACAGAACAGAGGGTTCCTTCTGGATATTGAAAGCCTCCTCTAAGGGTTTCTTAGTTTCCACTCTTTTTGAATAGCCACCACTTTCATTTTGTCCTTACATATTTGTTTTGACAGGCATATATAACAATCTTCTTTTTTCAAGATATATGTAATAGTATACAGATAATATAGATAACATACACATTACATATAAATATATGTAAAATATTTTATCTTATATATAAAATAAATGTATATAAGAAGTGAAACTATTAAATATTTGGATAGCTTTGGTGTATAGTGTTTCAATATTTTAATTACAACTTGATATCTAACATTTACTCTATCTTCTAGATGCATATCAACAAATGCAGTTCTGAGATCTGCCCTCCAAAGCACATTTCTTTTATTTGCTATTTTAAAAATGTAATATTGTCATCCCAACCATATCCCTTGCTTGTCTCCACTTGATCTAATACATTCCATAAAGTAGATCTTATATGAAATCTTACTTCATCAGAGTTAAAAAGCGCATATTTAAAAACAGTCATTATAAAGAGGGACAAAAAGACCAAACGGGCCTTTCTTGTCTCACATCATTTGAAATTATTCAGGATAAAATATATAGAAATGTAAGTTTTGTCAACTTTACAGCTAATTTTATTATTTTTACCGTCAAAATGAGTTTATTTTGGAATAGCCAAAAGAGTTCCCATTTGGGACATGCATGCTATAGCGAACCACAGGCAAATCCAGACAAGAAAGGAGAGGAGCTTGCTTTTATAATGAAAGAAGAGAGTAAAGATGGTCTGTTCTAAACGAAGTTCATTGGGGGAAAGTAGAAGTTCAGGGTGGCAACAACTTCTCGTTGGCTGAGCTATGGCGTTTCTTATTGGCTGGGCTACTGGCAGGTAGAGAGAGAACTCTCCCTTCAGTAGTGAAGTAGTTGTACTTTCTGTCAGAGATTCAAGCTTCTATGTCTTCTTGTTTGGAGTAATTGATGACATGTGACAAGGTGTGAGAGTTCCCCCTACAGGTCTCCCCAACTCCAGTTAGTGATGATCAACAGGACCCCGTGACCCCGCTGTTTAATCAGACAAGCTGAGTAGACAACTGTCAGAGTCTGCTTTTTTCTTTCTCGCTTCTTTAACATTAAGCTCATAGATGACGATCTCTCTTAAGCTCTCTTCCTTGTCAAAGAAAGTCATATGGAAGTCAAATCAACAATGTAGGTTCATTTATTTATAAAGAATAAATGTGAAATAATTGTCAGAATGTGTCCTTTTTATTGAAGTAAGGTAGCAATAAGCATTTGAAATAGTGAGACCATCATTTGAAACCTTTAAATTTATTTTCATTCAGATTTTTTATTTTAAGTTGACAATTTTGAAAAGAAACCAATTCTGAATTCCTTCCTCTCAGAACTTGTTCCACCATGGCTTCTACATTTTTCTCGCTCATTGTAGCACTGAACACTGCACTTTGTTATGTATATATATGAATAGTACATCTTTATATGTGGACTATCTTGCACAATTCTCTACCTAACCGGTTATGTTGATACATACACCTCATGCAGCATAGAAGAGACTTAACTCTCTGTATACCTAGTTGCCTAGAAAATCTAAGAAAAAAATTTAAATGGAGGCTATAAGATTTGTGTTTACATCTGTCTGTGTCTATATACGTATGTTGTAAATATTTTACATATTTTCTACCTCTAGATGGTATTACCAAATTTAAGAGCTCTATTTAATTGCGTTAAAGGTGAAGAACTTATAAGAATTGAGCATTTTACTCTTCTCAGAAATATAACAGAAACTAACCCATATGTGTTTTGCAAGTAAATGTGATACAGAATAATTTTTGGTAAATGAAAGTTTATTTAGATTCCTTGGTTTGGTTGAAACAGGCATGTTCTCTGAGTTATCAGCATTGGGTATGATACAGACTCCATGTCTATTCTACCTGGGTTTATTGGTGAAATAAGCCCATGTTATCCTTGTTACGAAATTTGCTAGCTATACAAATCACTTATAATAATAGCGGATTTTGTCTAATGTTTCACAAGTTTTTGTAGGCAATCTAAATATAATTATTAGGAACAAGTGAACTAAATAGATATAAGAAATATAAAAAGATTTTAGGTGAAGTTTTTATGTGTTATGGTAAATGTACTTAAAAATAACTTCAAAATCTCTTGGTAACTTGAAACATTAGAGTTTTTCTAAATTATGTACACCCATGAAAATTTATTGAGTGAGTAGATCATTTCCAAATAAGATAAAATATTAGACGTTAATTACTAAACATAGGTTTACCTACTTTTTGCTTCTTTTTACAGAAAAACTAAAAGGCGTTTGCGTCTATTAATGAACATGTCTTGTGACTCATTAAAAATTTATCCTGTGATAAAATGTATGTTTTCAATAAAGAAGGTAAAAGGGATGGAGGGATTTTTTTGTTAAGAAAGTAATTTTGTCCTAAAGTAAAACTGGTTATGGGAAAGAGGAAAAGGCATGTTCTGAAAGTAAAAAAAGAAAAAAGTTATAGGTTTGTGGAAGAGGCACCTTGGGTAAATAGTTTTGTGTATGGGCAAGTTGGCTAAGCTTGGAATTAATTTCATTAAGTAAATGGCTTAATATCAACAGTAAACTGGTACAAAATTAGAATTTGCCTTTCTCTCTCTTAAAATGACAGTTGTTTTCCTGCTCTTGAGAAAGAGGTTATAAAAGGTTTTTCTTTAATTTTATGTAAGTCTACCAAAAATACAGGGATTCTATGTTTTCTCAAAATAATTTCCCATGTTCAAAAAACTGAAGTCTTTCTTTTAAGAGAGCCTTTTTTTTTTTTTACAGTTTAAGTTTCTGTGTTTGCCTTTAACATCTTCTGTTGTCACTTTAGTTAAATGGATAAGTAAGCATTGTTTTATCATGACCTATTATCTTATTTGACCAGGTGTGTTAAAGCCTTTTGATATTTCCAACAAACTTCCCAAAAATTTAAATCATAAGCAAAATCTTTTTTTGCCCTACAAGTAGCTTTGAGAACTACCACAGAGTCCATGGGACTTCTCAGAGAATTTGTTCTCTCTTCTCATAATAGCAGAAATGGCAATCTAATTATGTTTATTTGATATGTCAAATTACATGTGAAGCATTATCAAACAAGTAATGACAAACTTTCTTTATGGATATCCTCATATGTGTATGTTGTTAATATAAACGTTTCAAATACAGTGCCAAATTTTTAAAAATCTATGTCCTCATGTTATCTCTCGTAATTCTAGTCACGTAAAAATATTATATGTCACAGGAATAATCAAATTTTATTGTCAATTTTATTGTAATCAAATCTTTAGCCATGCCATTTTAAGTCTTTTGTCATTTACAGAGTTATTGTTTATTTGATGCTTTTGCAATATGTTTCGTCTTCAGAGAGATTCATGGAAAGGATTTTGACACAGTCTACAATACAGGTTTCTGAAAAACTTTCACATCAGAACACTGAACTGGGTAGGTAATTACAGACACTTGATGGAGAGAATGATGGCTTCAAAATATCCTAACAAATGATCAAGATATACGTATTAATTACATGAGATTACGTGAACTGAAGAAGATACTCTAAATGTTTTGTTTTTCCAGAATTTAAGAATTCTTTTTCTAAGCTATCAAAAATTTGGTAAGACATACCTTTGTGAAAAAATATAAAACATTTACTTTTTCTTTCTACCTTATCCTTCAGGAATTCAGAAAACCTCTGTCAGTATTTTTACTTATATAAAAAATTAGGCCAATTTTTTTAATATAAACAAATTAGTTTTAGTGGGATTTTCTTTGGTACAAAAATGAGGGTAATTGTAAAGAGAAAAACTATGTTTGCACTTTTGTAGATGTCATATTTCAGTCCTGTTCATTGTCCTTGAGGCTTTGTTACATACATGTGGACTGGACTTCCCTGGGCTAAGGTAATGACTTTGGTCACACTAATTGTTCAAAGTAACCTCTTTCAAAAACATAATCTCACTCCACACAAATTAGTCACCATTAGATCAATGTCTACCGATATACAATCTTCAGCAGACCCTTTGTTGTCCTATGCTGGTACGACACAAGCTACTGTGACTCGCTAATGTCTTATACTCAAGCGTATGATCAAGAGGTTAAAGAAGCTTCTCTGGATTCCAATTTAAAGGATCTTATGGTCACAGTCTAGAGCCTATAGACTGGATATTCTGGAAGCATCATCAGAAGAAAGCTCTCAAGCCCCACGGGAAAGGACCTTACCAAGTGCTCCTAACCACTGACACTGATACAGAACTAGAAAGCATTCAAATTTGATGATACATCTCACAGCTAAAGAAGGCTCCACCAAAAATATAGTCATCAGACGCTGGTGCAGATGCTAAACAAATTCTGGAGGACTCCAAATCTAATTGTACAGGAGGAGAAGCAACTGACATCTGAGACAGACAGCTCTTCCCAAATGGTTGGACCAGGACTGTATACCTTTTACTCAATGTTTCTCTTACCTTATCTTTCTCTCTCTCTTTGTTAGAAAAATAATATTCTTCTCTGCATCTCCCAATCTATTCAAAAAGGGGGAAATGTTTCTGACTGTTGGGTTTGTCCTCAGGAGCCCCGTTCTGTACATAAGTCTAGAGATTCTTTAGTACATTTAATTACCAATCTCTCTGCCATTCCTCTCCTAATTCTTTGTCCTAAGTGTCTAGAATTCTTTGCCTGACCAATCAAATCCTTGGTTTTGTCAATTTCATTATAATGACTCCATGGTATGTACTCCCTTAGGGTCTAGCTTCTCTTACATTTTGCAGAAAAGCCTGTGTAAATGACATTGTTTAAATTTCAACCAAACTAGAGGTCATTATGCAACTGGATTGTTGGTTATACTTTTTTCATTGTGTGACCAATCAAAAACTCTGTATTGGGCATCAGCGTGGAGTTTACTTCACAGACTAAAATGTAAAATTAGTTACACACATAGTCAAGGGTGTTCAGTGCCTGTTGGTAGAAACCCCAGCACAGCTACCAGATTGAAAAAAAAACCTATTTCCTAGGATAGGCACTGTCATGGATAAATATATGATCATAAATTTCTTTAAATCCCTGACAGATATTGCTCTATCTGTCACTAAAGAAATAGCTGCCAAAGAAAAGTCTGTGGATCCTCTTGCACAATTTGTATTAGGTAATAGAATTGTTCGTGCTTATCTCCCAGCTGAACAGGATGGCTTTTTCCTGCAGTAAATGCCTCTATTCCTTGGTATCGCTTCCTTGGCAAACACCTGTATTGAAATAAAAACTGAACTAGACAAAATCTGAACACAAACCGAATTGTTAAATGTTGTGCCCACTGGCACTCCATGGTTTTTGATCACTTTTACTGGCTACCCTCAGGAATGGCCTGGTTTGGGTCTATTCTCCAGTTTCAACTTAGTGTTTTATTTATAATAGAAATTCTCACTGCTGTAAAACTGTCTCCTGTGCATAACTCAATATTATAAGAATACCACTTGGATAATAATCACTCAATGCATTTATATGACTGCTAACACTTATGAGCCTTCATCTGAGAAAATTCAAGGAAGTATAGACAGTATTTGCCCTTAAAGAAATATGATGGTATCTGCTCTGGTGCTGTTTTTGCTCAAGTAGGACTTAAAGCTCTTAAGGAAATTGTGTTTCTCCTTGTGTGGGACATGATATACTGGGAATGAGCCTTCCTTAAAATGAAGGACGGAGGATGCTTTGATGACTGATCAGCAATGCTTTTTAACAGTTGATCAGCAATGCTTTCAAATAGTCAAACAGCAATGCTTTCCAATAGTTGATCAGCAATGCTTTCCAATAGTCAAACAGCAATGCTTTCCAATAGTTGATCAGCGATGCTTTCAAAGAAAGATCTCAATCAAAAGGGGAAAATGTCAAAATCGACTATAATGGAGCCATTTTAATATGGAGTTGGAGCTGCCTTTCAAGAGAAACAGCCTTGCTGTCTTAAACATTAGACCGGGCCAAACTCTCAGACTGTGTCAAAATGGCAGTTGTTTTACAAGCAATTGTTTGAGAAGCCAGCAGGAGAACAGACATCCAGACCACAAAAACTGAAGACTGTGGGCTGACCTGGATCCAGTGAGTGCTCCAGGTTCTTTGCTCCAAAAATTCAAACTTTTTTCATCTTGCAAAACTGAAACTCTGGGACATCAGCATCACGGCAGAGTGAGCTTGTCTGGTAATCTCGCCCCTCCACCGCGCAACAAAAAGACATTCATACTACAACAGAAGGCATCCAAACACAACACAAAAGAACTCTGTGGACACACACAGCCATACAATGGAGGGCAGAGAAGCTGGAACTCCCCTCAAAGGAGGTGGAACAGAGTAAGAGAAAACTTTTCTCCCTCTCCAAAAGACTAGGATCTGGAACCATGGGCAGTCTCCAAGAGGGAAGGAACTGGGGAGGGGACACTCATTTGCAGGAACACCAAAGATCCCCAAGGGTCCTCATGGCCAAGGGGAAAGCCCCTACTGAGGGGAATGCTAAAGCAGGGATGACCTCATCAAGCCAACACCACAGGAGAGGAGACAGCAAGGGTAGAGGGAGAAACTCCTGAGAGCACGTGGAAGAAACTGCCTCTCCCTCCACCCGCCCAGGCCTGACTCCAGTGCTTGGGATCTCAGCAAAATGCAGAGGACTCAGAATATGTGGCTCTTGACCCCCACCCAGTGGTGACAGGAGGTAACTGTGACCAAGTAATACCATGATGCAGTAAAACAGAGCCACACTCTCTAGCAGTATCAAAATTTATATTAAATCTCCAGAATAGAGAGAAAATGACAAGTATGCAGAAATCAGTCCTGAAGACAAAGAAATATGTAATCTAAATGACAGAGAACTCAAAGTAGCTGTCACCAAAAAACTCTACAAGTTAAAAGAGAATGTAGAGAAATAATTCAGTGTGTTCAAGAGTTACTTCACAAAAGAGATTGAAACTATCAAGAAGAATCAATAAGAAATAATGGAGATGAAAGACACAATGGAAGAGATAAAACAAAATATGGATTCCCTGAATGCTCAAGTGGACATCATAGAGGAACGAATCAGCAAAATTGTGGATAGACATGTTGAAATACTCCAAACAGAGGAGGAGAGAAAACTAAGACTTAAAAGAAATGAAGAAAGTCTCTGAGAAATTTCCATCTCAATTAGGAAATGCAACATAAGAATTACAGGTATTCAAGAGGGAGAAAAGAAAGAGAATGGAGCAGAAAACTTGTTCAAAGAAATAATAGCAGAGAACATCCCAAACCTAGGGAAGGAGATGGAAATCCATGTGAAAGAGGCTTCCAGATCTCCTAAATATGTCAATGTAAAAAGACCTACTGCAAGGCATATAGTAGTGAAACTGGCAAAAGAGAATGACAAAGAAAAAATGCTAAAGGCAGCAAGGTAGAAAAAATAACCTACAGAGGAACTCCTATCCGGCTTTCAGTGGATTTATCTGCAGAAACCTTACAGGTTAGGACAGCCTGGAATGACAATTTCAAATCTTTGGAGGACAAATCTTTCAGCCAAGAATACTCTATCCACCAAAAATATCCTTCAGATAGCCTGGAGAAATAAAAAAACATTCCCAGATAAACAGAAAGCTAACAGAGATCATAGCCATGAGACTCCCTCTACAAGTAATCCTCAAGAAGGTGCTCATACCTGAAAAAAAAGGGAGAAAAGGCTTACAAAACACAGGGTAAGGAGATAAATAGGTAGACGAAATCAGAAAATTGTAGTTATACATCAGAACAGGATGGCAAACACTCAAGTATAAGATTAAAGATAAAGAGAAGGAAAACACCAAAAACAAAGACAATCTTGTCACTTTAATCACAAACTCACAACACAAGATGGTATAAGATGTGAGAAAAACAACTTAGGAGGGGAAAAGGAAAGGGACTGAATCAGTTTAGTCTAATGAAATAAGAGGCCATCAGAAAATGGAGTATCTTATCTATGAGGTTTTGAATACAAAATTCATGGTAACAACGAAACAAAAAAGCAGAATGTAGACACAAATAATAAATCAGAAGAAAACAAAAAAACACAACATAAAAAACTACATAACTCAATTGGTAGACCAAAATACACAGGACAAGAAACAAAGGAAATGCAGGAGACCTCATAAATGAGTGATAAAATGGCAGCATTAAGCCCTCATATATCGATAATCACCCTAAATGTAAATGGATTGAATTCTCCAATAAAAAGACAGAGTGGTGAGATGTGAGATGGATTAAAGAACATGACCCAACAATATGCTGCCTCCAGGAAACACATCTCAGCTCAAATGACAAACACAGGTTCAGACTGGAGGGATGGAACATGATATTCCAAGCTAATGGCAAGCAAAAGAAAGCAGGTGTTGCCATACTTAAATCAGACAAAGTAGACTTCAAGATAAGGCAGGTAAAGAGAGACAAAAGAGGGCAGTATATAATGACTAAAGTGACACTTCACCAAGGCGATATGACACTTATAAATATCTATGGCCCATACAGAGGTGCCACCAAAGTAGATAAAGCAACTATTAACAAACATAAAAGAAGATATTAACAATAACACAATAATAGTAGGGGACCTCAACACTACACTCATATAAATCAATAGATCACCCAGACAGAAAATCAACAAGGAAACAGTGGAATTAAAGGAAAAGCTAGACCAGTTGGATTTAATAGACATATATAGAACACTCCATCCAAAAACAGTAGAATACATATTCTTCTCACCTGCACATGGAACATGCTTAAGGAGAGACCATATGCTGGGAAACAAAGACAAGCCTCAATAAATTAAGAAAATTGAAATAATAACAAGCATCTTTTCTGATCACAATGCCATACAGCTAGGAATTAATTACAAGAAAAAGTCTGAGACAGGGACAAAGATGTGGAGACTAAACAACAGGCTATTGAACAACCAATGTATCATTGAAGAAATTACGGGAAAAATAAAAAAACATCTGGAGGCAAATGGAAATGAAAACATACCATACCAACTCATATGGCATGCAGCAAAAGCCATATTAAGAGGGAAATTCATCACACTACAGGCTTGCTTTAACAAACAAGAAAAATCTCAACTAAGTTAACTCAAAGTAATCCTAAGTGAATCAGAAAAAAGAACTGACAAAGCCCAAAGTCATCAGAAGGAGAGAAATAATAAAAATCAGAGCAGAAATAAATGCTATTGAAACAAAGAAGGCAGTAGAAAGGATCAATAAAACAAAGAACTGGTTCTTTGAGAAGATAAACAAAATTGACAAACCCCTAGCCAGACTTACAAAGAAAAAAAGAGAGAAAGCTCAGATAAATAAAATTAGAAATGAAAGAGGAGAAATAACAACGGATATCACAGAAACACAACAGATTATAAGATAATATGAAAAGCTATATACCAACAAAATGGACAACATAGAGGAAATGGACAAATTCTTCAACTCTTACAACCTCCCAAAGTTGAATTAGGAAGAAATAGATAATCTGAATAGACCAATCACAAGGAAAGAGATTGAAACTGTAATCAAAAGCATCCCAAAGAATAAAAGCCCGGGATGAGAAGCTTCCCTGGGGAATTCTACCAAATATTCAGAAAGGATTTAATACCTATCCTTCTCAAGCTATTCCAAATAATAAGGAGGATGGAACTCTTCCTAATATATTCCATGAGGCCAACATCACTCTGATACCAAAGCCTGACAAGGACAACTCAAAAAAGGACAACTACAGGCCAATATCACTGAAGAATATAGATGCAAAAATCCTCAACAAAATATTGGCAACCCGAATTCAGCAATACATCAAAAGGATCATACAACACGATCAAGTGGGATTCATACCAGGGACACAGGGATGGTTCAACATCCACAATCAATTAATGTGATACACCACGTCAACACTGAGGAATAAAAAACTCATGATCATTTCAATAGATGCAGAGAAAGCATTTGACAAGACCCAACAATCACTTATGATAAAAACTCTTAAGAAAATGGGAATAGAAGGAAATTACCTCAACATAATAAAGGTCATTTATGACAAACACATAGCCAACATCATACTCAATAGCCAAAAACTGAACACCATCCCCCTGAGAACAGGAAGAAGGCAAGGATGCCTACTATCACCACTCTTATTCAACATAGTACTGGAGGTTTTGGCCAGAGCAATTAGGCAAGAGAAAGGAATGAAAGGAATCCAAACAGGGAGTGAGGAATTGAACCTCTTGCTGTTTACAGGTGACATGATCTTATATATAGAAAACCCTAAAGGATCCATCGGGAAACTAATAGAAATAATTAGCAACTACAGTAGAGTTGCGGGGTACAAAACTTACAAAACTTGTTTGCATTTCTATACTCTAATAACGAACTTATGGAAAGAGAAATCAAGAATATAATTCCATTTATAATTGCAACAAAAAGAATAAAGTATCTAGGAATAAATTAAACCAAGGAGGTGAAGGGCTTATGCAATGAAAACTACAAGACATTATTGAAAGATATAGATGAAGACATAAAGAGATGGAAAGAGATTCCATGCACATGGATTGCAGGAATAAGCGTAGTTAAAATGTCCA
Source organism: Equus caballus (assembly GCF_041296265.1). Taxonomy (NCBI): domain Eukaryota; kingdom Metazoa; phylum Chordata; class Mammalia; order Perissodactyla; family Equidae; genus Equus; species Equus caballus. The sequence goes on along the minus strand of NC_091708.1, from coordinate 6,942,580 downwards.
TACTACCCAAAACAATCTACAGATTCAATGCAATCCCAATCAGAATCCCAATGACATTCTTCATGGAAATAGAACAAAGAGTCTTAAAATTCATATGAGGCCATCTAAAGACTCCGAATTGCTACAGAAATCCTGAAGAAAAAAAGAGAAAAGCTAGAGGCATCATAATCCCTGACTTCAAGATGTACTAAAAAGCCATAGTGATCAAAACAGCATGGTACTTGTCCAAAAACAGGCACACAGATCAATGGAACAGAACTGAAATTGCAGAAAGAAAACCGCATATCTACGTACAGCTAATCTTTGACAAAGGATCCAAGAACATACAAGGGAGAAAAGATAATCTCCTCTACAAATGTGTTGGGAAATCTGGACTACCACTTGCCAATGAATGAAAGTAGACCATTATCTCACAGCATACACAAAAATAAACTCAAAATGAATCAAAGACTTCAGGATAAGTCCTGAAACCATAAAACTCCTGGAAGATCATATAGGTCGTACACCCTTTGACATAGAATTTAAAAAGAGCCTTTCAAATACCATGTCTTCTCAGACAAGGGAAACAAAATAAAAAATAAACAAATGAGACCTCATCAGGCTAAAGAGCTTCTCCAAGGCAAAAGAAACTAGGATCAAAACCAAAAGACAACCCACCAATTGGCAGAACATTTTTGCAAATCACATATCCCACAAGGGGTTAGTCTCCATAATATAACAAACTCATACAACTGGGCAACAAAAAAACAAACAGCCTGATCAAATAATTGGCAGGGGATATGAACAGACATTTTTCCAAAGAAGATATACAGATGGCCAACAAACACATGAAAAGATGTTCAGCATCATTAATCATCAGGGAAATGCAAATCAAAACTACACTAATATACCACCTTACCCCTGTTAAAATGGCTATAATCACTAAGAGTAAAAATAAGAATTGTTGGAGAGGGTGTAGAGAAAATGGAACCCTCATACACTGCTGGTGGGAATACAACCTCGTGCAGCCACTATGGAAAACAGTATGGAGATTTCTCAAAATACTAAAAGTAGAAATCCCATATGACCCAGCTATCCCACTACTGGGTGTTTAGCCAAAGAAATTGAAATCAACAATCCAAAGTAACATATGTACTTGTATGTTCTTTGCAGCACTATTCACAATAGCCAAGACAAGGAAGCAACTTAACCGCCCATTGACAGATGATTGGATAAAGAAGATGTGGTATATATATACAATGGAATACTACTCAGCCATAACAAAAAAAAGGTGAAATTGTCCCATTCACAGCCAAATGGATAGACCATGAGGGCATCATGTTAAGTGAAATAAGCCAGATAGGGAAAGACAAACACCAAATGATTTCACTCATATGTGGAATATAAACAAGCTATGGACAAAGAAAACAGTTCAGTGGTTACCAGGGGAAGGGAGGTGGGGGCTGGGCACAGGGGGTGAAGGGGGACACTTATATGGTGATGGGCAAGAAATAATGTACAACTGAAATTTCATAATGATGCAAACTATTATGAACTCAATAAAAAACAACTAATAGCTATTGTCAATAGCTATTAGTCAAATATAGTCAAATAACAGCTATTGCTCTTACTTTCTTAAAAAAGTCTCCCTTTCCCCAAAAATACCTGTGCTAACAAAACCAAATAAAAGAAATCTATTTATAAACATTTATTCAGCAAATGTTTCCTGAATACCAACCATGTGCTAGGCACCACTTCCCACGCCAAGAACACAGAAAAGAAATGACAGGCACCATTTTGTATTCTAAACCATGAAGACCTCAGGAAGGAGCTAGAGCGTGACTACAGAGCCCATTCATTTAGTAGAAGAAATACTTTTTTCCTGTTCTTTGGCTTATTGGACCTTCATTCCTTAAAAAGAAAAACAGTGGAGATTTACAGAAATGTGATCGTCAGATAAAGTGGTAGGATGCTATACTGAAAGTGCCTCCAAGTCTCTATCTTTAGAGCGTACCTATCAGCCCCTTATTAAGTTTCTCCACTAAATAGGTGATCATTTGAAAAGTACCAACAATGACGTTATATTAATACCTTCTCCCCTCGTCCCCTGAAGGGCCAACAGCTTGCTACTTGGAGTCTAATACTTTTTCTACCACTTTCCCAAGATTCACTTCAATTAGAGAAAAAATGCAATTGACCATGTGCAAGGCACTGTGTCGTGTGCTTTGGCAGCTGAGTAAGAAGTCTCTGCCCTCCCACAGCTCACCACACCGCGTGGCAAAGCGCACATGCACCCCCCTCTACGCTGCTTCCTGCTTCAAAAGGAGCTGCAGCTCGTGACACCACCAGGATGCATGGGAAATTACCATGCATTTTTCATAGTATATATTTTATATAATTTACCTGAGCCCACTTAGTAACTGGAGAATAAAACTTTAGAAAGTTAAGAAAACCAGAACAAGAAATATTATATTCAACAAACCAAATGAGACATATTTGTTGATTACTTTCTTTTTCCCCAATTAGGTTTGAGGAGACTTTAGTTGAAAACACGTTTCTGCATTTTAAGGAATGTACATAAAAGAAAACAGAGGACAAAAAAAAATTAACGCATTTTAACCTTATGTCCTAATCTACTTTTTAAATAAGAGAGCGACTCCTAAGAACATCTGACTGTGTGCCCTCCTGTCAGTTTCTTGTGAAGTGTTTATGGGCAGCAGGGTTTCTCTTCTAACTTTGACCATCCATCTCCTCCTAGGACTGCCCTAAATGAAACTAACACATGGTGTGCTATGCGTCACGCAACTTAGTGTCACATTAGCTGGCCATGCATTCCTTGTTCAGAGCATCATACGCTGGGGTGGAAGTACTTTCTCTGTCCACCTACATGTCCTATCAGGCATATTAGAGCTATCCTCTATCATGGTGTTCTACAGATGAGATTAGTAGATACAAAAACCGTGTCACCCAGGATGTGAGACACAGGCGTACTCTCAAACTGCGAATATTCTTTGACCCAGCAGGTCCACTTCTAGGAATTTATCCCACAAGATGACCTATGAACAAGGTTATGCACTGCAGCATTGTTTCTAGCAGAAAAAGATAGTAAAGACTCCATTTCTCAACCTCCCTTGCCTTCAGATGCCACCGTGACACTAAGTTCTAGATAACGAAATGACTGTAAGTGTTGGGAAGCAGCAGCTTTTAGAAATCTTCCTGTAAAAACGTGTAACTTTTGCCCCTTCTTGCATCCTGCAGCTTGGAATGGGCTGCAGTAGCTGGAGATCCAGCTAGGTCAGAGGGCGAGGGCAACACAGGGTGCAGCAGTAATAGGACAGACAGAGCCAGGCAGTCAGAACAAAGCAGGGAGGAGAGAAGCTGCGCTAGAAGGCGCTGTCTCTTGACAGCAGCGTTTTTATACACGTACAATTGGCAAGACTCCTCCAACGGTTCGCTTAATATTTGTACATTTTATTATACTCATTATGCCTCAAAACAGAGAGAGAGAAACACCACAAGTGCTATCCCAGCCCTAGATCACCTACCTGAACTTTTATAGAAGGAAAAACTGTGGTTTAAGCCAATGTTCATTTAGGTTTTCTATCAGTAATACATGCTTCATATACAGACATCTAAGGAAAAAGCAAGTAAAAAAGGCAAGATGACAGTATGGAGAATATGCTACTATATATGTTTTTTTAATGTAGGAAGAATAGAATGGGTTGCCTCGAATGACTGGAAAATTGTGCCCGAGGGACAGAAGACAGAAGAAAACACCATTTTTTACACCTTTTGCATTTTGAACCATGTGAACACGTTAGCTACTCAAAAGATAAATGTTCTTTAACCCTATTAAATATTCCATTTAATTTTTCTTTAAATTTTGGCATATGAAGATTTTAATGCTTTGATGACCTATATATAGGCTTTAGTTTCAAGACGATCCCACACTGAGCTGATTATAAGAACCACGAGAAACAAATAGTGACAAAAGAATAAAGAAGCACTGGAAGGGAGAAAAGAGTAAGGAGAGTGCTCAGAATTCTTCCTTCGAGGGAAAAAGGCAAGAAAACATTTTAACCAAAAAGAGAAGCACTGGGATCATTCTACTGCTAGACATATATACTATATTTCTTTTAATTTCTCATTATCTTCTTTTAATGGAGAACAAACAAAAAGAGCTAGATAAATCAAAAGGCCAACAAAGCTTTTCTCTGATTAGCTGAAGCAATCATACAAAAGGATCTTTCTTGCTGGAAGAGTTACAAATGGTAACATGAAAGTCTGTGAATCAGATTATAAGTTGAAATAAAATGAGAATTTCTGAGAAATTTATAAAATTGACCTTAGATAGTTTTCTTTTCTCAACACTATTTTAAAATTTGCATTTTTAAACTCTGTTATCTTTTTCATGGTATAAACAATGTAACCAAAAGTTACTGGAAATCTATCTACTTTTAAACAGGCCATTTAATTTTGTGTCAGCTGCCCAAGACTTGGCCTACACATACATGTATTTTTGTGTATTATTAGTTTATATGTTTTATATTCAATTTTCACACACTTATTTCTATGTAATGATAAGTAAATTGAAGAAAATAAAAAAATTCATTTTAGAAATATCCATAAAATTTTGTAATTTCATTTTTAAAATGTAATTTGGTAAGAAAGCCTTACTTTCCACTCCAATGCCGGAGGACGTCTCTGTGCATAGTGGGCTAGAGGCCACCAGCCATCCACTGATCCGCCTCAATTACAGCCAAGGTCTGAAGTGAGAATACAAATGTTTAAACCCAGAAAGGAGACATCACCTACATCCTCTGGCTGATAACAGTACAAACATCAAATTGTTTCTAATAGGGTTGGGGGGTTACAAGCAAAACCACCAATCCTTTCGAAATTCCTGGTAACTAGTGTGGAAATTTCATTTGGGGCCTCTGGAACACAGTAGGCATGGACAATAACCATGAACCCCTTCAAAGTAAATGCTCCTGAGGGTAAAGACTGTATTTCTCAATACAGTTCTTTGCATTATCCTACAAAGTGGAATTTTTGCAATGCATACCAAATGAACACTCAAAAGCAGAAGGCTCAAAGAAGGCAGAGTTAACATCTGGTTACTGAATACACTGAACACTAACAGTTTAGAAACAAACACAATGCACAAGGAAATAAAATTAACGCAGCTTTGTTTCTCTGAAAAGATGTCTATTCTATAAGCACACAATACAAATGGCATATTTCTTAAAGAAAACTGAATAATTACACTGAGGTTCACTAATGAAGGCTTGACATGATTTTATTCTAAAGGGGAAAAAATACTAGGTTTGTACCTGCCGAGAACATTACATTGAATTCACATCGAATCTTCAAGAATAGTGGTGTTGTTACTTTAATAAACCACTAAAGATAACATCCTTTGCAAGCAGAAAGGTGGGAAATTAGGCTCATTATTTTTTGAAAGAAAAGATAAAGATTAATTTTCTCCTAACTTCTAAATTATGAATTTGGAAGGGAAAAAAGGGACTAATCAAACTAATTTCCTATAGTATTCTCCAAGAGTACTAAATAAACAGCATAAACACAAGACAAGGGTTACTAAAATTTGATTCTAACACATTTTTACTGGATTCTACAGGAAACAAAGACTAGTAACTGTCAGACTAGTCCTTAAAGGACTTACTCAAGAAGCCAAAATCTAAGACTTTTAACAAGAATTCCCACTGGATTACATGACTGTGGTCAAGAAGTAACATGCGTTTAAATCAGAGCCACTAAACAAGAGAAAGATTCATTAAGTGTTTAGTGAAGGACGTTCTTCCAAACCCTGGAGACACATGAAAAGACATCTAATAAAATCAAACTGTAATATTTAAGTTCAACAAATGAGTTGATAAGCAGAGTTTAATCTCCAAGACTAATGATATCTTTAAATAGGCATGCTCCCCTTCTTTTATGAGGCTTAAAAGCAGGGGAAATCCATGAGACATTCATAAAGGAACAATTCGTAAAAGAAGCTTTACAACTCCTCATTCTCTACTAAAATAGGATAATTAGAATTCAAGTAGGATATAAAAAGTAGATTCACAAAAGAAAACAAGATAACATCTACAGTAAAAATCAAGTAGTTTTTTGGTAATATACTGTAGAGGAGGAAGACTTTTGCTCTACCCATTCTGGGTCCTTCTGGTTGGACAATGAATTAAATTCACATGAGACAGAATAAGAGGAGAAAATTAAACAAAGCTTTATAGCATGTATACATGGCTCAGGAAACTGAGCGACTCGCCAAAATGGCAGACACTCTCACCTTAAATACCACCCTCAGCTAAAGACAAAGGAGGATGCTGGGGGTGGGGAGAATCAGCTATGGGAGATTGTCAGACAAATCCAGTAAACAAGAGTCAGTTTATTATGCAGATCTAAGTCCTTGCCTTCCACACTGATGAGAGTTTCTAGAGATAAGGTCACCCCCCTTCTTCCTGGTACACAGAGGGAGACACCTTTACAGATGGAGATTTCCTTTACAAATGTAAATGTCTCTTACAAAGGGTTAAATTCTGCTTTTCAGAGTTTCTCTCATGTCTGCAGCTTTTAAAAGTAGCCAGCCCAAAATAATCCTCAGGCCAAAGAGAGGTATCTTGGAGTGGCCAATTCCAGTCCTCCACAATACCCAAGAATACTTCTAGGTAATTGAGAACATTTGTAATACAGAGGCTAAGCCCCTAGGTCAAATAAAGAGAGAGAATAAAGTAACTTGTTTTTAGATTCAGAAATAAAACTATAACTAATATGGCTAAAGTTTACACTCAAATTTCAAGATCATCAATTTTTTTTTAAAAAAAAGCAGTAGTTCTAAAATGTTTTATACTGTATTGTTAAGTGTAAAAATATTTTATACAATAGTCTTAAAAATATATGCAACTAGAATGCAAACTTATGTTTTAATTTGAGGAAAAGTTACAACCTCCTGATAATAAAACAAAAATGTGAACTTTCCAGAGAAGTCAGTATGTATTTGGACTTTAATAACAAATATTATTAATGATATTTGCCAAAAAGGGAGGAAAAACCCACAGGGTGTTAAATGATAATAAGACAAAGGAATAAATTCTTAATTAGACTGCTACTTGCCAAAGAATATATAAGAGCTGTAAAATAGTGCTAAAAGAAAAAGTGACAGAAGTTAACTAATGCGCTTAACGTAATATCTGACATATAAAGCATACTGCATTTTTTAAATTAAATGAATAATAATTGAACAGGCTTTGAAACTTCACAAGTTAAAAACGGTGTATAGCTATTTCATCAAGTTAACCACATAACATGTTAAATAAAACACAGGCAAAGGAAATGCCGAATGAAAGCATTCCTGAAGCATAAAGCTATGTGCCTTCTTTGGACTTATTTTCAGGATCCCTTTTCATAGTCCTCTCAGCCGTATCCCAAGGGCGCTGAAATCCCGTGATGACGGTGGAGCCCTGCATCCAGCAGACTGCCTGAACCAGAGAACCTCCCCCAGGGCTAGAGTGCGGAGCGTGGAGAGGGTACGGAAGCCCTCCAGACGGTAACCCCGACGCTGAACGTGAAGTAAAATCGCTCACCCTACTTTGGAAACCAGTTTGCCTCTCTTGGTCCCTGGACAGTAAAGCAAATGTGTCCTCTGAGACTTCCTTCTCAAACTCAGCTTTCATCTCCAGAAACTCCAGCTAGTCAATAATTCCCTATAGTAGTTCCAAGAGTCATTTTACAGCTTCAAATAGACTACAAACAAAATTAAAGGTCTTAATTTTCAAGCAAATGAACACTTTAATGCACAAATTCATACAACTGAATCTGCTAAAAGGTGTCTATGTTAACCAGCAGAGTCAAAAACGAAACAGAATTTCAAAAAATTTAAAGCTGCAAATGTAAATAGCCCAAGTATGTCCCTAAAGATAAGGGGAAACGGCTAAGCCTTTAATTATGTGTCTACAATTTTGAGACATAGACATAAGGCTTAGAATTTAGTAGGGGAGATAAAACCAACACACAGGAAACCGTTAGACAGCAATAAACAATGGTCTGCACTGAAGCGCTGGAGCGGTAAGCGGCTGAGGACTCAACGTACTCGGTGTTCGGGAAATGGAAAGAACGCAGAGTGACTGGAGAGTCCATGGAGGTTTTGTGGGAACAGGCTTCTTAAAATGGACGATTCTATTTGGAGAAATGCAAAGGGGAGGACTGAGGAAACTGCCTGATTGAGCACCAGGTTTGCTGCAGGCAGACCCGGAGACACGCGAGAGGGAGGGATGGGGTAGCCTGCCTTAGGAAAGTCTGAAAAGCTCCTTTTAAACGTGATGCCACAGAAACCTAGTGCAGGAGAGCAGCATCCCAGTGGAACTTTTGTCTGAGTAACCTGGAAAATGAACAGAAAGATGGAAGGGAGCCGGTAATGGATTTATGAAAACTATCACCAAGACAGTGACAGAAATCTAAACTCAGAATGATCGTGGGTCTAAATCCATGCTAATACAAAAGCCACTAGCCACATGCAGCTTTGGAGCACCTGAAATACCACCTCTGAACTGAAATGAGGTTTAACTGTAAAATGCACATCAAATTTCAAAGGTTTTACATGAAAAAAAGAATATAAACTATCTGAATAACTTTTTATACTGATTGCATACTGAAATCGTGTTTGGGATATATTGTGTTAAATAACATATTAAAATTATTTTCAGCTGTTTCTTTTTACTTTTTTTGATGTGACTAACTAGCAAATTTTAAATTACATGTAACTCGCATTATATTTGTATTGAACAGCAATGCTCTATGGCTCTCTCAACTTCTCTGACTCTTCCAGTCACCATAACTTAACACAGTTTCAACATGTACCCATAAATATGCAAATATTTATGTTTTACATATATACATGTACCACTGCACTAATATATTTTATGTACAGAATAAAACATACACAAAAATAAATACTAAAAGGATGAGAAAAATAAACAAGTTATTCCAATATTTTTCTTCTTGTAGTCCAGTGAACCATGGCACACACTCCACATTGGAGGCCTAGGATGTCAGCAGAGAGACTGATCAGGAAAAGACAAATCCATAGGAAAGATTCACTAAAATCTGGTGATCAGTTGACTCTGAGAGCAAAAGAGAGGGGGTGGACAAGGGACGACATGACGAACATCTGCTGCTTGCTGCTCAGCATCCAGGAGCCCCTGAACTTCCCTTGGGCATCCACTCATCTCCATCATGCTCTTTGGGTAGCAATGACCCCAGTTCCACCGGTAGGCCCAGCTGGCTAACCAATTAGCATATTCTTATTTGGCTTAATGGTTGGTTCAGAAATGTCAATATAACCCAAAGTCAAGGAGATAAAGATGACATTTGCTGGGCCTTCAGGGAAGAGAAATTCTCTTCCAGCAATTGTTCTTAAGCTGAGGCTCAACAGATCCCCCCACGGAGTTTAGGTATAAAATTTGGAGTGTCGGTAAACTCAGGTGAGGAGGAAAAAGTTATCTACTTACTTTCATTACCCTGTGACTGAAATTTAGCGTTTCCTTCTATTGTGAATTCAGTCAACAAAATACAATAATATTAGCAATATCTGTCACTTTTTCACCAGTAGAAATCACAGGCATTTTTCTATCACACGGCCATTGATTGCAGACAACACCTCCAAGTAGTGATAATGTTCATCACTACTTGGAAATTATTAGACCCACACTAAATATTATTACTTAATAAATATGCACATATTATTATCTTATAATTTTTTAAAATATTTGATACCTATATTTTAATATGACTGGTTTTCTCTGTAGTGTTATGTATTTTATTTAAAATATTACTCAGAAAAGGGGTCCTATAGGCTTCAGACTCTGAAGGGGTCTACAAAGCAGAAATGGTCAAGAGCCCTGCCTTCAGCTTCTGCAGAAGCACGCTCCTTTCCCTGCTCTGGACTTGAGAGCATGAGGATGTGGGGCTTGAGCTGCTGAAAAACATGCTGTGATCAAAAAGGGACCAACGCCACAGAAGCAGAGTTCGTAAAACAGAGGAAAGATAAGAAACTGGAGGTTCTGATCACATAAGTACAAGTGGATCAAGCTTCACCTTTGGACCTTTCAGTATTGCAAGCCAGTAAATCTGAGTTGGTTTTCTGTTATATACACAACATAAAAAACTAAATGGTACAGTTGCTTTCAGTAGTTTCTAAGGAAACCAAAACAATACCCATGTCTTTGCATAGAAACAGCAACGTTAGAAAAGGTTTAATTAACTTTGTCACATGGATAGAACTTGGGGATATGTGTTTAGTTTTTCACCAACTGAGTGTACTGAAGACTCATCAATACTCACTCCAGTCTATTCGCACATGGACTTCCTGTTTTATAGAGGTTGGACAATTAAAAATTACACTTTCCAGATGACGCTGAAGCTAAGGTTTCAATATGACCTAAGTGTGGCCAAGTGCACACACCTGCATAAGATATGGAGGGCAGAGAAGGTTTTGTAAACTACAGATGTCTTTCCACATGCTTTGCGTGAAGACTTGTCTTCTTCACATTGTCATTAAAATATCCAGGTCTGGCCAAAAGGGTTTAAAGACTTTGCCGTCTTCTAAAAATCATGAAATATTGAAAATCAAAATGACTGTCCTTATGCAGGATTGAAAATTTTCTAAAGAAGTTGGGTTCTCTTGAAAGGAAATTTCACACATAATTTGGAGACAGGCACACCTCCAGGCAAAGATTCTTCATTTAGGACATTTAGATGGTGAAAGAAAGTAAGCCCCACCCCCAGAGATAGTGTAATAAACCATTGTTAGATCTTATACTGTTATTAAAAAATATGTTTTACAGAAAGGATTGAACACGTAACATAAGGACATACCTCTGATTGTTCCAGAAGTAAACATGTCATCAGTTTGTGTCAAAAGCTCGTCCTGACTGACCACACCTGCTGTGCTGCTTGTTCATCCTGTAATTATTGTTTATTTCTACAGGCAGGCTCTGCGGATGTCACATCTGGTTATGTGACAGGTTTGGAGTTTTAGTTTATTTTTGGCTGGGATGGCATGACAAAGTTTAATGCCTTGGATAAGCTTAACACTACAAATTTTTTTCAAATTTTTTATTGTGGTCTAAACAATTTATAACATTGTGAAGTTTCACTTGTACACTAATATTTGTCAAACGCCATATAAATGTGCCCCTGCACCCCTTGTGCCCACTCTCCTCACCTTACCCCTGGTAACCACTAAATTTTTCTCATGGCCTGGAAGTTTGTTTATATTCTACATATGAGTGAAATCATATGGTGTTTGTCTTTCTGTGTCTTTCTTATTTCACTTAACATGATATCCTCAAGGTCCATGCATGTGGTTGCAAATGGGACAATTACGTGTTTTTTTCTGGCTGAATAGTATTCCATTGTGTATATATATATATATATATATATATATATATATATATATATATATATATATATACCACACCACCACACCTTCTTTATCCAATCATCAGTCAGTGGGCACTTGGGTTGCTTCCACATCTTGGCTAGGGGAATCATGCTGCAATGAACATAGGGGTACATAAGCCTCTTTGCATTGTTGATTTCAAGTTCTTTGGATAAACACCCAGTAGTGAGATAGCTGGGTCATATTGTAATTCTATTTTTAATTTTTTGAGAAATCTCCATACTGTTTTCCAAAGTGGCTGCGCCAGTTTGCATTCCCAGCAGGAGTGGATGAGGGTTCCCTTTTCTCCACAACCTCTCCAACTTTTATTACTTTTTGTCTTGGTAATTATAGCCATTCTAATGGGTGTAAGATTATATCTAAGTGTAGTTTTGATTTTCATCTCCCTGATGATTAGTTACGTTGAGCATCTTTTCTTGTGCCTATTGCCCATCTGTATATCTTCTTGGGAAAAATGTTCATGTCCTCTGCCCACTTGTTGATTGGGTTGTTTCGTTTTTAGTAGCTCGGCTGTATTAGTTCTTTATATATTATGGTGATTAACCCCATATCACATATATGAGTGTCAAATATTTTCTCCCACTTGATGGGTTGCTTTTTCATTTTGATCTTGGTTTCTTTTGCCTTCCAGAAGCTCTTTAGTCTGATGAAGTCCCACTTGTTTATTTTTTCTTTTGTTTCCCTTGTCTGAGTGGACACTGTGTTTGTAAAGATCCTTTTAAGGCTGATGTTAGAGAGCATACTTCCCATATATTCTTCCAGAAGTTTTATGGTTTCTGGTCTTACCTTCAAGTCTTTGATCCATTTTGGGTCTATTTTTGTGTGTGGAGAAAGATAAAGGTCTACTTTTATTCCTTTGCATGTGGCTGTCCAGTTTTCCCAGCACCATTTATTGAAGAAGCCTTCCTTTCTCCATTGTATATTTTTGGCACCTTTATCAAAGAATAGCTGTCTGTAGATGTGCAGTTTTATTTTTGGGTTTTCTGTTCTGTGCCGTTGATCTGTGTGTCTGTTTTTGTGCCAGTACCATGCTGTTTTGATCACTATGGCTTTGTAGTACATTTTGAAGTCAGGGATTGTGATGCCTCCAGCTTTGTTCTTTTTTCTCAGGATTGCTTTAGCAATATAGGGTCTTTGGTTACCCCATATGAATTTTAAGAGTCTTTGTTTTATTTCCATGAAGAATGTTGTTGGGATTCTGATTGGGATTGCATTGAATCTGTAGATTGTTTTGGGTAGTATGGACATTTTAACTACGCTTATTCCTGCAATCCATGTGCATGGTATCTTTTTCCATCTCTTTGTGTCATTATCTATTTCTTTCAATAATGTCCTATAGCTTTCATTGTATAAATCCTTCACCTCCTTGGTTAAATTTATTCCTAGATATTTTGTCCTTTGTTTGCGATTGTAAATGGAATTGTATTCTTGAGTTCTCTTTCTGTAAGTTCATTATTAGAGTACAGAAATACAACTGATCTTTGTAAGTTGATTTTGTACCCCACAACTTTACTGTAGTTGTTATTTATTTCTAATAGTTTTCTGATGGATTCTGTAGGGTTTTCTATATATAGGATCATGTCACCTGTAAACAGTGGGGGTTTGCAGTTCTTTTATTTCCTGTTGCTACCTACAAGGTAGCTGTCTGTGTAAATTTTTGGACATGCCCAATACAAGTCTGTGTGATGTTGGGTTTTGGACTTTCAGTTGCCACTGCATGGTGAGTCTTCACACTGCTACTTGGTTCCTTTAGAGAAGGGCTCAAGCAATTAGATTTCCAAAATGAAAAGTAATAATACAGATTCTGATGTGGCTAATAAAGTAGATGAACTAATGTTTCTATTAAAAAAGAAAAAATTCATCTTCCAAAAGGAGGATTTAAGATCAGGCACATAATAACATCACATTGTTTCTTAGTAAATTGATACATGATTAAAAACAGAAAGCAAAAAGAAGAGTTTTCTGTCTCTTCAGATGACATGAATTTATGTGTAGAAAACCCTAAAGAATCCTCAAAAAATCTATTAGAACTAATAACTTTTCCAAAGAATATAAATGAGGGCCAAGAGGCATGTGTAAAGATGCTCTATGTCACTAATCACTAGGAAAATGCAATACTGTCAGAATATAAAGTCAACACACATAAAACAGTTGGTTTTCTGTACACTAACAATAAAAAACTAGAAAAAAAATTAAGTAAACAATTCCACTTAGAATAGCATAGAAAGAACAAATTACCTAGATATAAACTTAATGAAGATAATGAAAGACTTGTACAGTGAAATTTTTTAAAAATATTGTTGAAAGAAATTAAAGAAGACAAATAAATGTAAATACATTCCCTTTTAATAGATTGGAAAACTTAATAATATTATGATGTCAATACTATTAAAAAGAAAAAATATATATATAAATTTAAAGCAAATCATGTCAAAGTAGCAATGACTTTTTTTGCAGAAATGGAAAATTCCATTCTGAAGTTCATATGGAATCTCAATTATCTCCAAATTGCCAAAGCAACCCTGATTTCAAAACTTACAAGAAAGCTACAGTAATCAAAATACACGTCATAAATCAGGCAAGTAGAGCAACAGAATAGACTAGAGAATCCAGAAATCACCTTCACGTATATGATCAAATAAATTTTGACAAGAGTGTCAACCATCAAATGGGGAAAAAACAGCTTTTCAACCAATATTGCTGGGAAAACTGGATGTCCACATGCAAAAGCATAAAAGTGGACACTTACCTTACACTATGCACAACAATTTACCAAATATGAATCAAATACTCTAAGAGCCAAAATTATAAAACTTTTAGAAGAAAACATAGGGGAAATCTTCAGTGAATGAGATTTGGTGATGATTTCTTGGATATGACACCAAAAGCACAGGCAACTTACAAAAGGAGAGATAAATTGGACTTCACCAAGTTAAAAATTTTTGTGAACAGTGAGAAGGTAACTCAGAAAATCGGAGAAAATGTTTGCAAATCAGATATCTGATAAGGTATTAATATCCAGAATATATTGTAAAATCCTATACCTCAACAACAACAAAAACAACTCAATTAAATTATGGACACAGGACTTGCATAGACATTCTTTCCAAAGCAAATAAATGAAAGACAACAAGCATGTGAAAAGATGCTCTACATCACTAATCACTAGGGAAATGCAAGTCAAACCTCAGTGACATATCACTTCACACATTTTAAGATGGCTACTATTAAAAAAACTAACACAGGAAACAATGCCTTAATGAGAATGTGAAGAAACTGGATACTTTGTGCATTGCTGGTGCCATTCCTTGAAAAAATAAACATAGAATTACTTTATGATTCAGAAATTTCAAGTCTGGTTATATACAACAAAATAATTGAAATCAAAGATTTAAAAATATATTACTATGCCCATGTTCATACCAACATTATTCACAATAGCTAAGAAGTGCAAACAACCCAAGTATCCATCAATGGATGAATGAGTAAACAGTATGCAGTATATACATGCAATGAAATATTATTCAGCCTTAGAAGCCATGAAATTCTAGTAAACGCTGCACCGTGGATGAACCTAGGATACATTGTGTTATGTGAAATTAGCTAGTCACAGAAGACATTTATATGAGGTACCTAGAATATTCAAATTCATAGAAAGTAGAATAGTGGTCTCCAGGGGCGCTAGAGAAATAGAGCAATGAAGAGTTATTGCTTAATGGGTCCAGAGGTATAGTTTAGGATGATGAAAGGTTTTGGAGATGGATATTGATGATTATTTCACAACAATGTGAATAAACCTAATCTGACTGTACTGTACATTTAAAAATGGTTTACATTACAAATTTTAAATTATGTACATTTATTCAGAATATTTTAAAAATTGATTGGTTAATTTATGTTTTCCCCTTTATCCGAAGTAAATTCATAATTCTTATTTTAAATGTTAACCATTATTTTTTCAATTATTTTATTGAGATCATAATGGTTTATAACATTGTGTAATTTCAGCTGTACATTATTATTTATTAGTTTCTGTATAGGCTGCATCGTGCTCACCACCCATAGTCTAATTTTTATCCACCACCATACATATGCGCCCCTTTATCCCTTTCACCCACCTGAAGCCCCCTTCCTCTCTGGTAATCCTTAATCTGTTATCTTTATCCATGTGTTTGTTTATCTTCCACATATGAGTGAAGCCATGCAGTATTTGTCTTTCTCTGTCTGAGTTATCTCGCTTAACGTCATACCCTCAAGGTCCATCCGAGTTCTTGTAAATGGGATGGTTTTGTCCTCTTTCATGGCTGAGTAGTATTCTGTTGTTTATATATACCCCATCTTTTTCACCCACTCATCAGTTGCTGGGCACTTGGGTTGCTTCTATGTCGGGGCTATTGTGAATAATGTTTCAATGAACATAGGGGTCCATAAATCTCTTTGGATTGTTGATTTCAAGTTCTTTGTATAAACACCCAGTAGTGGGATGGCTGGGTCATATGGTATCTCTATTTTTAATTTTTTGAGAAACCTCCATCCTGTCATCCAACCTGGCTGCACCAGTTTACATGCCCACCAGCAGAGTATGAGTGTTCCCCTTTCTCCACATCTGTTCCAACATTTGTTTATTTTTATCTTGGTAATTATAGCCATTCTGACAGGTGTAAGGTGATATCTCATTGTAGTTTTGATTTGAATTTCCCTAATAATTAGTGATGTTGATATCTTTTAATGTGTCTGTGGGCCATCGGAAAAATGTCAGTTCATATCCTCTGTCCGTTTTTTATTGGGTTCTTGGTTATTTTGTTGTTGAGTTGTATGAGTTCTTTATATATTTTGGAAATTAACCCCTTGTTGGATATATGATTTGCAAATTTTTTTTCTCAGTCGATGGGTTGTCTTTTCGTTTTGTTCGTGGTTTCCTTTGCCTTGAAGAAGCTTTTCAGTCTGATGTAGTCCCATTTGTTTATTTATTTTTTTGTTTCCCTTGCCTGAGTAGACAGGGTATTCAAAAAGATGCTTCTAAGACTGAATGCAAAGAGTCTACTGCCTGTATTGTCTCTTAGGAGTTTTAATATTTCAAGTCTTTAATCCATTTTGAGTTAATTTTTGTGTATGGTGCAAGATAATGGTCAACTTTCACTCTTTTGCAAGTTGCTGTCCTGTTTTCCCAGCACCATTTTTGACTTTCCATTCCCCAATGTATGTTCTTGGCTCCTTTGTCAAAGATTAACCTTCAATAGGTGTGTGTGGTTTTGTGGTTTTACTTCTGGGCTTTCAATTCTGTTCCATTGATCTGTGTGGCTGTTTTTGTGCCAGTACCATGCTGGGGTTTTTTTTTTTTCTTATTGAGGAAGATTAACCCTGAGCTAACATCTGCTGCTGATCCTCCTCTTTTTGCTGAGGAAGACTGGCCCTGAGCTAACATCTGTGACCATCTTCCTCTACTTTATATGTGGGATGTCTTCCACAGTATGGCTTGCCAAGCGGTGCCATGTCCGCCCCCGGATGCGAACCAGCATATCCTGGGCTGCCAAAGCGGAAAGCGCAAACATAACCTCTGCACCACTGGGCCGGCCCCATGCTGTGTTAATTACTATAGCTTTCTAGTATATTTTGAAATCAGGGATTGTGATGCCTCCAGCTTTTTTCTTTTTCTTAGAATTACTTTGGCTATTCAAGATCTTTTGTTGTTTTATATAAATTTTAGAAACATTTGTTCTATTTCTGTGAAGAATGTCATTAGGATTGCATGGAATCTCTGGATTGCTCTAGGAAATACGGACATTTAAACCATGTTTATTCTTCCAATTCGAGAGCATGGAATATCTCTTCATTTCATTATATCTTCTTCAATTTCCTTCAATAATGCCTTAGTATTTTCAGTGTATAGGTCTTTCACCTCTTTAGTCAAATTTGTTCTGAAAAGTTTTATTCATTTTGCTGCAATTGTAAATGGGATTGTCTTCTTGACTTCTCTTTCTGCTAGTTCGTTATTAGTGTACAGAAATGCAACTGAATTTTGTAAGTTGATTTTGTGCCCTGCAACTTTACTGTAGTTGTTGATTATTTCTAACAGTTTTCTGTTGCATTTTTAAGGTTTTCTATATATAGAATTATGTTATCCACAAACAGCGAGAGTTTCATTCCTTCTTTCCAATTTGAATTCCTTTTATTTCTTTGTCTTGACTAGCTGTCCTGGCCAAAACCCCCAGTGCTATATTGAATAGGAGTGGTGAGAATGGGCTCTTCCCTCTTTACTGTTACTCAGAGGGATGGCTTTTAGTTTTTCACCATGAAGTTTGATTTTGGCTATGAGTTTGTCATCTATGGCCTTTATTGTATTGAGGTACTTTCCTTCTATTCCTGTTTTATTGAGATCTCTGCATCTATTGAGATCATCATGTGATTTTTATTCACATTTGGTAATGTGGTGTATCACATTAGTTGATTTGCAGATGTGGAAATTTCCCTACATCCCTGGCATATAATCCACTTGATTGTGGTGTATGATCCTTTTAATGTACTGCTGTATTTGGTTTCCCAATATTTTGCTGAGGATTTTTGCATCTATGTTTATCAGCAATGTTGTTCTGTAATTTTTTTCTTTGTGCTGCTGTTGCCTGGTTTTGTTATCAGGATAATTTGGCCTCACAAAATGAGTTTGGGAGCCTACTATCTTCTTGAATTTTATAGAAGAGTTTGAGAAGGATAGGTATTAAGTCTTTTTTAAAACTTTTATTTATTTTTATTTACTTTTTAAAGATTGGCGCCTGAGCTAACTGTGGCCAATCCTTTTTTTCCCCTCCTTTTTCTCCCCAAATCCTCCCAGTACATCATTGTGTAATTTAGTTGTGGGTCCTTCTAGTTCTAAAATGTGGGATGCTGCCTCAATGTGGTCTGATGAGTGGTGCCATGTCCACACCCAGGATCTGAACCAGTGAAACCCTGGGCCACCAAAGCAGAGCGCGTGAACTTAACCACGTGGCCACCGGGCCATCCCCTTAAATCTTTTTGAATGTTTGTTAGAGTTCTCCAGAGAAGCCATCTCGTCCTGGAGTTTTGCTTTTTGGGAGGTTTTGATTAATGTTTCAATCTCTTTACTTGTGATGATCTATTCAGATTCTCTATTTCATCTTGGTTCATTTTTGGAAGTTTGTATGGGTCTAAGAATTTATCCATTTGTTCTAGGTTATACAATTTGTGGGCATATAGTTTTTCATGCTATTCTCTTGTAACCCTTTGTTTTTCTGCAATATCCATTGTAATTTCTCCTCTTTCATTTCTAATTTTATTTAGTTGAGGCTTCTCTCTTGTTCTGTTAGTGAGTCTGGCTAAGCGTTTGTCAATTTTGTTTATCTTCTCGAAGAAAATGCTTTTGGTTTCTCATTGATTACTTCTACAGTTTTTTTAGTCTGTATTTCATTTATTTCTTCTAGAATTTGTATTATTTCCCTCCATCTTATGACTTTGGGCTTTGTTCTTCTTTTTCTAGCTCTGTTAGGTGTCATTTAAGATTACCTACTTGAGATTTTTATTGTTTGTCGACGTGGGCCTGTATTGCTATGAATTTCTCTCATATAACTTATTTTGCTGCATCCCATAAGCGTTGGTATGTTGCATTTTCATTTTCATTTATATCCAGGTGCTTTTTAATTTCTCCTTTGATTTCTTCATTGAACCAATGGTCATTCAGTTGCACGTTGTTTATTCTCCACATGTTTGTGACTTTCCCAGTTTTTTGCTTGTAGTTGATTTCTAGTGTCATAGCGTTCTGGTTGGAAAAGGTGTTTGATATGATTTCAATCTTCTTAAATATATTGAGACTTGCCTTATTTCCCAGCATATGGTCTATCTTTGAGAATGTTCCATATGACTTGAGAAGAATGTGTATTCTGCTGTTTTTGGATAGAATGCGTTCTGTATATTAAGTCCGTCTGATCAATTTTTCATTTAAATCCATTATTTCCTTGTTGAATTTCTGTCTGGATGATCTATCCATTGATGTAAGTGAAGTGTTGAGGTCCCATACTGTTATCATGTTGCTGTTAACTTCCCCCTTTAGGTCTTTTAATAGTTGCTTTATATATTTTGGTACTCCTGTGTTAAGCGTACATATATTCATAGGTATTACGTCCTCTTGGTGGTAAGTCCCTTTTATCGTTATATATTGCCCCTCTTTGTCTCTCATTGTCTTTTTTATGCTGAACTCTGCTCTGTCTGATACTAGTATGGCAACACCTCCTTTCTTTTGCTTGCCATTTTCTTGGAGTATTGTCTTCCATCCCTTCACACTGTGCCTATGTTTATCTTTATAGCTAAGATGTGTTTCCTGGAGGCAGCATATTGTTATATCTTGTTTTTTAATTCATCCAGCTACTCTGTGTCTTTTTTTTTTGAGGAAGATTAGGACTGAGCTAACTACTGCCAATCCTCCTCTTTTTGCTGAGGAAGACTGGCCCTGAGCCAACATCCATGCCCATCTTCCTCTGCTTTATATGTGGGACACCTACCACAGCACGGCTTCTGCCAAGCAGTGCCATGTCCACACCCAGGATGCGAACCAGGACACCCAGGGCCGCCGAGAAGCGGAACATGTGAACTTAACCACTGCACCACCAGGCTGGCCCCTACTCTGTGTCTTTTGATTGGAGAATTCAGTCCGTTTACATTTAGAATGGTTATTTATATACAAGGGCTTAATACTGCCATTTCTCTTTTGTTTTCTGGTTGTTCTATATTTCCATCATTTCTCTTCCCTTGTATTTCTGACTTCCATTTCATTTTGTTGGTTTTATGTGGGGGTTTCTCTTTTCTTATGAATTGTGGCTCTGCTCTGATTTTTTGTTCAGTGGTTACTATGAGGTTTGTATAAAAGATCTCCATAGATGAGATAGTCAATTTTCTGATAGCGTCTTATCTCCACTAGCTTAAGCAGGTTCCATCCCTATCCCCTTCTCCTTCTGAGTTATTGTTGTCACAAATTATTCTATTTTGTGTTGTCAGTTTGTGAGTAATTTGAAGTGTTTATCGTTACTTTTGATGCTTTCCTCTCCTTTATCTTTCTCGTTATAATTAAGTATTTGCAATCATGTTCTGAAAGAGAGCTGCAATTTTCTGACCTTATCTGTTTATTTATCTCCTTACTCAAATCTTTATAGACTTTTGCCTTTCTGTTTCAGGTATGAAGTCATCCTTGACAATTTCTTTTAGGGGAGGACAAGTGGGAGTGAATTCCCACAACTTTTGTTTATATGGAAAAGCTTATATTTCTCCATCATATCTGAAGGATAGTTTCACTGGATAGAGTATTCTTTGCTGAAAATTTTTGTCTTTCAGTATTTTGAATATATCAGTTCTTTCTCTTCTGGCCTGTAAAGTTTCTGCCAAGAAATCTGCTGAAAGCCTGATCCTATCTGGGTTCCTTTCTAGGTTATTTTCTTCTGCCTTGCTGCCCTTAATATTTTTTCTCTGTCATTTACTTTTATCAGTTTTACTGTTATGTGCCTTGGATAAGGTTTTTTAGTATTAATGTAATTAGGAGTTCTATTGGCTTCATGTATTTGTAAGTCTGGTTCTTTCCCCAGGTTTGGGAAGGTCTAGCTATTATTTCTTTGAAGAAGCTCTCTGCTCCTTTCTCCCCCTCTTCTCCCCCTGGAATGCCTTTTATCCTTATGTTGCTTTTCCTAATTGAGCTGGATATTTCTCAAAGAGTTCCTTCATTTAAAAAAACACTTACTTATTTCTCCTTCTCCACCAGACACATTTTTATATTTTTAGCCTCCAAGTCACTAATTCTTTACTTCATAGTGTCACTTTTTTAAGTATTCTGGATTATTTTTTAACACATTAATTGTGTTCTTCATATCTAGAATTTCTGCTTTGATGTTTTTAAAGTTTCAGTCTCTTTGGTGAAGTATTCCTTCTTCTGATTATTTTTAATCCTGAGATCATTGAACTGTCCTTCTGAGTTTTCTTGTAACCTGTTGAGTTTCTTTATGATAGCTATTTTCAATTCTCTGTCATTTAGATTGTAAATTTCTGTGACTTCAGGGTTGGATTCTGGAGACTTTTTATTATCCTTCTGCTCTGAATTGTTGCTGTAGTTTCTCATGGTGTTTGGTGAACAAATCCTTTGGCAGCATAGTTGTGGTAGTATCAGGTTGCAGATTCCACCTGCTACTGCTGAGGAGAAGCAGGAGCTGTGTTTCTGATCCTACAAAATCTGCTGGATGTTTTTGGGATATGGTGGGCAGTCCCTCAGCTGGAAAAGTGTTTGCACTGAGGCTCAGGGCTACTGCTGCCTCTTCTTACAATCACGCTGAGATGTGTTCCCACTTGTGGGGCTGCAGTGGCACTATGGGCAATCCCACTGGCCAAGAGAGAGTTTGTATGAATGTAGATCTGCTGCCTCCTCTTATTACAGTCATGCTGGCCAATGTGCTTGGCGGACAGGGCTTGTTCATGGCATCCAAGCCTGGGGAACTTGTTGGGACCATAGTGGCATGGAGAGTCCTCCTGTTGGCTGGGAAATTGTTTGCATGTGGTCTAAGGGATACTGGTACTTCTTCTTACAGTTGCATTGAGGTGCATTCCCACTTGTTGTTCCACAGCAGTACCATGGGTGCTCCCTGCTGAGATGGTGTTCACAGCATTTTCACAGAGCTTCAAGGAAGAGTTAGAGAGTGCTCACCTATCTCCACTACTTCCCAGAGGCCCAGTCCATCCCCCTTCAGATGTATAGCTTCGTGGGTCTCTCAGGCATCCTGTTGTGCTGTGTGGGTATCTTCAGCTGATTAAAGAATGTCTAGTCATAGTTCAAAGGGAGAGAGATCAAGAGAACATCTCACTCTGCCATGTTGCTGATGTCACTGCTCTAAGTTAACCATTTCTTAGTGTTAAGTTCTTGGACAAAAATTTTGTCACACTGTCTGAGAAATTTTAAAGATATGTTCTCTCTGAAGTGTTATAGCCTTTGTATTTTGACATTTTCCTTGCACCTAATATATATTTTTTGTCTTTCTTTTATTTATAGGTCAGTTTTTCTAGTTGCTTCTATGGTTAAGATTTTCCAGAACCGTATTTTAACAGTCTTGATTTCATATACTGTTTTCTATTTTATTAACTTTTATTTTTACATGCATTTTACCGTTCCTTCTAAATACTTTGTTTAGTTTTTATTTATATTTAAGTGCTTCATAAATCCATTTTTCTTTTAAAAATGTGAATGATAAAGCATTGTACTTTGAATTTCAAATTACTTAGTTTTTCTGTTTAAGCATTTTCATTGTAGATTTTAAATACATTGTCATCAGAAAGTGAGTGTATGCTATCAATTATTTCAAAATTTCTGAAATGTTCTTATTAGATATTTAGTACTTCTACAAATTTTGGATATTTGAATTTTTAACATAAAATAATTTAAATGTACTCTGCTTATTCATTTTATATATTTTTGCTAACATTGTTACTTCACCATGCACTTCTAAAATATGTTTATTATTTTGTGTCCACTTAACCTGTCAAATTTTCCATCCATGTGAATTTTTTAATTACACATGTAAAAACATTTTGCAGAGGAATATTCACCCTATGTTCCAGTCTTCCTCTATTTTGTATATGGGTCACTGCAACAGCATGTTCAATGAGCTGTGTAGGTCTGTGCCCAGGATCCAAACCTATGACATGGAGCGTGCCAAACTGTAAGCACTACACCATGAGGCCAGCCCTAATTATATTTTTTAATTAATGAGAATTTTTAAAATAAAACTTTGAAGGTTACTGTGGATATACATAAATTCTTGATTTTCATATCTTCTTGAATACTACCTGGATTTATTCTTAATTGCGTTTTGTTGCGGGGGGTGGTGTATGGAAGATTGGCCCTGAGCTAACATCTGGTCTCATCTTTCCTCATTTTTTTTCTGTCTCCCTACAGCCCATATATGTATGTAAAGATATGTAAAGTACATATCCGTATTCCCAGTCGTAGATCATTCTACTTGTTTTATGTGAGATGCTGCCACAGCATTGCCTGATGAGCAGTGCTAGGTCTGTGCCCAGGATCTGAACCAGTGAGCCCTGGGCCGCCAAAGCAGAGCATGTGACCTTAACCACTCTGCTATGGGGCTGGCCCCATTAGTTGTCTATTTTATACCTTTTTCTCAAATTAATTTCATACAACAGTTACTTTTCATAAAATACATGTAATGTGCATATCTTTTATAAATAAATAGTTTTATATGTTTGTGTTTTGAAACACGGCTCTTGTGAACAACATATTGTTAGATTGGAGTGTTTTAAAAATCTGTACGTTTGTTAACAATGTTTGAATTTGCTTACATGTAAGATGATTAATAATATTTTAGGAAAATTTCTTCCACCATGGTTTGTTTCTATTAATACCCTTTTGCAATAATTTTGTTTTTATACACTTTTTCTGTGTTCAAATATTTTCATATATTATAAATTTTATATAATTTTAATTTTATAGCTTGTGGACTCTACTTCTGCAATTTTGACTTGTTTTAGAATCCTGATATAAGGTATTACAATATTTACCTTTATCTTAATTATTCCACTTAGGAGAATGTCCTCCAGGTTTTTCCATTTTGTTCCAAATGACAATATTCTATTGTTTGTTATGACTGAATAATATTCCACTGTATATTTGTATACCCCATTTTCTTGACATAATCATCCACTGATGGATGCTTGAGTTGTTTCCATATTTTGGCTATAGTGAATAATGTTGCAGTGAATATGGATCTACAGATATCTCTTTGAAATCTTGATTTTTTTTCCTTTTGATATATACCAAGAAGTGGAATTGCTGGGCCATGAGAGCACCCTATTTTTAATTTTGTGAGGAACCTCCATACTGTTTTCCATAATAACTGTACCACTTTAAATTCCCACCAACAGTATACAAGAATATTCTTTTCTCCACATCATTTTTAACACAAGTCTTGGGGTTTTTTTGATAATAGCCATCCTAATAGGAGTAAGATAAAAATCTCATTGCTTTCATTTCCATTTCTCTGATTATTAGTGATATTGGACAGCTGTTCTTTTTTTTTAAAGATTGGCATCTGAGCTAACATTTGTTGCCAATCATTTCTTTTCTTTCTTTCTCCTCCCCAAAGCCCCCCAGGACCTAGTCATATAGTCTCGTTGTAGGTCATTCTGGTTTTGCTATGTGAGAGGCCACCTCAGCATGGTTTGATGAGTGGTCCTAGGTCTGGCCAGGATCTGAATCAGTGAAACCTTGGGCTGCTGAAATGGAGCATGTGAACTTAAACATTTGGCCATGGGGTTGACCTTGAACAACTTTCTCATGCCTGGGGGATATATATGTGTCTTATTTTGAAAAATGTCTATTCAGACACTTTGACAATTTTTTAATTGGGTTTTTTGATTTTTGCTATTGAGTTGTAGGAGTTCCTTATATATTTTGGATATTAACCCCTTATCAAAGCTATATGTTTTGCAAATATTTTCTTCCCTCCCATAGGTTGCCTGCCCATGTTTTTGATTGTATATTATGCAGAAGCTTTTGAGGTTGATGTAGTCCCACTTGTTG
This sequence comes from Equus caballus, assembly GCF_041296265.1. NCBI lineage: Eukaryota > Metazoa > Chordata > Mammalia > Perissodactyla > Equidae > Equus > Equus caballus. The sequence continues at coordinate 6,917,543 of NC_091708.1, read as the reverse complement.
ATTTCTGCTTTTGTTGCCTTTGCTTTTAGTTCCCTCTACATAAAACAATTGCAAAGAACAGTGTCATGGAGATTTTCCCCATATTTTCTTCTAGGGGTTTTATGGTTTCAGGTCTTTCATTTAATACTTTAATCTGCTTTGAATTAATTTTTTTTGTATAATATAAGTATCTGAGTTCATTCTTTTACATATGGAAAACCAGTTTCCCTGTACCACTTATTGAAGAGACTGTCTGTTCCCCATTTGGTATTCTTGATATCCTTGTCAAAGATTAGTTGACCTTATATGCCTGGGTTTATTTTTGGCTCTCTATTCTGTTCCATTGGAATATGTGTCTGTTTTCATAGCAGTATCATCATGTTATGATTTCTATAACTTTGTAATATAGCTTGAAATTAAAGAATTGTTCTTCTTTCTCAGGATTGCTCTGGCTATTTGAGGTATTTTCTAACTTTCACAAAAATTTTAGTATTTTTTCTCTTGTTGAGAAAAAGTCCATTAGAATTTTGGTAGCGATCGCATTGAACCTGTATATTCCTTTGAGTGGTATGGACATTTTAACAATATTAATTCTTCTGACCCATGAACATGGAAAAACTTTCCATTTCTTTGCGTCTTTTTTGATTTCTTTAATCAATATCTTATAGTTTTGGTGTACAGAAATTTCACATCCAAGGATGTATTTACTCCTAAGAATTTCATTTTCACTATGGTACTCTAAATGGGATTATTTTCTTAATTTCTTTTCAGAGAGTTTATTGTTGGTGTATAAAAATGCCACTGATTTTTCCATATTGATATTGTATTCTGCAACTTTGTTGATTTTATCAGTTCCAATGGATTATTTTGTGGCATGTTTAGGGTTTTCTATATATAAAAACATGTCATCTGCAAACTAAAGCAGATTGTTTCTTCCTATCTGTTTTGGATGCTTTTTTTCTTGTTTAATCTGTTAGGTATAGTCGGTTTATAGTGTTGTTCCAGCCTTCTATTTTCTTTTGACCTTCTGCCTTGTTATATTCACCTTTGAATTAAGATCATTGGGTCTTCAATCGTTTTTGTTTGAATTGTCTTTTTAAATTAATTAGTATATATTTTTGCTTTATATATTTGGGTTATATTATGTTAGGTTAGGTGCATATATGTTTATAACTTTTTATATATTTCTCATGGATATACCCTTTTATAACTATCCAATGTGCCTTTTATATCTAGTCATTTCTTTTCTGTTTTTTAATTTTTTTAAAGATTGACACCAGAGCTAACATCTGTTGCCAATCTACCTTTCTTCCTCTTCTTCCTCTTCCTCTTCCTTTTCTTCTTCTTCTTGTCCCCAAAGCCCCCCACTGCAGTACATACTTGTATATTCTACTTGCATGTCCTTCTAGTTGTGCTATGTGGGACACCACCTCAGCATGGCCTGATGAGTGATGCTGAGTCCATGCTCAGGATCCAAAACAGCAAAACCCTGGGCAGCTGAAGTGGAGAGTGTGAACTTAACCACTCTGCCACAGGGCTGGCCTGTATTTTATGTTTTGAAGACTTTTTAGGGAGCCTGCCCAGTGGCATAGTGGTTAAGTTCATGCACTCTGTTCCTGCAGCCCTGGGTTCATAGATTCACATCCCAGATGTGGACCGAGCACTGCTTGTCCAGCTATGCTGTGGTGGCATTCCACACAAAGTAGAGGAAGATTGGCACAAATGTTAGCTCAGCAAAAATCTTCCTCAGCGAAAAGAGGAGGATTGGCAACAGATGTTAGCTCAGGGCCAATCTTCCTCACAAAATAAATAAATAAAAATAAAATCTATTTTGTCTGACGTTAGTACATCTGCTTCAATTTTCTTGTGGTTGCTGTGATAAATTATTTTCCATCACTTGAAGTAAAACATAGGTGTATCTCAAATTTAAAGTGTGTCTGTAGTATACAGAGTAAATTTGGATTTCCTTTTAAAATCCCAGCTGAAATTCTCTGCCTTTTGCTTGGATTCCTCAATAAATTCATGTTTACTGCTATTAATGAATATAAATGGGTTTATGTTTGCAACTTTCAGGGTTTTTTTCTATATTGCCCGTGTACCACTATTTTTCATTTACTCCTTTCTTTTGCATTAAGTGAATATATTCTAAAGTAGCTTTCTAGTTCCTTTAATCTGTACTTTTACAAAATAGCTTCAGATTTATACTAACTTAATTCCAGTGTGGTGTAGAAATATTATTCCTTTATTCTCTCTTCTCCTTTTTGGTGGAATTATTTTCACATAGAGTACATCTTGACTATTAAAGACCCAAGAATACATAGTTATAATTATTATTTCACATAGATTTATGTATTTTAAAGAAGTTAAGATAAGAACAGAGAACAAGCGTATATTTAAAGCTTTTTTATATTAATTTTCTAGTTTCGCATTTTTTCTTTGTTCCTGTCTATTGTGGTTTGCATCTAGAGTCATTTGTTTTGCCCATACAGCTTTGTTACCTGTTACCTCCGCTGCACTGGTGTTGTCAAATATATTACATTTAAATATATTTGCCCAATAATAGTTTATATATACATATTGTATTATAAAATTCATTTTTTTATCAGTTAAGAGGAGAAAACACAAGATGGGTATTCACACTGTCTTTTATAATTAAATACTTTCATTTACCACTGTTTTTTACCAGTTTTCTCGGGGATTCAAAATATGTAGTCACTTGCTTTTACCTCAAAACTTCCTTTACTTTTTCACTTAAAACATATCTCCTAGGAACAACCTCTCTTAATTTATTTTTTTTAACCCAAGAGTGTCTTCATTTCACCTTCTTTTTGAAAAGTAACTTTGCTGGATATAGGATTCTTGGTTGATATTTTTCTTTTAGCACTTTGAATATGTTATCCTATAGCTTTTTGGTCTCCATTACTTCTGTTGAGACCTCAGCTGTTAATCATATTGAGGTTCACTTGTAAATGACAGGCCATTTTTCTCCTGTTGCTTTTAAGCTTTTTGCCTTATCTTTTGTTTTTAGCATTTTTACCATGACTTTTCTAGAGTTTAGCTTATACCTGCAATAATTCTATCACTATCATTCCAATTGCCATTCATCATAACTTTCATTGTTCTTGAGAGTGCCCTTATGCTTGAACATCTCCAGATTCTGCTACAAGTGCTGTCAGTTCCTTCAGGGAGGGGTTTGAAACTCTCTGTTCTATTACCTGCTCCTTTCTCTGGGAAAAAATCTCTGAAAAAATCCTCTGGAGTTGGTGTGGGGACAATGGTACACTTCTCTATGACGTCATTACTTTAGAAACTGAGCATTCTTTTGATGGTGGAAACAGCAGTTGTGCTCATTTTGCCTCTCTCAGTGTGAAACCTCTGCTTAATGAGCTTGGACAAGAAAAATTGGGACCTGAGTATTTTCAGCAGAGTCTCCTTCCCATGCTTGGGTGTGGGGTGAAAAAAGAGAGTCTCCAACCCCTTTTACACTTTTCTTGAGGGGTGGGATGAGGGTTTCTGACTTCCTCCTTCTCCCAGGAAGATATCTCTCTGACAAAGAGCTGGAGAGAGAGACAGTCCCACGTTTTTAGCTGTGCCTGTCTGCAGCAGAGATTCTGTCTCACTAAACTGGAAGTGGGACAAGAAGACACACATCTTGGTTAAATACCACAGACGTTCACACTTTTTACCGAGTTTTAGTAAATTTCCTACTAAATATTTCTTTATTTGCTGTATTCCTTCAGAGCCATTTCCAGAAACTCTGACTGTTTTGTCATTTTTGATAATTTTCACCAGGTTCAATGGGGAGCAGGTCTGTGAATTTCCTCACACAGTCATGCCAAAACTGAAAATTCCAGTGGTTTCATCTTACATAAACATAGCACCATATCAAAACCAGAAAATTAACAGTGTTACTGTGTGTGTGTTCTATAGTTCGAAATAATTTTATCACATGTGCAGATTTCTAGAACAGCTACTGCAGTCAAAATACACAATTATTACATCATTACAAAGGTCTTCCTCATGCTGTTCCTTTATATTTACACCAACCACTAAGAAACTGAGCCTTAACCACTGATTTGTGGCTTACACATTACATTTTAAATCTTTCTGTATACTGATCTCTCTCTAAATTCTTTACTATGTTCCACTACTCAAGTTGACTGATTTCACCTATACATCACTTCCTCAATTTGTTTACAAATATGTGTTAGAAAATCTTAATATCTAGTATTTCTTTACACTCTACCCTTCATTTATTTATATAGTCATCATTTTTACTATATAAATTTTGCACAAAGTTCAAACAAGTTTCCCAAATATTCTGAATCTACATTTTAATGTTTTTCATTAAATTTATGTACTAATTTGCGTTAGAATTGATATCTTTACCAAGAGTAAGCAGTATCTCTCCATATTTTATGATTTCATTAATGTTCCACATTCTATTAAAAAAAGGTTTAGCTTAACTTATAGTATTTAAGTTATTTTGTTTGTTTTTGCTCTTGAGAATATTATCTTATTTTGAATGTTTTTCATGGTCATTTGTTGATGAAAGTAAATCTTTGTAAGTAGATCCAATAATTTTCCTGAACTCCTTCACAAAGTTGAATAATTTTCGTGGTTTCAGTCGTTTTTTAATAAATAAATAATTATGGCAACCACAACTAAGTGGACATTATTTTCTTTATTCTTCTAATCTTTAAAATCATTTCAGTTACTTTCCTGAAAGCATTGAACATTCTATCCAGTATATTAAATATAGTGGGAATAATAAACATCTTTTATGTGTTCTAATTTATAAGATAACCAACTAATTTGTTAGGGATAATACCTGCAATTAATTTTAATACATAGCATTCTTCAAACTAAGAAATCTTCATTCTTCTTTTTGGAAGTTGATGACATTTTACTTAGAGAAATATATTATAATAAAGAAACTATCAACAAGAGTCAAGTAAATAAGAAATACATTTTAATAACAAAGTATGAGGTCAAGCAAATACATTTTAAATAGCATAGTAAAAATTTATAACATATTTCAGTTTTATAAAGTGATTTCTTAGATCGACATTCATTTTTGTAGTCAGAAATTTGTATGCCACAGAGTCCATAAAATATAATTAAGAAAGGTTTTTATCACTTATTCATGTAGAAAATATAAGAAAATATTTGATGTAATACAGAAAAAATCTATTCAATGTTTCTGATTATACATGTATACATAGAAAGTGCTTTTGTTATGTAAACCTTGGAAGTTATTTTTCCGGTAATTGGTTTGCATTCACCCATCCAAAATATGCCCATTTTTGCCTCTTCAGTGATTATGCTATAAATTAACATTAACAACAATAGTAAAATAAAATTTAGCTTATTTATCCTCACTCAGAAAAATTCTTGATGGAGAAAATGGGCAAGGTATAATATTTGACTATTTTTTGTGTTCAAGTAATCAATAAAAATTTCCTAAAGTTCTTAGCTAAATAGTTATAAGTAATTTATCTCTAGCTGCTATTAGTCCTAAAGTTCTTAATCCTAAATCACATCTAAAATCATGGATTTTCATGAACCTACAATATACTAAATAAACAATTTAGAAATCGTCTTCAATAACTTATTCATCTGAATGTGTAAAGCAAATAGCTAACTGGCGTAAAAGATATCCAATGCTCGTTGTTTAAACTTTTAGTATGTAAATCAAGTAATAATTTGTAACTCGCCATTAAAAAACTACTGGATTTCAAATTTATCCCTATTTTTGCCATGTATCCAGTGCTTTGGGCATATTTACTAGTCTGTTTCTGAAATCTGTCAGTTTACATAATATATACATTGCTTTGCAAATGCCATCTCTTCTCTAAGAAAGCACTTTATCTTCTGCTCTGTCTAATAAGATTTCCCTATTCTTCAAATCTCAGATTAAATGACATATTTCCGTTGAAACTTTTTACATAGTTGTCCTCGGTCCCCCACCCTGATAGAAGAATTCATTTATTCTTCTGATTTGGGGGAAGTTCTTTGTTTATAAATTGGCATTTATCACACTGATCGAGGGACATCCTTCTTTGTTTTATCATTGTTATTATATTCATCATCAAAACTCCCACCATAGAGCTCCAATCTTGATATACATTAAGTGCTAGGCACTGGGCTAAGAACGTGATAAAAAAAATCTCATTTAATACTCACATAAAGCTGTATATATTTTCACACTTTCCTCTGAATCTTTCTTTTACTTTAAAAAAATAATAGGGGCCAGCCCGGTGGTGCAGCAGTTAAGTGCGCACATTCCACTTTGGCAGCCTGGGGTTCACTGGTTCAGGTCCCGGGGGTGGACATGGCAGTGCTTGGCAAAAGCCATGCTGTGGTAGGCGTCCCACATATAAAGTAGAGGAAGATGGGTATGGATGTTAGCTCAGGGCCAGTCTTCCTCAGCAAAAAGAGGAGGATTGGCAGCAGTTAGCTCAGGGATAATTTTCCTCAAAAAGAAGTAAATTAATAGATTTTATTTTTAGGGAAGTTATAGGTTTACAGAAAAATCAATTGGAAAGCACAAAGAGTTACCATGAACTTCCTCTGCTCCCACATACAGTTTGTCCTCTTATTTACATCTTATAATATTGTGGTTATTTATTACAATTACTGAACACATATTGATATGTTATTATTAACTAAAGTCCATAGTTTACATTAGAGTTCACTGTTCGTGTTGTACATTCTATGGGTTTTGAAAAATGTGAAAGAGTATGTGTCTGTCATCACCGTGTCATAAAGAATACTATCACTACCCTACAAATCTCCCGTGCTGAACCTTCTCACCCCTCCATATCTCCCCCCAGTCCTTGCCAACCACTCACCTGTTTACTGTCTCCATAGTTTTATTTTCTCCAGAATGTGATATACTCCATTAGTTTATATAGTTATATATAGTTTATAGCTTATTAGTATAGTTTGTTTAGCTATAAAATTGAAATACTACTACTACTACTAATAAAACCAGAAATGCAGCTTCAAGTGTCTATATAGACAGACCGCACATGCTTCACAGAAACTACCTTAAAATGGATCACACATCTAAATGTAAAACACAAAACTACAAAAAACTTAGAAGATAACATAGGATAAAATCTAGGTGATCTCGGATAAAATCTTGATCTGGTAATCACATTTTTGATACAACATCAAGAGCTCAATTCATGAAAAAAATAGACAAATTAAACATTAAAATTAAGAACTTCTGCTATGCAAATGATAATGCTAAGAGAATGAAAAGACAAACTACAGGATGAGAGAAAATCTTTCCAAAACATATGTCTTACAATGGACTGGAATTCAAAATATACAAAGAATGCTTAAAACTCAACAATAAGAAAAAAAAATAATACAGCTAAAAATGGGCACATGATCTGAACACACACCTCACCAAAAAAGATACACAGATGACAAGTAACCATATGAAAAGATGTTCAACATCATGTCTTTAAAGAATTTCAAATTAGGGGCTGGCCCAGTGGCACAGCGGTTAAGTGTGCACATTCCGCTTTGGCGGCCCAGGGTTCACCAGTTTGGATCGCGGGTGCGGACACGGCACCGCTTGGCAAGTCATGTTGTGGTAGGCATCCCACATACACAGTAGAAGAAGATAGGCAAGGATGTTATCTCAGGGCCAGTCTTCCTCAGCAAAAAGAGGAGGATTGGCCGCAGATGTCAGCTCAGGGCTAATCTTCCTCAAAAAAAAAAAAAGGAATTTAAAATTAAAACAGCAATGAGATTTCACTATACACATATCAGAATGGTTAGTATTCAAAATACAACAAATGCTGGTGAGGATGTGTAGCAATAGGAACTCTATTCATTCTTGGAGAAAATGCAACATGGTACAGCCACTGTGGAAGACAGTTTGTCAGTTCCTTACCAAACTAAACATATTTTTATCACATGATCCAGCAATCAGATTCCTTTGTATTTACTCAAATGAAATGAAAAATTATGCCTACACAAAAACCTGAATACACATATATATGGCATTTTTTTATATTTACCAAAACTTGGAAGCAGCCAAGATATCCTTCAAGAAAGGAATGGATAAATTAACTGTGGTATATCTATACAATGGAATATTATTCAGTGATAAAAATAAATGAGCTATTAAGGCTTGGAAAGATATGGATAAAACGCAAATAATATTGGTAAGTGAAAGAAACCAACATAAAAATTCTATATCCTGTATGATTCCAATTGTATGACATTCTGGAAAACATATATTTATCCAATGGCAATCGTGAATTCACGAACAAATTCTGACTATATTTCATAAAATCAAAGTGAAGTAACATACACACATGAAGATTTTGTTTCTGCCTAAAAATCTAGGAACAAAGAAAAAGACATCTCTTATGTAGGAGAAGTAGAATCCCAACTAAGTACAGCATTTCCTAGACTGGTTTACTAAAATCCAGTATCACTTCCTAGTCTTACAAGAGAAAGATTAAAAACGTGGGTGAGCCCTCCCTTTGATGCAGATTTCATGCTTCCTTGCTCCTTACTGTCCAGTGCATTTCTACCACATTGGGGAAAACCTCCAAGGTCATTCCCCTAGCCATTATGTCGCAAATGGCTGGTAGTCCAGCTTCCTTTCTACCTCCATGCAGAGCTGCTCTCCTTTGGCATGCTCCTGTCTTCCCACACTGGCTTCTGGAGTTTCCTCAAAAGTACAAAATTATGTCTCAAGGAACTTCTATTTGTTCTCTTATCTACCTGAAATGCTCTCAGTAGTGTGTGTTATTTTCTCACTTACTAAGTCTCTACTCAAATGTCACCTCCTCAAAGAGAAACTGATTTACTTTCTGAACACTAGCAGTAAGGAATTATTTCTTTCAGCCATCAGGGATTCCATCTGATGTTAAAATGCATACTGAATTCTGATTATATAGTTCTAAAAAGTGAAAATAAATTGAATAATTTTTGCAATTTCCACAAAACCATGCTTTTTTTTCTTGTTTTATTTTATTGCAGTAACATTGGATTATAACATCATATATCTTTCAGATGTGCATCGTAATATATTTTGAATTCTGTGTAGATTTAATCTTGTTCACCACCCAAAAACTAATTATAGTGCATCACCTTATATGTGAGCCTAATCACACCTTTTTCCCTCCCCCCTTCCCCTATGGTAACCACCAATCCAGTGTTTGTTTGTCCTTCTAATTATCTTCTACTTAGGAGTAAGATGATACAGTATTTGATTTCCTCCCTCTGACTTATTTCACTTCCCATAATACCCTCAAGGTCCATTCATGTTGTCACAAATGGCCAGATTTCATCACTTTTTATGGCAGAGTAGTATTCCATGGTGTATAAATACCACTTCTTCTTTATCCATTAGGTCCCTTGATGGGCACCTTGGTACTTCCAAGTTTTGAATATTGTGAATAATGTTGCAATGAACATAGGGGTGCAAGTATGTTTATGTCTTTGTATTTTCAAGTTCTTTGGATAAATACCCATCAGTGGGATAGCTGGATCATGTGGTAGATCTATTCTTAATTTTCTGATACTGCTTACCACTTTCCATAGTGGCTGCACCAGTTTGCACTCCCACCAGCAGTGAACAAGGGTTCCCTTCTCTCCACATCCTCTCCAACACTTGTTGTTTCCTGTCTTGTTAATTATAGCCATTCTGACCAGAGGGAGGTGATACCTCATTGTAGTTTTGATTTGCATTTCCCAGAGAGGTAAAGATGTTGAGCACTTTTTCATATGCCTGTTGGCCATCCGTATATCCTCTTTGGCGAAATCTCTGTTCAGATCTTTTGCCCATTTTTTTAAATTGGGTTGTTTAATTTAATTGTTCAATTTTTAATTGGAGTTTTTGTTGTTGAGCTGTATGAGTTCTTTGTATATTTTGGATATTAACCCCTTATCTGGTATATGGTTTGCAAATGTCTTCTTCCAATTGTTAGGCTGTCTTTTCATTTTTTTGATGGTTTCCTTCGCTGTGCAGAAGCTTTTTAGTTTGATGTCATCCCATTTGTTCATTTGTTCTTTTGTTTCCCTTGCCTGGTCAGACATGGTACTTGAAAACATGCTGCTAAGACCAATGTCAAAGAGTATACTGCTGATGCTTTCTTCTAGAAGTTTCATGGTTTTGGGTCTTACATTCGAGTCTTTAATCCATTTTGAGTTGATTTTTGTACATGGTATCAGGGAATGGTCTACTTTCATTCCTTTGCATGGGGCTGTCCAGTTTTCCAACACCATTTATTGAAAAGATTCTCCTTTCTCCATCATATGCTCTTGGCTCCCTTGTCGAATATTAGCTGTCCATAAACGTGTGGGTTCATTGCTGGGCCCTCGATTCTGTTCGAATGATCTGTGTGTCTGTTTTTGTTCCAGTACCATGCTGTTTTGGTTACTATGGCTTTGTAGTATATTTTGAAATCTGGCAGTGTGATGCCTCCAGCTTTGTTGTTTTTTCTCAGGAATCCTTTGGCTATTTGGGGTCTTTTCTTGTTCCATATAAATTTTAGGATTCTTTGTTCTATTTCTGTGAAAAATGTTGTTGGAACGTTAGTAGGGATTGCGTTGAATCTATAGATTGCTTTAGGAAGTATGGACATGTAAACAATGTTAATTCTTCCAATCCAAGAGCACGGGATATATTTCCATTTATTTGTGTCTTCTTGGATTTCTTTCAACAATGTTTTATAGTTTTCAGTGTACAGATCTTTCACCTCTTTTGTTAAGTTTATTCCTAGGTATTTTATTCTTTTTGTTGCAATTGTAAATGAGATTGTATTCTTAATTTCTCTTTCTATGACTTCGTCATTATTGTATAGAAATGCCACCAATTTTTGTATGTTGATTTTTGTATCCTGTGACTTTCCTGTATTCATTTATTACTTCTAAAACTTTTTTTGTGGATTCTTTAGGGTTGTCTATATATAAAATCATGTCATCTGCAAATAGTGACAGTTTCACTTCTTCTTTTCCAATATGGATCACTTTTATTTCTTTTTCTTGCCTGACTGCTCTGACTAGGACTTCCAATACCACGTTAAATAAGAGTGGTGACAGTGGGCATCTTTGTATGGTTCCTGTTCTTAGAGGGATAGCTTTCACTTTTTCTCTCCTTAGAATGACATTTGCTGTGGGTTTGTCATATATGACCTTTATTATGTTGAGGAGTTTTCCTTCTATACTCATTTTATTCAAAGTTTTTTTATCATAAATGTATTTTTGCTGTATCTTGTCAAATGGTTTCTCAGCAGCTATTGAGATGATCATGTGATTTTTATTCTTCATTTTGTTAATGTGGTGTATCACATTGATAGATTTGCAGATGTTGAGCCATCCCTGTATCCCTGGAATGAAACCCACTTGGTCATGATGTATGATGTTTTTAATGTCTTGTTGTATTCGATTTGATAGTATTTTGTTGAGGATTTTTGCATCAATGTTTATCAGTGACATTAGCTTTTAACTTCTTTTTTTTGTGTTGGCTTTGTCTGGTTTTGGTATCAGGAGAATGTTGGCTTTCTAGAATGAGTTAGGAAGCCTCCCCTCCTCTTCAATTTTTTGGAACAGTTTGAGAAGGATGGGTATTAAGTCATTGAATGTTTTGGTAGAATTCACCAGGGATGCTATCTGGTCCTGGACTTTTATTTTTGGGAGGTTTTTGATGGCTGTTTTGATCTCCTTACTGCTGATTGGTCTATTCAAATTCTCTATTCCTTCATGGTCCAGTTTTGGAAGGTTGTACGTTTCTAAGAATTTAACCATTTCTTCTATTATCCAATTTGTTGGTGTATAGCTTTTCATAGTATTCTCTTATTATCTTTTGCATTTCTGAGGTGGTGGTTGTAATTTCTCCTCTTTCATTTATGATTGTATTTATTTGAGCCTTCTCTCTTTTTTTCTTGGTGATTCTAGCTACAGGTTTATCAATTTTGTTTATCTTTGCAAAGAACCAGCTCTTGGTTTCCTTAATTTTTTCTATTGTATTTTTACTCTCTATTTTGTTTATTTGTGTGATGATTTCTATTATTTCTTCCTTCTGCTTATTTTGAGATTTGCATATTCTTCTTTTTCCAGTACCCTTAGATAAGCTGTTAGACTGTTTATTTAGGGTTTTTCTCCTTTGTTGAGCTAGGCCTGAATTTCTATAAACTTTCCTCTTAGAATGGCTTTTGCTGCAGCCCATAGATTTCGTCATGTTGTATTTCCATTTTCATTTGTTTCCAGGGATTTTTTATTTCTCCCTTGATTTCTTCATTGACCCAATCGTTGTTCATTAGCATTTTGTTTAATCTCCACATTTTTGTGGCTTTTCTGGTTTTCTCATGGTAGTTGATTTCTAGTTTAATACCTTTGTGGTCAGAAAAGATGCATGGTATTATTTCTATCTTTTAAAATTTATTGAGACTTGTTTGTGAGCTAATATGTAATCAATCCTGGAGAATGTGTCATGTGCATTTGAAAAGAATGTATGTTCTGTGGCTTTTGGTTGGAATGTTCTATATGTGCCCACTAAGTCCATCTGGTCCAATGTTCCATTTAAGACCAGTGTTTCCTTATTGATCTTCTGTTTGGATGGTCTATCCAATGGTGCAAGTGGACTGTTAAATTCCCCTTCTATTATTGTGTTACTGTCTATTTCTCGTTTTAGATCTCTCAATAATTGCTTTATATATTTATTTACTCCTATGTAGGTGAATAGATATTTACAAGTGTTATATCTCTTTGTTGGATTGTTCCCTTTATCATTATATAATGCCCTTCCTTGTCTCTTGTTACAGTTTTTGTTTTAAAATCTATTTTGTGTGATATAAGTAGTGCTATGCTCACTTTCTTTTCTTTGCAATTTGCATGGAATATCTTTTTCTATCCTTTCACTTTCAGTTTGTTAGTGTCTTTAGGTCTGAAGTGTGTCTCTTGTATGGAGCATATGCAGGGGTCTTGGTTTTTTATCTACTTGGCCACCCTATGGCATTTGATTGGAGCATTTAGTCCATTGACATTCAAAGTATCTATTGAGATATACATATATATATTTACTGACATTTTATTTTGTTACTTTTTTTCTGGGTGTTTTAGTAGTTCTTCTCTGTTCCTTTCTTTTTCTCTTGCTCTCTTCCCTTGTGGTTTGATGGCTTTCTTTAGTAATATGTTGGTCTTACTTATTTGCTTACTTATTATAGGTTTCTGATTTGTGATTACCATGAGGAACCTATATAATATTCTATGTTTATAACAGCCTATATGAAGTTGATAGACTCTTTAGGTTAAGCTCCTTCTAACAGCTCTACTTTTTCACTCTCCTCCTCCTACATTTTATGTTTTTGAAATATTATATAATCTCTTGTTTTGTGTGTGTCTATTCATTACCCTATTCTCATTAAAATAGGTCATTTTAGTACTTTTGTCTTTTAACCTTCATCTTATCTTCATGGGTGGTTTATCTGGTAGCTTTACTATATTTTTACCTTTACCAGTGATTTTATTGCCTGTTTTTCTTTCTGGTGGGGTTATTTTTTTTTAAACAAAATTTAACCCCTATTTGTGCCCATTGCTACAAGCATTTCTGATAGAACTGGTTTCTTAGTGATAAACTCCTTTAATTTTTGCTTGTCTGAGAAGCTCTTTATCTCTCCTTCCATTCTGGATGACAACCTAGATGGATAGCATATTCTTGGCTGTAGGTTTTTTCCTTTTAGCACTTTAAATATGTCATGCCATTCTCTTCTGGTCTGTACAGTTTTGGCTGAGAAGTCTGCTGATAGCCTTATGGACTTCCCTTTATATGTCACTTGTGGCATTTCTCTTGCTGCTTTTAAGATTCTCACTTTATGTTTAATTTTGGACAATTTAACTATAATGTGTCTTGGTGTGGGCCTCTTTGGGTTTATCTTGTTTGGAGCTCTCTGTGCTTCCTGTACTTGAATGTCTATTTCCTTCCTTAGATTAGGAAAATTTTCATCTATTATTTCTTCAAATAAATTTTCTGCCCCTTTGTCTCTCTCTTCTCCTTCTGAGACACCTATAATGCAAATGTTAGCACACGTGATATTGTCCCAGAGTTCCCTTAGACTGTTCTCATTCTATCTCATTCTTTTTTCTTTTTTCTGTTCTGCTTGGGTGATTTCCTCTAGTCTTTCATCTAGTGCGCTGATATGTTCTTCTGTATCCTCTACTCTGCTATTGAGTCCCTCTAGTGAATTTCTCATTTCCAGTATTGTATTCTTCATTTCTGATTGGTTCTTTTTTATATTTTGCAGTACTTTGTTGATGAGGTCACTGTGTTCATCTAGTCTTCTCCTAATATGTGTGAGCATCCTTATGAGATTTAGTTTGTACTCTTTGTTGGGTAGGTTGCTTATTTCTGTTTCATTTAGTCCTTTTTCTGGGGTTTTGTCCTGTTCCCTTGCTTGGAATGTATTACTTTATCTACTCATTATGCCTCTTTCTCTGTGTTTATTTCTATGTATTAGGTGAGTCAGCTATCTCTCCTGATTTTGGAGAAATGCCCTTATGTAAGAGATGCCTTTTGAGGCCCAGTAGTGTGCTTCCCTCTTGTCACCAGTCCAAAAGATCCAGGAATGACCCCTTTGTGGGCTACTTGTGTCCTCCTGCTGTGGCAGGGTTGCTCTTACTGCAGGTACTCAGAGAGACTAGTCTTTCCTTCCCTGGCCAGCTGTTTGTAAATCTGGTTTGGGGAGCCTTAGCACCATTGGCTACAAGGTCTAACAGCACACTCCTATTGCAGCTTTCCTGTTAATTTGGTAGATACCCAGTGTAGCTGGCTGCTATCCTCTGGGCCTTACAGTTGCTATAGGCCTCAGGCCTACAAGTCTGTTGTCAGTGCTCTTAGGAGTGCAGCTGAGTGGGGCTGGCCCTAGGTGTGGGAGCACTCAATATTTTCAGGCTTTGGAAGGTGGGGTTGATCCATTTTATGGCTATTTGTGAAGCACGGGTCTTCTGCCCCTGGTAAGCCTCACTCCCCACAGGACCACTGTCACGTCAACACTGTCCTGGTCTCTGCACATTTCCCAACCTTCTGTGGTTTACCCTGATGCCCAACTGCTGAGGCCCCCACCTCTCCACCAATGCCTTCCACATTTGCCCAGGTCCTCACACAGCCACTGCCCCACAGAGGTGAACACATTCACCTGCCTGTAGAGGTTCAAGGCACCCATTCGATGCAAGCCAATGAGTAGCGGGCTGCCTGCCCTGGCTGAACTGGATTAAATATGCACTCTAGTGAGTGTGGCAGCCCCCTGGGCCAACAGGCCAGGGGAAGAACCTCAATGGCATCTGCTAAGGTCTGTGTCAGCATGCCTGGACCAGGTCAGAACAATGGACCCCACCAATGTCTCCATCTCCAGAGAGGTCCCTCCTCTCACTGAGATGCCCCCAGAGCCTGCCACGTGAATCTCTTTTCACCAAAGGCCTGTCAGCCTTCTATCTGGTGATTTTAGGTCACTGAGATGAGTGAGTTTGTGCATGGACCCTTTAAGACCTGGGCCATTTTGGCTTTTGTCCAATAGCTTTTCTGGGGTATCCCCCGCTGCACTTAGAAGCCAGGCAGTAAGACCCTCATCTCAGTTTTGCTGAGGCTGAAGGATGCTTATAGCAGTATCAGCCCCTGCTCCAGACCTCACTCCTCCAGGGAGGGCTGCATAACTTAGGGTGGCTCCCACCTGGCCAGCTGAGAAACTCGGCTGGCCCCGAGGGTGACTTTTTCTCTCCAGCAGGAACTTCTGCCCCTTCCACCTCAGTCAGGACTGTCCCTTGTTCTGGGGTTTCTTTTTATCCAGTTTCCAGTCTTCTATCCAGGGTAATTTTTCCAAAAATAGTTGTAACCTGGTTATGTTCATGGGAGGGAATAAGTTCCTATCCCACCATCTTGAGATCTCCAAGGCCATGTTATTTTAATCACCAGCCTATAATCTGGTAAAAGGAATTTGTGTGTCAGGTAGAGTTTATCTCTTGCCTAAAATTTCCTTCTTGATCTCACCTTCCTTAGCCACTGTACATGATCTTTGTAAACAAAGAAAAAGGCAGAGTAAAGGGCTCTTAAGTATACAACTCAAAAGAACATGTGGTGCTAACAGGAAATATTAGATAACATCAAGCTTCTTTTAGGGGTGGAAATCCTGGTGGGAACCTATCTTTCCTGTGTCGAGCTCACTCAGGCATTAGCCAGCACTTGATGATATGTACTCCATCAGTCTCTTTTTTTAGGTACTATAAGGACTGCTTAATTTGGAGCTTCATTTCCTCTTTGAGCTACTCCAACAGCTTCCAGACTGTTCTTCTAGTCTTTGACATTTCATGGTTTCTTTAATATCTCTACAAAAAATTAATTGTTGGTGATAGAAATAAAATAAATTGACTGTGACCTATAGAGAAGGAATTTACTGAGAGGAAGGGAATAAGAAAAATTTGTTGTGTAATCTCAAAATTTTCCTATTTGTGAGCAATATTCTATCATATAAATACATTAGTTGATCCATAGTCATGTTGATGAGCTCTTTCCAGTTGTTGGGTTTAGTGAGTGAATCTGCTATGAAGATTTTTTTGTAGTTAGTTCGTGGATATGTTTTCATTTAATTTTTCTTGGATATCTAGGAGTAATATTGCTTACTCAACAGGGAAGAATATATTTAACTTTATAATAAATTGGGAAATATTTCTCAAAGTGGTTGTATATTTAACTTTATCAAAGAAATTCATGAAAGCCCTTGTTGTTCCACATTTTGACAATCTTTTTATCTTTTTTTTGTAATAGACTCAGTATTGATGTGGACTGATGTCTCAATATGGTTTCAATTTGTATCTCCCCAATGACTAACGGTGTAAAGTATGTTTTACATTTGATTTCTGGCAATCCATATATCTTCATCTCATTGGTTAAGTGACTTTCTAAGACATTCACCCATTTTTCATACAACAGTTTGTCTTCCGTTAAGTTTGAAAAGTTTATTTCTATATTCTCAAAGTAGATTCTTTTTCAGGTATTTGCACTGAAAAGATTTTCTTCCAGGCTACAGCCTATTGGAATTTTTGATGATTAAAATTTTTTAAAATACTAATAAAGATGAATTTATCACCTTTTTATGGTTCTATTTTCTGTTAACTGCTTATGCAATATATTCTTACTCTATGTTATTCTCCTATTCTTTTACAAAAGGTTTACAGTTTAACTCTTGGATTTAGCTGCATGATTCACCTCAAATTAAATTTTGTGTATATTAGGTAAAGGTTCAACTTTCCATCTGACTATACTGTCATTATTTCATCATTTGTTGAAAAAACTAATTTTCATGATGGAGTTGCTGAGTGTGTGTAAAACAAATATGAAAGTCACTTTGTTAATTTCTGTTAAAAGTAGTATACTGAGATTAAGACTGTGATGTGTCAAGTATATACATTGATTATGGTTAAATTGAAATTCTCTTCCAATGCATGGTTCTCTTAAAATTCTATCAGCAATTTTTTGTACTGTTTTAGCATAGTGATTATGTACAGCTTGTAAAAAATTACTCATAAGTATTTTATATATTGGTGATTCAATTATAAATGACATAATTAAAATTTAATTTTCTATTTTTTACTGCTAATCTGTAAAACAATCTATTTTGAGTACTAAATTTTAATATTGAAATCACTAAAATCACAAAGATTATTTAATGTAGATAATTATGTCTTCCATTAATAAACATAGTAAATAATAACAATAAAAATAATAAAATAATAAAAATTTACTTCCACTTTTCTAACTAGTAAGCCTCTCATTATTGTTTTTGCACTATTTCACTGATTTTATTGAATCTATCAAAAATTGTTCCTATTATGGCTAAAAATTATTTCATTGTACAGATAAACCTCAATTTGTGTATCCACCTGATGATAGATATTTGGGTTGTTTCTAGGATTTGACCTCAAAAAAATTTTGCTACGAATACATGTGTAAAAGCCAATTTATCAATTTCTTCTCTGTATGAGTCATGCTTATGGTATTATATTTAAGATTTCTTCTCTATGAGTTTGAGCTTTTCTGCTTTCTTCTGGACGTTCTATAACTTTGTTTCACATTCAAATCTATAATGTCTTTTGAGTTATCTATTTATGGGTTTTGCTGAGGAAGATTCAGCCTGAGCTAACATCTGCAGCCCATCTCTCTCTTTTTGTATTTGAGCTGCTGCCACAGCTTAGCCTCTGACAGACAAATGGTGTAGCTCTGAGCCTGGGAACTAAATTCAGGCCACTGAGGTAAAGCACACCAAACCTAACCTCTAGGCCACCCGGACCAGCTTTATTTTGAGTTAATTTTTGTATTAAGCGTGATGTTTAAGTCTAATTTCATTTTTTAATATTAATAACTAAGTGCTAAGTTTCATGTGTTGAAAAACTACCATTTTTCTACTGCGTTTTTGTCAAAAATCAGGTTTCTGTTCTTATGTGATATGTGTCTAGGTTCTCTGTTTTGTTCCATTTACCTAGGTGTTGGCCCCTCCACCACACCATGGCATTGGGATTACTACGTCTATACAGCAGGCTTTGAATCAGGTGTGGTGATTCCTTCCACGTTACTGTACTTTTACAAAATGATTTCAGCCATTATAATCCTTTGCCTTTTTATATAAATGTTAGAATAATCTTTTCTATATCTAGAAGAAATCTTTCTGTGGTTTTGATAGGAATTGCATTATTTGTATATTAATTGATCTGGTTTTGGTATTATGGTAATATTGGTTACACAAAATGAGCTGGGAAGTATTCCTTCATTTCTATTTTTTTTGCTGGAAAAGATTGTGTAGAATTAGTGTTAATTTTCTTTAAATATTTGATTGAAATTTCTAGTGAAACCATCTTGGACTGAAGAGTTTTGGGGGAGGAAGAATTTAATTTTGAATTCAATTTTTTAATAATTATAGAGCTATTCAGGTTACCTATTTTATATTAGTGTGAATGTTTTGAAGGATCGATCAATTTTATCTAAGTTGTCTAATTTATATTTTCAAAGATTATTGCAGTATGCATTTATGATTCTTTTGGCATCTGAAAGCTATGTAGTGATATCTCTGATTCATTTCTGGTATTTGTCATTTTATGTTTTTGATTTCTGCTTTTACTTTCTTTCTGCTTTTTTTGAGCTTATTTTGACCTTATTTTTCTACTTTAGGGTGTGTTTTTAGGTTATTTGAGAGTTTTCCTCTTTTCTAATATATACCTTTAGTGTTATAAATTTATCTTTCACTATTTCTTTAACCGATTCCACAATGTTGTTAAGTTGCATTTTCACTTGCTTTCAATTTGATGTTTTAAAAAAAATTTCTTTGGACTTTGACTTGCCACTTATATAGTAATATAATAGTTCAATGTTTTGAGGTTTTCATGTTATCTTGTTTTATTAATTTCTAGTTTGATTCTATTATAGTTGGAGAAAAATTCTGCATGATCTGACCTGCCCAGTGGGCATGATGGTTCCGTTTACCTGCTTGCTTTGGCAGCCTGGGGTTTGTGGGTTCATATCCTGGGAATGGATCTATGTGCCATTGAGGAAACCATGCTGGCAGCATCCCACATATAAAATAGAGGAAGACTGGCACAGATGTTAGGTCGGGGACAATCTTCCTTAAGCAAAAAGAGGAAGATTGGTAATGGATGTCAGCTCAGGGACAACTTTCCTCACCAAAAAAAATTCAGGTTTTCTATTTTTTTATAGCTTAGGATATGATATATTAAAGTTAATATTAAGTGGGCACGTGAAA
This sequence comes from Equus caballus, assembly GCF_041296265.1. Lineage (NCBI taxonomy): Eukaryota > Metazoa > Chordata > Mammalia > Perissodactyla > Equidae > Equus > Equus caballus. The sequence goes on along the minus strand of NC_091708.1, from coordinate 6,897,789 downwards.
AGAATGCACATTATGCTGTTGGTAGGTGAAGTGATCTATAAATTTAAATTAAATATTTTTGATGTTTGTATAAGTTTCCTAGGGCTGTTATAACTAAGTACCCCAAGTTGAATAGCTTACCTAACAAAGATCCATCGTCTCATGGTTCTGGAGGCTGGGATTCTGAGATGAAGGTGCTGGGCAGAGTTTATTTCTCCTGAAGGCTTTGAGAGAGAATGTGTTGCACATCTTTCTAAACTTCTGCTGGTTTTCTGGCAATATTTGGCTTCTTTGACTTACATATGCATCACCCTGATCTCTGCCTTATCTTCATATAACATTCTCCCTGCGTGCACCTGAGTCTGTGTCTAAATTTTCCCTTTTTATTAGAAAAGAGTCACACTGAATTAGGCACACCCTAATGACCTTATCTAAACTTGATCATCTGCGAAGACCTTAATTTTAAATAAGGTCACATGCACAGATACTAGATGTTAGGACTTCAACGTCTTCTTTTAGGGGCTGGAAAAGAAGGCAGAGGATGCAAATCTACCTGTAACAATGTTGAGTTCTCCTACATCACTACTGGTTTCTTGTATAGTGGTCTCATCCTTCGAGGAGAGATGTTTTTTAATGTTCGAACTGTATTGTTTGTCTATTTCTCCATCCAGTTTCAGCAGTTTTTGCTTCACATATTTGGCAGCTATGTTGTTGAGTGCATACATTATGTGTTGTATATATTTTAAACCTCTATGTGTCATTATATTTGAACTGGATTTATTATAGATGTAAAAAGTTGGACCACTTTTTAAAATCCATTCTACCAGGCTGTGTAATTTAGTTGGTGTTTCAGACTCTTAAATTCAATGTAATTATTAAGTTAGAGCTTGTGTCTGCCACTTTTGTTTGTTTTTTTGTTTGTTGATTCTGTTTATTTTAATGCTTTCCTGTGGGTTAATTAAAATTATTATTTTAAAATTTATTTTATTGTGGTTATGATAGTTTACAACATTGTGAAATTTCAGGTGTACATTATTATCATTTTTCGGTCCCCATATATATGTGCCTCTTTACACCTTATGTCCACTCCCCCTCCTCCTTCCCCTGGTAACCACTAATCTATTCTCTTTTTCCATGTGTTTATTTATTTTCCACATATGAGTGAAATCATATAGTGTTTGTCTTTCTCTGCCTGGCTTATTTAACTTAACATAATACCCTCAAGGTCCATCCATGTTGTTGCAAATGGGATGATTTTGTCTTTTTATGGCTGAGTAGTATTCCATTGTATATATATACCACATCTTCTTTATCCAATAATCAGTTGATGGGCACTTGGGTTGCTTCCAAGTCTTGGGGACTGTGAATAATGCTGCAGTGAACATAGGGATACATATGTCTTTTTGAATTGTTGATTTCACGTTCTTTGGATAAATATCCAAGAGTGGGATAGCTGGTTTATATGCTATTTCTATTTTTAATTTTTTGAGAAATCCCCATACTATTTTCCATAGTGGCTGCACCAGTTTGCATTCCTGCCAGCAGTGTATGAGGGTTCCCTTTTCTCCATGTGCTCTCCAACATTTCCTATTTTTTGTCTTGGTGATTATAGCCATTCTAATGGATGTAAGGTGATATCAGAGTGCAGCTTCAATTTGCATTTCCCTGATGATCAGTGATGGTGAGCATCTTTTCATGTGCCTGTTGGCCATCTGTATATCTTCTTTGCAAAAGTGTCTGTTCATATCCTCTGCCCATTTTTTGATCGGGTTGTATGTTTTTTTGTTGTTGAGTTGTGTGAGTTCTTTATATATTAGGGAGATTAATCCCTTGCCAGATATGTGATTTGCAAATATTTTCTCCAAACTGATAGGTTGTCTTTTTGTTTTGTTCTTGTTTTCCCTTGACTTGTAGAAGCTCTTTAGTCTGATTAAGTCCCACTTGTTAATTCTTTCTTTTGTTTCCCTTGTCTGAGTAGACATGGTATTCGAAAAGATCCTTTTAAGACTGAAGCCAAAGAGTGTACTACATATATTTGCTTCTGGAAGTTTTATGGTTTCTGGTCTTAACTTCAAGTCTTTGATCCTTTTTGAGTTTATTTTTGTGAATGGCATAAGATAATGATCTAATTTCATTCTTTTAAATGTGATTGTCCAGTTTTCCGAAAACTATTTATTGAAGAGACTGTCCTTTCTCCATTGTATGTTCTTAGCTCTTTTGTCGAATATTAGCTCTCCATAGATGTGTAGTTTTATTTCTGGGATTTCAATTCTGTTCCATAGATCTGTGTGTCTGTTTTCGTGCAGTAACATGTTGTTTTGATTACTATAGCTTTTTAGTATACTTTGAAGTAAGGGATTGTGATGCCTACAGCTCTATTCTTTTTTTCAACATTGCTTTAGGTATTTGGAGTCTTTTGTTGTCCCACAGGAATTTTAGGATTGTTTGTTCTATTTCCATGAAGAATGTCATTGGGTTTCTGATCACGATTGGATTGAATCCCAATGTACCTAAGTAGATTGCTTTAGGTAGTATGGACATTTCAAGTATGTTTATTCTTCCAATGTATGTGCATGCAATATCTTTCCATTTGTTTATGACATCACTTTATTTCACTATCTTATAGCTTTCATTAAATAGGTCTTTCACCTCCTTGGTTAAATTCATTCTAAGATTTTTGTTTTCTTTTGTTGCAATTGTAAATGGGCTTCTGTTCTTGAGGGTTCTTTCTGTTAGATCATTAAAGAGTATAGAAATGCAAGTGATTTTTGTAACTTTATTTAGTACCCTGCAACTTTTCTGTAATTGTTGATTATTTCTAATAGTTTTCTGATGATTCTTTAGGGCTTTCTATATATAAAATCATGTCGTCTGCACACAGCCAGGGTTTCACATCTTCATTGCCTATTTGGATTCCTTTTATTCCTTTCTCTTGTCCGATTGCTCTGTCCAAAGCCTCCAGTAGTATGTTGAATAAGAGTGGTCAGAGTGGGCACCCTTGTCTTGTCCCTGTTCTCAGAGGGATGGTGTTCAGTTTTCCCCCATTGAGTATGATGTTGGCTGTTGGTTTGTTATATATGGCCTTTATCATGTTGAACTGCTTTGCTTCTATCCCCATTTTGTTGAGAGTTTTTTAATCATAAATGGATGTTGGATATTGTCAAATGCTTTCTCTGCATTTATTGAGATGATCATGTGGTTTTTTACTCTTTTTTTAATGTGGTAGCATAATGATTTGTGGATGTTGAACCCTTCCTGTGTCCCTGGTACAAATCCCAATCTATCATGGTGTAAGATTCTCTTAATGTATTGTATTCGGGATGCCCATATTTTGTTGAGAATTTTTGCATCTATGTTTATCAGTGACATTAGCCTGCAATTTTCCTTCCTTGTGTTGTTCTTGTCTGGCTTTGGTATGAGGGTGTAGAAAAAAAGTTATAATATCTATACATTGGAGACACCTAGGAAAATCGAACTCACCAAAATGGCCAAAGCTCTTACCTTAAATACCATCCTCAGCTAAAGACCAAAGAAGATTTTGGGGGTTGGGAGAGTTGGAGACTTCAAAGGGAAGGAAGGCGATTCACAGGTAGGTGAAAAGGAACAAGCAATTCAAAAAAGTCATTATTTTTGGCTACACAGAAACAGAAGAACACAGAAGGCAGCCCAACAAACAAGTTTCTCAGTATCTACCACCTAGTTCATGTTATGCTAAGGTGATAGCCCACTTTCTGAGGCACATTTTTCTATCTGAATTATTTTAGGTACTTGAAGGGGAGGTAATAAGAAAATATTTTTTGAGTGTTTTGTTTTGTTTTTAAAAAAAAAATCAATGTAAAATCATCCTCACGTTAAAGACACATTTTGGGATGGCAAATTTTGTTCCCCTTTTGTAAACTATTTGATGTTTAGACAATGACAAATGTATCTAATGATGCACTTCTCAGAACACAGCCACAGTGTTAGGTGGTTCATGACTGTATTAGTCCTGTAGGCCCCTGAGTCTGTATTGACTTAAGTTTTTTTCTCTTTTTCAGCTTAAGTATACTCTATTGCTTTATCTTCATGTTCATTGATTCCTTCATCCTTTCCATTCTACTATTTAAACCATTCAACTATTTATTTTTATTTTGATCTTATATTTTTCAGTTCTAAAATTTTAATTTCATTTTTGTTTCTTTTTTGAGGTGACATTGGTTTATAACATTATATAAATGTTAGGTGTACATTCACTATATTTAAAATTGTGTATAGACTACATCATATTCGCCCCCAAAAGTCCAGTTTCATCATCATAGAAAATGTATTTCTTTACCCCCTTTGCCCTCTCAACCCGGCTTCCCCTCTGGTAACTATCAGTCTATTCTCTGTATCTATGTGTTTACTTTTTAATGTTTTCTTATCGTACACAAATGAATTAATTCGTGTGCTATTTGTCTTTATCTGATATTTCACTTTGCATAATATCTTCAAGGTCCATCCATGCTGTTGAAAATGGCAAGATTCCATCAAGTGGGATTTATTCCAGGGATGTAAGGATGGTTCAGCATTCATAAATCAACCAACATAATAAACTACATTAACAAATTGAAGAATAAAAATTTTACAATCATCTCAATAGATGCAAAAAAAGAATTTGACCAGATTCAGCATTGATTTATAGAATCTCTCAATTAAATGGGCATAGAATAAAAATACTTTAACAAAGTAAAAGCTGTATATGACAAAACCACAGCTAACATCATACTCAAGGGTGAAAAACTGAAAGCTAGCCCCTAAGAATAGGAAAAAAAAAAGGATGACCACTTTCACCACTCTTATTCAACATAGTATTGGAAGTCTTAGCTAGAGCAATTAAATTAAAAAAATGTATCCAAGTTGGAAAGAAAGATGTACAAGTATCACTATTTGAAAACAATATGATTTTATATATAGAAAATCCTAAGGAATCCACCAGAAAAACTATTAGAAATAATAAACAAATAAAGTAAAGCTGCAGGGTACAAAATCAACATACAAAAATCAGTTACATTTCTATGCACTAACAACAAATTAGAAGAAAGAGAAATTAAGAATGTAACTCCATTTATAATTGCAAACAAAGGAATAAAATATCTAAAAAGAAATGTAACCAAGTGAAAGACATTCACACTGGAAACTATAAAATATTGCTGAAAGAAATTGAAGACAGAAAGAAATGGGAGGATGTTACTTGCTCATGGACTAGAAAAATTACCAAAATTAAAATGTCCATATTACCTAAAGCAATCTACAGATTCAATGCAATCCCTATCAAAATCCCAATGAATTATTTTTTTAAAGATTGGCACCTGAACTAGCAACTGTTGTCAATCTTTTTTTTCCTGCTTTTTCTCCCCAAATCCCTCCAGTATATAGCTGTATACTTTTTAATTGTGGTCCCTCTAGTTGTGGCACATGGGAGGCCACCTCAACATGGGTTGATGAGCAGTGACATGTCCGTGCCCAGGATCTGAACCCTGGGCTGCCAAAGCGGAGCATGTGGACTTAACCATTTGGCCACGGGTCTGGCCCACCAATGAATTTTTCATGCAAATAAAACAAATAATCATAAAATGCATATGGAACAACAACACCCCAAATATCCAAAGCAATTCTGGAAAAAAAGAAAGAACAAAGGTAGAGGTATCACACTCCTTGATTTCAAAGTATAGTATAAAGCTATGGCAATCAAAACACCACGGCAGTGGCAATAAAGCAGACAGACAGATCAATGGACCAGAACTGAGAGCCTAGAAATAAACCAAAACATTTATGGGAAGCTAATTTTTGACAATGGAACCAAGAACATACAATAAGGAAATGCCTCTTCAATAAATGGCGTTGGAAAAACTGCAGAGTTATATGCAAAGGAATGAAACCAGACTGCTATTTTATGCCATGCACTAAAATTAACTCAAAATGGAAGAAAGAATTGAAAGTAAAACCATAAAACTCCTAGAAGAAAATATGAGCAACATGCTCTTTGACAACAGTCTTCACAATATCTTTTTGTACATATCTCCTCAATCAAGGGAAGCAAAAGAAAAAGTAAACAAATGGGACTAGATCAAACTAAAAATCTTCTTCAGAGGAAAGGAAACCATCCAGAAAATGAAAAGGCCACCTACCAATTAGAAGGTACTTGCAAATCATATATCCATTAAGGGGTTAATATTGAAAATATACAAAGAACTCATACCACTCAACAACAGCAACAACAATAAAACCCTTTTAACAAAATGGGCAGAGAGACTAAACATTTTTCTAAAGAAAATATATGGATGGTCAACAGTCGCATGAATAGATGTTCAATATCACTAATGATCAGGGAATTGCAAATCAAAACCACAATGAGATATCACCTCACATCTATCAGAACAGCTACTGTCAAAAAGACAAGAAATAATAAGTGCTACAGAGTATGTGGAGAAAAGAGAACCCCCACACACTGCTGGTGGGAACATAAATTGGTGTAGCAACTATGGAAAACAATATGGAGTTTCCTCCAAAAATTAAAAATAGAAATACCATATGATCTAGCTATTCCACCCCTGGGTATTTTTCCAAAGAGCAAAATAATGCTCATTTGAAAATATGTATACACCTTTATAATCATTGCAGCATCATGTACAATAGCCAAAACTTGGAAACAACCTATGTGCCCATTGCCAGGTGAAAGCATGAAGAAGATGTAGTGTACATACACCATGGGATACTACTGAGTCATAAAAAGATAGTTGTTTTTCTGTGTTCTATTTGTTTACAGAGACGTTTTCTTTATTGGTTGATGATTTGTTTTATTCCAACTGTTTGAAATTGCTCACTGAGTCAATTTTATGATAGGTGTTTTAAAATCCTTGTCAAATAAATCCAACATTTGTGTTATCTCAGTGTCAATATCTGTGAATTGTGCTTTTCAAGTTGTGATTTTCCTGTTTCTTTTTACAAGTGATTTTCAAATGCCACCTGGGCATTTGGGGTATTATGCTTTGAGACTTTGGATCTTGTTTTACTAGGTTTCCTCTGACATCACACAGGCACACAGGTGGAGAGAGAGGGGCATTAAATTGTTATTGCATGGTGGGATGGAAGTCCAGGATTTCCATTTGGCTTCCTTTGATACCTTGGGAAAGAGGGGAACACCACTAATATTACCCTAAATGATCTTTACTTGCAACTACCCTGCAGGGACAAAAATGTATGTTAATGAGGGATGTTGATATCTGTGTCTTTCTTAGTGTAGTTTTTTATGTTGTGATATTAAAGTCATGTTAGTCAAATAGCATGTTAAGACACGCATTCTGCTTTTCTATTTTCTGAAAGAGTTTGTCATATTAATAACGCAATATTACTAGTGCAATAGTGAATATTAGTAATTTTATTTTTCCCTTAAATATTTCCATGGGTACACCACTAAAATCATCCAGAACTTGATTTTCTGTTGTTGTTAAAACGTTTGCATTAGTTGCATGTTCATTGTCATTCATTTTTGTTTGATGCTTTCTTTTACTTTTTTTTGTGGTCAAGTATACAATCTGATTTTTTTTTGCCATTGAGAAGAGAGTTTATTACTCACCATTCCTGAGAGAAGGGACACGCCATGCCTCGGGGGCCATGTGGGGAAGCACAAGGGTTGGTCAGGAGGTGGAGGAGGGGATGTGGGCAGGAGCTTTGCCATGGTTTCCATGGAAGGAACCGGCGAGGCAGGGTAGATAGGCTTAGGGTTGGCTAGTTTGAATAATTTCAGGGGGGTCTGGGGCAAAGGGGCTGTCCCCAGTGTCTGGGACGTGGTCCTGGGTTGGACTGTCGCCCAGAGTGTGAAAGCCCAACAAAGGAGGTGGCTGGGATGAGCTCTGCATTGATTGGTTGAAAAGCACGGCTGGGGGCGAGTTGTTGACTATCTCCAGGGATTGGCTCTTCCTGGGAGGGGCCGGCCCTCCAGCATCAGCAAGGCCCCAGAGTCAAAGCACCAGAAGAGAGAAAATAGAAGATGCGGTTTATACAGTCCTACACCTTTAGAACATCTCTCTTGTTATGGATGCTCGGCTGAGCCGATGGCAACCTCTGTCAACTTGTGTCTACTCCTGGCATCTGGCTGCTTGGACTATTTGCCGGAGCTGGATCAGCTGGGGTCTGCTGAGGGGGTCAGACAGCAGACTCATGTAGGATCAGAATGTCCGTCCCACCACCCTGCCATCATCCTCTAGGAGCTCTGGACGGTCCTGTGCTGGAATCACCAGTGGGCTCCTGGGGAGGCGCTCTTGTTATGGAAGCAGGTGCCCTCTCTAAACGTGTACATCTGTCATGTGTTGGGGACAGTCTTTCCAGGTGGCCGAGCTCCAGGAGGGGTGGGATGTTTCCCATGAGGCAGAGGGTCTGAGGTGGGGGGGCAGCATGCACGTTGCTAACTCACTGGGGGTGGGAGACAAACATTGAAAAGAATACGTCTACCTTTTAGTTCAACTTTCGTTGGAAGGTACTTTCTGATACAAGACTAGGATAGTCACAGTTTCCATCCTCACGAGCAACGTGGAGTGGCAGAAGGGCTTTTATTACCAGTTCCATCCCGAGGTGAACCTGAAGCTTGGCGAGGTCTGTGCATCCGCCAGGCAGAGTGGGACGGCCCACTCTCAGCACTCTCTTCGCCATGCAGCCTCCACGGAAAGAAAAGATGAGGACTCGAGCCTTAGTCCAAATGGTCTGATTTTCAATGCAAAACACCTTCTGGCTCCAAAAGGAGATAATTTTGCAGGGACTTCGGCAATGGGAGCAGGGGTATGAAGTAAAAGCAATTTTTGCCAAACAATTTCCGGATGGCACAGCGGCAGAGATGCTGCAGACAGCGCGGGGTGTGGGCCAACGCAAAGAAGGACTTGTAGAAAGACTGGTGCATCTCAAACACTTCTTCAGGAATCGCCTCCTTCCAGGACTCCAACACGTGGAGCTGAGGATAAGAGTTGAAAAGGACCTCGACGACTTCAGGCGAGGATGAGCAGGTCTTCAGCACCTTCGGGAAGGCGTCGGGCCACACGTGGGGGAGCCGTGCTTGTGCAGCGCCTGCAGGGTGTGTGGCGCCACGGCCCGGGGCGCACAGGTGGCGGTCTGCTACAATCTGTTTTGTAAAATTCCAGTTTACTGGAATAAGTAAGCGGATATAGAAAAGTCACATAATACTGAGTAAATAGAATATATTTTGTTTTTATATGCAATTAATTAAATATTTTAAATGAAATTTTTTATAAAATAAAAATATTATGAAAACATAGAAATAAATGTAAGAAAATCTATGCAAGATGTTTATACTCAAACCCACAAAATAGAGTTTAGAGATCCTAAAAAAAAAACGTACATATGCATAATGTATTGACTGAAACATGACACATTTCAACTTTATAAATCTCCCTCAATTGATGTATGGACTAACATAAACATTGAAGTTATTACACTTTGAAATACATAGGATATTGTTTTTGTATCCTTAAAGAACACAATCATTTCTTAGCACACATACAAAAAGCCACCGAGGATAATATTTAAAATGATAAGTTGTACTCCATCAAAATTAAAACCTCTGTTCAGCAAGATGCACTAGTGGGGAAACAAATAGGGAAAACACAGATTAGGAGAAAATATTTATAAAACATATTTTGATGTGCTATGGTCTAGAATACATAATAATGTTTTACAATTCAATGATATAAATCCAGAGAAAATTTGGAAAAAGACTTGAAGATATGCTTCATGACAGAAGATATATGAAATACCAATCAGTACGTAATCAACTTCATCATTCTTCAGGGAAGTGCAAATTAAAAAATGGTGTAGAGCTATACAACTCTAGAAAGGTTAAAACTTAAAATATTGGCAACATCAAATACTGGTGAGTGTAGGGAGCAATATGAGCTCTCAAGCCTTGTAGATAAAGGTAAAATGTGCAACTCACATGGTGGGAAGCTGCTTAGTGCTTTCACCTGAAATATCAACCAGCAATTTCTGCTGGGTATTTACTCATGTGAAATGAAAATATATTTCCAAGAAAAGACGTGTAATAATGCATATAGAAACTTTATATTGGTAAAAACTAGAAACCACTCAAATGTGTTTAGAGAAGAGGTAAATATTGTAAAATAGTCATACAATGAAATACTCTTATATAATAAAAACAATAATCTATAGATACATGTGACAACATGCATATATCTCCAAAAATTGCATCTAGCAAAAGAAGGCAGACGCAAAAATTACAAACTGCATGTTTATACTTTATATACATATAATGTCTACACACACACACATATTCCAAAACAAGCCAACTAATTCAGGATGACTAAAATAGGAAGAATATTGTCTTGTTTGTAGGACTGGGGGAACTTTCTAGAATGGGGCACAAGGGATCTTTCTGTGGTCGTTGATATGTTCTATATTTTATCAGATTGTTAGTTACCTGAATATAAACATTTTTCAAAATTAGTGAAATCACTTAATACTTGGGTATTTTACTGTGTAAATTTTTATATAAAAATGACGTTTTTTCAAATATTATCTGGAGACAAATGAGAATGAAAACACACCATACCAACTCATTCGGGATGCGTCAAAAGCAGTCCTAAGTGGGAAATTGATTGCTATACAGGCTCACCCCAATAAGCAAAAAAAACCTCAAATAAGCCATCTAAAACTACATGTAACAGAATTAGAACAAGAAGAACAAACAAAGCCCAAAGTCAGCAGAAGGAGGGAAATAATAATTGGAGAAGAAATAAATGAATTCAAAAGAAAAAAGACAGTAGAAAGGACCAATGAAACATAGAGCTGGTTATTCAAAAAATAAAAATAAAAAACATTGATAAACCCTTAGCCAGGCTCTAAGAAAAAATAGAGAAGGCTCAAATAAATAAAACCAGAAATGAAACAAGAGAAACTACAACAGATATGACAGAAATGCAAAAGATTATAAGAGAACACTATGAAAAACTATATGCCAACAAATTGGACAACCTAGAAGAAATGGATAAATTCTTAGACTCTTACAACCTCCCAAAACTGAATCAAGAAAAAATAGAGAATCTGAATAGACCAAGCACAAGGAAAGAGATTGAAACAGAAATCAAAAACTTCCCCAAAAATAGAAGTCCAGGACCAGATGGCTTCTCTGGAGAATTCCACCAGACATTCAAAGAAAATTTAATACCTATCCTTCTCAAACTATTCCAGAAAACTGAGGAAGGTCGAGTACTTCCTAACACATTCTATGAGGCCAACATCACCCTGGTTCCAAAACTAGACAAGAACAATAAAAAAAGGAAAACTACAGGCCAATATCGCTGATGAACATAGATGCAAAAATCCTGGACAAAATATTGACAAACCAAATATATTAAAATGATCACACTGTGATCAGCTGAGATCATATCAGGAACACAGGGATGGTTCAACATGTGCAAGTCAATCAATGCGATACACCACATTAACAAAATGAGAAAGAAAAACCACATGATCTTCTCAATAGATGCAGAGAAAGCATTCAACAAGATCCAACATCCATTTATGATAAAAAGTCTCAACAAAATGGGGATAGGAGGAAATTACCTCAACATAGTAAAGGCCATATATGTCAAACCCACAGCCAACATCATACTCAATGGGGAAAAAGTAAAAGCCATCCCTCTGAAAACAGGAACAAGACAACGATGCCCTCTATTACCACTCTTATTCAACATCGTACTGGAGATTTTGGCCAAAACAATTAGGCAAGAGAAAGGAATAAAGGTAATGCAAATAGGGAGTGAAGAAGTGAAACTCAGTGTTTGCAGACGACATGATTTTATATATAGAAAACCCTAAAGAATCCATTAGAAAACTATTAGAAATAACTAACAACTACAGTAAAGTTGGGGGGTACAAAATCAACTTAAAAAATCAGTTGCATTTCTATATTATTTAATGAACTAACAGAAAGAGCACTCAAGAACAGAATCTCATTCACAATCACAACAACAACAAAAAATATCTTGGAAGAAATTTAACCAAGCAAGTGAAAGACCTATACAATGAAAACTACAAGACTTTCCTGAAAGAAATGGATGACGACATAAAGAGATGGAAAGGCATTCCATGCACATGGATTGGAAGAATAAACATAGTTAAAATGTCCATACTACCTAAAGCAATCTACAGATTCAATGCAATCTCGATCAGAATCCCAGTGACATTCTTCACAGAAATAGAACAAAGAATCCTAAAATTCATACGGGGCAACAAAAGACCCAGAATTGCTAAAGCAACACTGAGAAAAAAGAACAAAGCTGCAGGCATCACAATCCCTGACTTCAAACATACTACAAAGCCATAGTGATCAAAACAGCATGGTACTGATATGAAAACAGGCATACAGATAAATGGAACAGAATTGAAAGCCCAAAATAAAACCACAGATCTAGGGACAGCTTATCTTTGACAAAAGAGCTGAGAGCATACAATGGAGAAAAGAAAGTCTCTTCAGCAAATGGTGCTGGGAAAACTGGACAGCCACATGTAAAAGAATGAAAATAGACTATTCTTTTATGCTATTCACAAAAATAAGCTCAAAATTAGATCAAAGGCTTAAAGGTAAGACCTGAGACCATAAGACTTGTAGAAGAAAATAATAGGCAGTGCACTCTTTGACATCAGTCTTAAAAGGACCTTTTCAGACATCATGTCTTCTCAGACAAGGAAAACAATAGAAAGAATAAACAAGTGGGACTTCATCAGACTAAACATCTTCTACAGGGCAGGAGAGAACAGGATTGAAATAAAAAAACAATCCAACTGGGAAAAAATCCTTGCAAGTTGTAAATTCAACAAAGGGTTAACCTCCATAATATATGAAGAACTCATACAGGGGCCAGCCTGGTGGAGCAGCAGTTAAGGTTGCACGTTCTGATTTGGTGGCCCAGGGGTCGTGGGTTTGGATCCCAGGTGCGAACATGGCACCGCTTGTCAAACCACGCTGTGGCAGGGGTCCCACATATAAAGTAGAGGAAGATAGGCACGGATGTTAGTTCAGGGCCAGTCTTCCTCAGCAAAAACAGGAGGATGGGCAGCAGATTTTAGCTCAGGGCTAACCTTCCTCAAAAAAAGAAGAAAGAACTCATACAACTCAACAAAAAAAAAATTCAAACAACCCGATCAAAAAATGGGCAGAGGATATGAACAGACATTTTTGAAAAGAAGATATACAGATAGCCAACAGGCACATGAAAAGATGCTCATCATCACTGATCATCAGAGAAATGTAAATCAAAACCACACTAAGATACAACCTTACACCTGTTAGAATGGCTAAAATAACCAAGACAAAAAATAACAAATGTTGGAGAGGTTGTGGAGAAAAAGGAACCCTCATACACTGCTAGTGGGAATGCAAACTGGTGCATCTACCATGGAAAACAGTTTGGAGATTTCTCAACAAATTAAAAATAGAAATACCATATGACCCAGCTATCCCACTTTTGGGTATCTATCCAAAGAACTTGAAATCAACAATTCAAAGAGACACATGCACCCCTATGTTCATTGCAGCATCATTACCAGTAGCCAAGAAGTGGAAGCAACCTAATTGCCCATAGACTGATAACCGTATAAAGAAGATGTGGTACATATATATACATATATATATGTATATATATATACAGTGGAATACCACTTAGTCATTAAAAAGGATAAAATCGTCCCATTCACAACAACATGGATGGACCTGGAGGGTATTATGTTAAGCAAAATAAGCCAGAGAGAGAAAGACAAACTCTGTATGATTCCACTCATACGGGGAAGATAAACAAACACATGGACAAAGAGAACAGATTAGTGGTTACCAGAGGAAGGGGGGTGTGGGTGGGCACAAAGGGTGAAGTAGTGCACCAATAATATGACTGACAAATAATAACATACACCCGAAATTTAACAAGGTTGTAAACTATCACAACCTCAATAAAAAATTATCTGTCCTTAGATGTGTGAGTTTATTTCCGGGAATAAAACGGCATGTCTAAGAGCTTATTTGTTTTATTGATCTATTATAACCCACCCCAAAGGCCCCTTTTCCAAAAATTACACATTGTGAAATTGAAATCATGAATGTTGTATGAAGAATATGTAGTAGGCCTTGTAGGCTTAAACAAAAATCTTTCTATTACCAATTACACTTTCATTGCACTTTGCGTATATTTAAATTTTGATATATACTGACATAAATAGAGAGAAATATGCGTTGATAAAAAAAGTTAAATGTTGCTGATCTTGTTTTGCCCGTTTTGGTCTGCAGAACATTGAGGAAACTAAGTGCCATCTAATTAAATATTACTATATTAAAATATCTGGCATAAAAATAGAAAAGTTTATTAAATTCATTATTTTACATAAAGGGTGACTCCAAAGCTAAATTTATGAATATATACCATTTATCAAATTAAAAAAATGATCGTTTCAATTAAACAATCCACATTTCCCAGTGAACAACTGATAAAAGCCGTTTACCAAATATGTTTAAGGAAATGATTTCTATTTCCTGATATGGGTTCAACCTCTTCAGTTATTTAGTTTTGAATGCTGAAATCCTGCATATGTAAATCATATTTTGTTCCACACCATATTAATAAAGCTATTCATTTTCCTCTTGTTACAACCTATTTAAAAACAATGTTGTACTTCTTGACCTGTGAATAGGCCTTTAGCCTAAGTTCTATAATTTTATTACAGCATTGTTTATTAAGGTCACATGTTCTGGAATTGTTTTGCATGTGCTGTCTGACTCTGCTTAATCTTTGACAGGGCTCCTGAGTGATAATTTTTATAGCTCTCTTTCTCATTCAAATAGATGTTGCTCTTTTAGTCTTGTGTTGCTCTGTAATTGGAGTGAGGGGAAAGAAACTTTCAAATAGATCTTGGAATTTAGTGATAGAAGAAAGGGAACACCACACAGCCTGTGTCTAATGCAAACCCTGACACAAAACCTAAGTCATTTAACGTATTCTGGGTTAATACAATTCATAAGCAAACAATCTGTACTAATGTAATGGATGAAATTGGTACTTTTAAAGGTAAAATTCACCACTAAAATCATATAGCCTATTCTATGTCAATGTTATGCATGTCCATTTAATGTCCAATTATAACATTTATCTTTTATGAAAATTTATTATTTAATATCTTGATGCTTCCATTTTATGGCCTTTGAAATGGTAGCCATATTTGGATTGTCTTATTTTATAAGTGGTTTTTAAATATTAATTAACCTCAAAACTTATTTGGCTAAAGAAGGACTTAAAAATATAAATTGTAAGGGAATATTGTTTTGGGGTAGACAAAATAGGTGAAGGAGATTAAGAGATATAAACTTCCTGTTGTAAAATAAATGTCACGAGGGTGTAATGTACAACATAGGACATACAGTCAATAATATTGTAATAACTTTGGTCACAGATGGTAACTATACTTATTGTGGTGATCATTTTGTACTGTATATAAATACTGAATCTCTATGATATACACTGGAAGCTAATAGGATATTATATGGCAATTATACTTCATTTAAAAATATAATATTGAAATATGATAGTTTCACAATTATATGAAGTCAACAGTTAAATGAAAATGTCAACAGATACCATAAGTGATCCAAGAAAGTTTCAGAAGAGACTATTTTCTACTAAGAAAATAATTGTGAGCTGCTTAAAGTATATATTTTAAGGCAAAATTGAAATGATTTGCTAATAGCAAATGAAAGGAGACAAGCAAGTCTTCAAGGATTCAATTTGCTATTTATTGAGACGGACAACGTGAGGAAGAAGTAGTTGTCAAAGTAAAACCAGAACTGGACAGCAGTTAAAGCAATAAAAATAGATTTTATTCAGGACTACTGCAATAAGGGTAAAGATACCTGGGTATCTTTTCAGAACTGGGTTCAACTCTGAATCTAGCATGGGAAAATGGGAATTTACAGCCAAGGAGCAGGGTGGGGTAAGTGAATGAAAAATTACTAGGAAGAAACATAAGGGAGACTGTAGCTAAACCAATCTATCAGGATTTTTATTGAAAATAGGCCAGAATGGTCAACATTACTTGGAGGATGGTAAAAGATGAGAAATGCAATCAGATATCAAAGATGATCAGATATTGCGGGTCACGATACTGGTTGAACTGACTTATCAGGGTTCTTGCTAATACTAGACTTTATAAGACAGTACACAGAGGGGCCTAGGAGAAGTTTCAAGAGCATGAAGAAAGTCTGATTAATGAAATGATCTCTGTCACAGTTCATGTTGTTGAAGCTAGAGTTCAGTTTGAGTAAAGTAGTAATGAAATATACTGTAACTTAGGAACCAAAATGTCACAACATCCAAATGCAATTCATAAAACTTGATCGAATTTTGTTACAAAAAAATGGTAACCACAAAGAATATTTTTAGGAAAAGTAAGAGAAATTTGAATATTCTCTGGTTACTAGATGTTATCATGGTGATTTTATTATTTTCAACATATAGGTGATATTTGAAACTATGGGAATAATTAAATTTCTCAAACAGAGAGTGTAAATAGGAAAACATAATAAGACACTAATGAACAGAGGCATTTCAAAACACAAATTTTAAGTGATGGAAGAGGAACCAAAAGAAGAGAATAAGAAAGAACAACCACAAAGGTACGATGGCATTAATGAGGTGGTTAAACAGACTTTTCTAAGGGATGAGAGGGTTCTCAGAAGGGAGAGATAGTGAGCATGGACTGTGAGGATTAAGAATTTTCATCGAAGTTTTTAGCACAGAAGTTACTGTCGATCCCGGGAAGGGCAGTGTCTTCACCTGGGGAGACTGCTCCCCAGACTAGTGACGGTGGAGGGGTAAGGGTGTACAACGAAATGGAAGCAACTGTGTGTGCAAAGAATTACCTTGAGAAATAAATCTGTGAAGAGATGAGAAAAGGTGCTGATGTTAAAGGGCTATGTGTAGGTTTGTTAAATGGATGATTTTACTGTCTAAGTTTGAACACTCGTAAGGAGGATCCAATAGTGAGCAAAACTCAGAATGCAACATATGGAGAAATAACTGGTAGCTGAGATTGAAAAGGAAGGGATCTAGGACAAATGTACACATATTAACATTCAGTAGGAAAAGAATTGCATTTACTGTAGGAGGGGAAAATAGATGATCATTGCAATCTGATGCAGGATTACACAAAAGGAGACAACATAACGTGGAAGATAGCAACTGGGAACTCATATGGATTATGTTTTATCTCTCAATTCTGAGATAATGTTATCAGCTTTTTTTTTTACCATAGAAAACTGAGAATGAGGTTTGAAGAAAATGGCAACGGCATGTCATACTCCTTTTGTAAACTGAATTGACAACTGGCTAAAGACTTAAAAGTGAATTTTGGAGCTAAATTAAGCGTCTAGTTGGAGTAGGACATCATTGATTTATTGTAATATTGTCCCACCTGTTTACATATTTTAGTTGAAAATAACTCAGTCGTTTTTTGGACCAGACACATATGTTGAAGTGCAGGGTTTAT
Organism: Equus caballus; assembly: GCF_041296265.1. Taxonomy (NCBI): domain Eukaryota; kingdom Metazoa; phylum Chordata; class Mammalia; order Perissodactyla; family Equidae; genus Equus; species Equus caballus. The sequence goes on along the minus strand of NC_091708.1, from coordinate 6,880,236 downwards.
TTTGGGTAGAGGGTTAGCTCTGTCAGTAGAGTTGGAAATAGGGGTAAGAGAGTGATGAATGTTAGTCTCAGAATGTAAAGAGCAAACCTTGAGATAAACATTAAAAGTTCTAAGAAATTCAGTTGCAATAGCTATTTGAGCTATGGGGATTGATGTGATGATGTATTTAGAAGTTTGGTTGCTCAAGTTAGTAATTTAAGACACGGCTCCATTATGGGTGACAAAAAAGCCCCAAATATGGCTAGGAACAAGTGAGATAAACAGGATGCTACAGAACAAAGTCAAATACCTGAGAATGAGATGCCAAATGGCTGAGGGAAAGATTTAGATTCTAAATATAGTCATTATCCTGGTGTTATCTATAATTGAGAGAAAGTGACCAATAGTAAAGTAAGCATTCCCAAAGAGGGATGACTGAGTTATTTAGCATGACACTTAAAAGATATTTTCAAAATAGAATAGAAGAACAATATTCTTGGCAGCATTAAAGAGCAAGGAGTATATCATGTCCACAAATGACCCTGATGTACAATGGGCAAGAGATGTCAATCAGTTTCACTTGAGTTAATCCAAACTTTTTGATCAGGTAAAGAGGTAGAAATCTGTGTTCTGATTATTGAAGGATTCTTCTTATAGCATAAATGCAGACACAAAGGCAGGCCACCATTTTTACACCACTACTGGCTGAAGTTGCTTCCACAGAACTCTAAAAAAGAGTACCTCATTTCATCTCTTCATTTTTTTCCCTAATGCAAGCCAGCTACATGAAGATTAGAAAATCAAAAGCAATGACATATAAGGTGCAATTTAAAAAGTCATTGTGCACATATAAGGAAAGATGAAGGCTCATAAAAGACCTGAGAAGACCTGAAGTTTATACCTCAGGCTGACTCTCGGCCCAGAGCACCTATGGAAAAAAGCAAAGCAAAGCAAACAAAAACAACCTGGGAAATGAGGGGATTCTAATTTCCAGAGTTATAATATTATGAGATTCAAATGTCCAAATTTCAACAAAGAAAAATCACAAGTCATACAAAGAGACAGAAGATTATGACCCACTTTAAGGAAACAAATAAGTTTAATAATCACTGAGGGAGTCCAGATCATGGACTTACTAGACAAAGACCTTAAAACAACCGTTTTATTAGACAAAGACTTTAAAACAGCGTTTTAAAGATTCTCAGGAGCTAAAAGAAATGGACTAAGTCAGGAAAATAATGTATGAACAAATAAAATTTCAATAACGATATATAAATTATAGGGGGCAGCCACCATGGTCGAGTGGTTAAGTTTGCGTGCTCTGCTTTGGTGGCCTGGGGTTTTGTTGGTTCAGATCCTGGGCGCAGACATGGCATCGCTCATCAGGCCACATTGAGGTGGTGTCCCACATGCCGCAACTAGAAGGACCCACAACTATAATATACAACAATGTGCTGGGGGGGATTCGAGGAGGAAAAGCAGAAAAAAATATATAAATTATAAAAAAGAAATTCTGCAGCTGGAAAGTACAATAAATCAAATTTTAAAATTCACTAGAGGGATTCAGAAACAGATTTGAGCAGGCAGAAAAAATAATAAACTTGAAAATAGGGCAATTAAAGTTACTGAGTCTGAGAAACAGAAAGAAGAAAGATGAAATGAAAATCAACAAAGCCTAAGGGATGTATGTGACACCACCAGTGATACATACACATTATGGCAGTCCCAGAAGGAGAAGAGAGAGAAAGGAGTAGAAAGATTATCTGAAGAAATAATGTCTAAAATCTTCTCAAATTTGATACAAACTATGAATCTACAAATCCCAAAGTCTCAATGAACTTTAAGTAGGATAAACTCAAAGAAACCTAACAGAGACACATTATAATCAAACTGATGAATGCCAAAGACAAAGAGAATCTTGACAGTAACAACAGAGAAGTGAGGGCCACAGACGAGGACTCCTCAATAAGAACATCAGCAGGTAAACCATGGAGGCCAGAAGGCAGGGGGTTGATATGCAGATGGGAAAAGCAAACAAACCAACTGAGAATGCTTTATTCAGCAAAACTGTCTTTAAAAAATGACAGTGAATTTAAGATATTCCTAGATAAACAAAATGTCAGGGAGTTTGTTATCACTGTTCATATTCTTCAAGAAAAAGTAAACAGAGTACTTTATGTTAAAACTAAAGGATAGAAGACAGTAACTCAAAGTGATATGAAGAAATCATGACCTTGGGTAAAGGTAAATCCACGGGTCATTATCAGAGCTTTTGATTTGTAACTCTGGTTTCTGCTTTACACTGATGTGAAAGCCAAATGCATTGTGGAAAGTTATTTATCTATGGTTTGGGGCACACAGTTTAAAAAGATGCAATTTGTGACATCAGTAAGTAAAATTGGGTGGCAACCGAACTCTTTAGGAGCAGTTTTGTACGCTATTGAAAGTAGGTTGGTATAAATATAACAGAGTGTTTTAACCCTTAAATAGCAAATGTAAGCCTCATGGTAAATTTTATAGACTGAATTTTGGACCCTCCCCACAAACTACAATGCTGAAACCCTAATCCTCAATGTGATGGTATTTGGATATAAGGCCTTTAAAATGGTAATTTAGGTTAAATGAGATCATAAATGTGGGGCCCTTATCAAGTATAATTGGTGTCCTGAGAAAAAGAGGAAGAGACACCAGGGATGTGCACACACAGAGGAAAGACCATGTGAGGACTTAGTGAGAAGGTAGCCATCTGGAAGCCAAGGAGAGAGACCTCAGAGGAAACCAGACTTATTGAAATCTTGGTCTTAGACTTTTAGCCTCCATAATTTTGAGAAAAAAATATATTGTTTAAGCAATCAGTCTCTGATTTTTTTGTTATGGCAACCCTAACAAACTAATACAGTAACCTCAAAGAAAATACTTATAGAATATACACAAAAAGAAATGAGAAGGGAAAAAATATTTCATTACAGAAAATCAACTAGGACAAAGAAGACAGTAATGCAGGAAATGAGCGAGAAAAATCTGTAAGTTTTATTAAAAAACAAATAATAAAATGACAAAAGTAAATTCTTTCTAATTAGTAATAACTTCAACTGTAAATGGAGAAATTATCCAATCAAAAGACAAAGATAGGCAGAATGGATTAAAAAAAGTTGATATAGCTATATGCTGTCTGCAAGACACTAACTTAATTTGAAAGACACATATAAGTTCAAAGTAATGGAGACAGAAATTCCATATGAATAGTAGTGAGCAGTTTGCTAGCTATACTAATATGAGACAAGAGAGATTTTAAATCTAAGATTACAAGAGACAAATACAAGATGCATTATTGAAAAATTTAATAGAGCCAGAAGACATAACAATTATAAAGACTTATGTATCTGATAAGAACCCATCAAAATATATTACAATAAGACAGACAAGAATGGAGAGAAATAGCACTAAAAATAATAATTGGATACTTCAATACTAGACTTTAAATAATGAACATAGCAATGATACTGAAGATCAATAAGAAAACAGGTGACTCAAACAACTCAATGAACCAACAAGATCTAATAGACATATGCAGAATACACTAAAATAATCATAATCTTAATAATATAACACAAAGAATTATAAGTCTATGTTTAGCGGGTATACAAAATATAAACATGTAATTTATGACATCAATAGCATAAATCATATGAGTTTATATGTAAAGAAGTAAAACTGCTGTACATAATTCAATATAAATTGATACTAAATAAAAATAAATTGCTATAAATTAGTATATTATATGTAATCCCCATGGTAACAACAGAGAAAATATCTATACATAAAATAAAATGAGAAGAGAATTGATACATGTCCCAACGAAAAATCAGCTAAGTACAAAAGAAGAGAGTATGGGAGCATATGAGAAGCAAAAAGGATGCAAAATATATAGAATACAAATTAAAAAATGGCAAAAGTAAATCAGTCCCTATTAGTAATTATTTTAAATGTATATAGGCTAAATTCCCCAATCAGAACATGGATAGAATGGAAAAAAAACTGGCCCCAGCTATGTGCTATCTAAAACAGCCTAACTTTATATCTAAGGAGATGCATATGCTGAATGCAAAAGGAAGGAAAAGACAATGTATAAAGATATACATATTACATATGTATACATATGAATTTACATTATATTAAGATATATTATTGTTTTGATGTTTTGGATATATTTGACGTACCAAACATCAAAACTTTCAAATAGAAGCACAAATTGAAAGACTGACGGGAGAAATAGACAGCTCCCCAATAATATTAGGTAACTTCAGTACCCCACTTTAAATAATGGATAGAACAACTAGAAAGAAGATTAATAAGAAAAAAAGGACTTGAACAACTCTATCAACCAACTAGAGCTGACAGATGTGCAGCCACTCTGCTCAACAACTAAGGAGCACACATCTTTCTCAAGTGCCCTTGTTACATTCTCTACAGCAGGCCATTATTTTAGGCCATTGAAAATGTCTCAATACATATTAAAAGATGGATATCATACAAATATCTTCGCTAACTACAAACAGATGTAGTCAGAAATTCTTAATAGAAGAAATACAGGAAAACTCACACATTTGTGGAATTTAACAATATACTTCGAAACAAAAAATGGGTCAAAGAAGAAATAACAAGGCAAGTTACAAAATATTTAGTGATAAATGTAAACAAAAACACAGCATACCAAAATTTGTGGGATGCAGTGAAAACAGTGCTAAAAGGGAAATTTATACCTGTAAACATTTACATGAAAAAACAATAATTTTAAATTTTAAAAAACCTAAATTTTAAACTTAAGGAATAAGAAGAGCAAACTAAACTCAAAGCTCCCAGATAGAAGGAAATAAGAAAGATTAGAGCAGAAGAAACAAAATTGAGAAAACAACAGGGAAAATCATCAAAAACTGGTTCTTTGAAAATATTAACAAAATTGAAACAAAAGTTAGCTGGATTGACCAAGAGAAAATGAGAGAAGATTCAAGTTACAAAATCAGGAGCCATCATGACTGATTTTACAGAAATAGAATGAAAAAAATAAAAAACAATGATAAATAATGAGAGTACTCCGAACAATTATACACCCCAAAATTGGAAAATTATATGAAATGGAAAAATTCCTAGAGACAGCAAAAATTCCTTAAAAACCAGGCAATACACAATCATGAATAAAATATCTGAATAGACTTCTAAAAATAAAGAGACTGAATCAGTAACCAAAAGCTCCCAACAAAGAAAAAGCCTTGGAGATCATGTCCCTGGTGAATTATACCAAAAATTCATAGAATGCTTAGCATAAATCCTTCTGAAACTATTCCCAAAAATTGAAGAGGAGACAACACCTCCTAACTCATTTCTTGCAGCCCTGATAACAAAGACACTGCGTGGAAAGAAAACTACAGAAATATCTCTTATAAATATTGGGCAAAAAATCCTCAACAAAATGATAGAAAACTGAATTCAGCTGTATATTAAAAGGATTGTACATTATGACCAATTCTGCTTTATTCCTGTAATGCAATAACTGTTCAACATATGAAAATCAATCATTGTAATACATCACGGTAACAAAATGAAGGGAAAAAACCCACATGTTCATCTCAGTTGATGCAAAAAATGACAAAATGCATCACTCTTTCATGGTAAGAAAGATTCAGCAAACTAGGAATAGAGGCAGCTGTCCTCGACAATAAATAAGCCATCTGTGAAAACCTCACAGCTGATAACATGCTCTCTGGTTGAAGATTAAAAGCTTCCCCCTGAGATCAGAAATGACACAAGAATGCCTGCTTTCACCATTTCTGTTCAACATATTGCTGAAAGTCCTAGCCTGTGCAGTTAGCCAAGAAAAAGAAATAGAGGATATCTGAGTTGAAAAGGAAGAAGCAAAATTATTTCCATTTGCAGAAGACAAGTTGTTATCCGTGAAATTCATTAGGATCCTAGAAAAAATAAAACGGAACTAATAATCGAATTTATCAAAATTAGAGGATACAAATCTACATACAAAAAGCACATGCATTTCTATACACAAATAATAAACTCGAAAAGGAAGTTATGAAAGTGACTCCATTTATAACAGCATCAAAAGAATCAGAGACTTAAGAATAAACTTTAAGAATGAAAAAGACTTACATACAGAAAACTACAATATGTTGCTATAAATAGAGACAGAGGGCATTAAAAAATAAATAAAAGGACAGGCATCCTTTGTGGATTGCAAACACTTAATTGCAATGGGTTGCAAGACTTAATTTTGTTAAGATGCATGTACTTCTCAAGGCAATTTACATTGTCAATGAAATTTGTAGAAACAGAAAATCCATCCTAAAACGTATAAAGAATGTGGGGGGGACCTTAAGTAGCTCAAATAGTCTTGAAAAAGAACAAACTTTGAGGATTCACACTGCTTGATTTCAAAACATACTCGAAAGCTGCAGTAATCAAACTGTGATACTGCATAAAGACAGACATATGGAAAATTAGAATAGAATAAAGAGCCCATAATGAAACTTTTTATCTATGGCCAAATGGTTTTTGACAAGGAATTCAAAACTATTTATTGGGTAGTTTCAAAATAAGGACAGTAAGGATAGTTTTTTTTTTTTAATAATTGGTGTTGGTACAACTGCGTATCCATGTGCAAAAGAAAGAAATTGTACCCATACCTTATTCCATATTCAAAAATTAACTCAAACTGGATAAAAGACCTAAATGTAAGAGCTAAAACTATAAAAGTCTTAGAGGAGAACATAAATGGAAAGCTTCTTGACTTTGGATTTGATAGTTATTTCTTGGATAAGACACCAGAATTTTGTGTATCAAAGAATGCTGCCAAGAGCATGAAAAGGCAACTCACAAAATGGGAAAAAATATTTGCAAATAGAATATCTGAAAAGGAGTTTGTATCCAGAATATATAAATGTAGTCAGGTGCCACACAACGTTCTGGTCAAAAATGGACTCATCTTTCCCTCCCCAGGGGGATGCTGGGAGCTGGGACTTTCCTCCTGATCATCCCAGGGCAAATTGATGGGAGGGATCTGTGAGTGTGTGTCTCTTCCATCCAGCCTGTAGGTGGAACCTGTCTTTTAATCCATTTAGCTCTTCTTTGTGTTTTGATTGGAGAGTTTAATATATTTGCATTTAAAATACTTAGATATTAGATAGAGAGGGATTTATTATCGCCATTCCATCAGTTGTTTTCTGTACATCTTTTAAAAAATCTGTCCCTGTTGTCCTCTCTTGGTGCCTTCTTTTGTGTTTCATTGATTTTTTGTAATGGCATTCTTTTATTCCTGTTTTGTTTTCTTTTGTACACTTTCGTAGGTATTGTGTTTCTGGTTACCATGTAGATTACACAAAATACGTTGTAGCTATAACAATCTATTTAAAGATAGCAATTTAACTTTAATCTCATTAAACAACTATTGTCCTTTACTTCTCTCTCACTACTTTATGTTATCAATGTCAGATATATCACCTTTTTATATTGTGTATCTACTAACATAGGTTTGTTAGGACATATATATAGTGTGTGTGTGAGGGAGATTCTCCCTGAGCTAAGATCCAGCGCCAAGCTTTCTCTTATTTTGCTTGAGGAAGATTCACCATGAGCTAACATTCATGCCGGTCTTCCTCTATTTTGCATGTGGGCTGCCTCCACAGCATGGCTGATAGGTGGAGGAGGTCCACACTCGAGATCTGAACCCGTGAACCCTGGCTGCCAAAGCTGAGTGTGTGGAACTTTAACCACTCAGCCACAGGGCCAGCCCAAACATAGTTTTATATTTATAGATATTTATGGTTTTTACTTTTAAATTGAATATCAGAATTAAAAATGATTTACACACCATTGTTTATGTTATTACAGAATTCTTTGTGTATATATATTTCTTTAAAACAGAGCTTCATATTTTCATGTACTTTCGTTTTGCTGTTTATCACCCTTTTATTTCGACTTGAAGAACTCCCTTTTGCAGTTCTTGTAAGGCAGATGCAGTGGTGACGAACTCCCTCAGCCTTTGTTTATCCTGGCAGGTCTTTATTTCTCCTTCGCTTGTGAAGGACAGTTTTGTCCAATATGATATTCTTGGTAATAGGTTTTTTGCTTTCAGTTCTTTCAGTATATTATCCCATCCCTTTTAAGCCTTTGTTTTTTGTGAGAAACTGATGATAATCCCATGGGAGCGCCCTTGTTCATGATGAGTCATTTTTTTCTTGCTGCTTTTAATATCCCTTCTTTGGCTTTAAACTTGAGAGTTTGGTTACATCATGTCTTGGTGTAGTATCTTTGGATTCCTCCCAGTTGAAGTTCTTTGCGTTTCTGAGACTTGAATGTCCCTTTTCTTCCTCAGATTTGGGAAGACATTGGCCATTATTCCTTCAAATGATTTCTCTGCCTCTTTAACTTTCTGTTCTTTTTCTCTGACTCCCATATTTCGTATATCGGTCCACTTCATGATTCCTAACATGTTCTGAGACTTGAGTTTTCCTCAATCCTTTTTCATTTTGTACCTTGGAATCTATAATTTCCAATACCTTATGTTCAGTTTTGCTGATCCTTTTGCTTGATCACGTCTGCTGATGAATCCCTCTCTTGAGTTTTTTAGTCCAATCATTGTTTTTGTCAGCTTGACAATTTGAGTTTTATAATAGTTTCTATTTCTTTGATATTTGTGTTCAAAACTAATTTTCCTGATTTCATTTGTTTGTCTACATGTGCCCTCTTGTAGCAATTTGATCTCCTTTAACATGCTTATTTTGAATTCTCTGTCAGGTTAATCATAAATCTTCATTTCTTTAGGAACAATTTCTGTGGATTTATTTTGTTTATTTTATTGGGCCTTATTTCCCTGCTTCTTCTTGTGCTTTGATATTTTTGCTATGTTTTGTGCATTTGATGAAACAGTCACCTCTCTCTGTCTCTACTGACTGGGTTTGTTCAGAGGGAGAGCTTCACCACTCAAACCATCTAAATATTCTGGGGGTCCCTTGAGTTTTTTCTGGGGATGCATCTGCTCTGAGCTTGAGTCTGTCATTTCTATTTATAAAGGTTTTCTGGTTTCTTTCTCAGAAGCTTAGGAGCTCTTGCTCCTTCTGATGTCTGTCTATAATGCTGCAGGTTGTCTAACTCTTCAGTGAGCTTCTGAGCTCTCTTGTCCTATCTGCAGTCCATGAGCATCCAAAGTATACCGCTTGCATCAGTTCTCTGAGCCAGGTGTGATAGGAACCAGTTCTCCAAATGCCAGGATATTGGATACACATTTCACTCTTCTCTTTTCTTCCTGAGGGAGATGCCTTAAGTTGAGGGCCTTCTCCCAAAACTGCTGAGCTCTATCAGCATCCATCTGTGGCACTACCAGTTCTCTGGTGCTACAACAAGACATTGAGTTTTATTTTCTTCCCCATAGCCCACAGGCCTTAAAAATAAGATAGTTCCACCAGCATTCTGAGTTAGGCAAGACGGAAAATAATATCTCAAGCAACACCTCAATAAGATGGAATTTTGGATGCACATCCATTCTACTCTTTCTCTCCTAAGGGAGTAGCTATGAGCTGGGTGCCTTCTCTGAGTCCTGCTCCTGCCTCTGTTTTCAGCACTGCCTGTTCTCTGGAGAGTGACAAGATGCTGAGTGCTCTTTTTATCTCTGTGGTTCCCAGGTATCTAAAGTATTCTGGTTCCCTGTCAGCACTCCAAGAGAGATCGGACAGAAACAAGTCCTTCAGGCAGAATATTGAAAAGCTATAATATTGGACATACATCCAACTCTTCCCGAGGGGGAAGCAACAAGTTAAGATGTTATTCCCAAACCTAGGCAACTGTGCTGGTTTGGGGAAAGGGCCATCATGGTTGATATGGCAAAGATTTTATTTCTCATTTCAATGCTGATATTATTGACTTTGTGTTTGGCTGAGGAACTGAAACTTCATAACTTGTTTCTGAAGTTATCAAAAAGCATTTTGGAACTGCATATTATTAAGTTCGTGTCTCCATGGGGAAGCAAAGTCTGGGGCTTCCTATTCTGCTATCTTCCTGATGAAATCCCATATTGGGAATTTTTTATGAAATAGGCACTGACAAAATATTGGAGAAGACTTTTCAGGTTCTAATAATACGAGAAGCATTGAGTAAAAATTAGTGTAAGGAAATTTAGAGCAATGGTGTAATATGGAGAAAATATGATGAGAAATGGGAGCACTAACATTATATTGGCAAATTTATGTGGAATGAGGCATTGTGTACAATATTGGAGAACCCCTGATGAAGAATGAGGAGTAGGGCACTAATACAGTATTTGGAATCTTTGAATGACAAGTGGAAGAACACTAGATTAATATGGACAACTTCCTATGTGGAATGAGGACGCTGGGCTATTACGGAAAATTTTCTGATAGAAATGCTGGCACTGTTTAATATTTGAAACTTCCAATGAAGAATAAGTCACTAATATCATATCAAAAAGGATCCATTGAGGGATGAGGGTATAAGGATATTAAGGGTATATCTGATGATGGTCCAGGACCCTGTGATGATATTGAAATCTTCTGATTAAGAATGGGTGTGCTGGAATGAAATTAGAAATATCTGATGAAGATAGGGACTGTGAAATAATAAGAGCAACTGCATTTGAGGAATGGAGCCACATATAATAATGGGAAATTTCTGATGGGGAATGGATTTTTAGTATAATAGAAAAGGTCTATTTAGAAATGAGAGCAAAGCTCCTGTGAGGAATGGAGGCACTACTGTTAGGCACAGTTAAGATTTTAAAATATAGGTGAAATTTTGGCTGAGGAATTGGGCCACTGGTTTAAAATTGGGAAATTTCTGCAGAAGAGGGGGGTAATGGAGTAATATTTGGAAATTTCAGGTAAAGACTGAGACATTTGTTTATTAAATAATATAATATTATACTATTTATTAATTTATTATTTTTCGTATTGTTTATATAATAATGAGAGGATTCTGAGGAGGGGCAGGATCACTAGGAAGATATACATAAATCTAACGAGGCACGGACATGTTGTTATAAACTTGGAAATCTTGATGAGGAACAGAGGCCCTCGTATCATTCCAAACTATTTTAAGAGTTATAGGGATGCTGGTGTAATTCTGATAAACACTGGGGCAGAGGTATACTATGGGAAAACGAGATGAGGAATTAATACCTCGGCATAATAGTAAAATTCCTGATAAGGAATAAGAGCTCAACAATAATATTGAGATCCATGCCTGAATTACACCCAAACACATGTGAGCCACGCCTGACCAACACCACAGACATGCATGTGCCACTCCTGAACCATGTGTGAGCCATGTGTGACCAAAGCCTGTTTCATGTGTCAACCACATGGGAGCCAGTTCTGTAGCATGCCTGCATCACATGTGAGCAATGGCTGAGCTATGCCTGAAGTACGTGTGAGAGTGTCCTCAACCATATGTGACCCAGACGAGTCGTGTGAGATCCACACCTGAATTACACCCGAACCATGTGTGAGACTTGTAGGAAGCATATGGGAGACACCCTTGAGCCACATCTGAAGAACCTGTGAACACACATGATCCATGATTGAACCACACATGAACCACAGGGGAGCCACCCATGAGACACAGCTAAGCCATGCATGAGCTAGGTGGCAGCCATGTCTGAGTATGTGGGAGTCAGGTTTCTGCAACTGTGAGTCATGTGGGAGCCACACCTGTACGGCGTGTCACACATGCATGAACAAATGTCTGCCACACATGGATTCTGTTCGATGCATGCCTGAGTCACGTGTCAGCCATGCCTGAGACATGTGTGAGCCACACCAGGGCCTTGTTTCACACATGCCTGTGTCACAGGTCAGCCACGCTGAACCACCTGCCACCCATGCGTGAACCCTGCACCTGCCACCCCTGAACCACATGAAGGCCATGCATGAGCCATGTGTGAACCAAACCCAGTGATATGTCACGCATGCCTGTGTCACGTGGCCGCCTCACCTGAGTCATGTGCCAGAAACGCCTGCATGACTTGTGAGCCACGCCTGAGTCACGTCTCAGCCGTGCTGATGTCACCTGCCAGCCCGTCCTGAACCAAGTGCCAGTCACACTTGAACAACAGGTCAGCCTCACTGGAACCACGTGTCAGTCACACTCACAACTTGCCTGCCATGCCTGAACCACGTGAAAACCATGCCACAAACACGTGTGAGTCAGGCTTGAGCAGTACCACAGCTGTGCATGTGCCACAAATGAGCCATGTGTGAGACATGTGTGGCAAAAGCCTGAATTATGTGTCAGATATGTGGGAGCCTGTGCTGTGGCACACCTCCATCACGTGTGAGCCATGCATGAACCACATGTGAGACACCCTTGAAGCACATCTCAACCATCTGTCAAAAGCACATGTTCGATGCTTGAATCGCACATGAACCCCATGGGAGCCACACATGAATCACAGCTGAGCCATGCGTGAGCCACATGCCAGCCAAGACTGAGTATGCGGGAGCCAGGTTTCAGAAACTGTGAGTCAGGTTGCAGCCTCACCTTTATGGCATGTCCCACACGTGTGACCACATTATTGCCACACATGGATCCTGTGCAATGCATGCCTGAGTCACGTGTCAGCTATGCCTGAGACATTTGTCAGCCACACCAGAGCCATGTATCACACATGCCTGAGTCACATGTCAGCCACACCTTAACCACCTGCCACCCATGCGTGCACCCTGCACCAGCCACCCCTGAGCCACACGAAGGCTATGCATGAAGCATGTGTGACCCACACCTGTGTGACATGTCATGAAAGCCTGTGTCACGTGGCAGCCTGACCTGAGTCATGTGTCCGCACCACCAGCATAATGTGTGAGCCACGCCTGAGACAAGACTCAGCCATGCTGAGGTCACGTGCCAGCCAGGCCTGAACGAAGTATCAGTCACACTTGAACCAAAGGTCAGCCTCACTTGAAGCACATGTCAGCCACACTGGCACAACTTACCTTTCATGCCGGAACCACGTGCAAACCATGCCACAAACACATGTGAGCCACACTTGAGAAACACCACAGCCATGCATGAGCCACTCTTGAGCCTTGTGTGAGCCAAGCATGACAAAAGCCCGAATCATGTGCCAGCCACATGGGAGCCGTTGCAGTGGCATGTCTGCATCACGTGCGAGCCATGGCTGAGCTATGCCTGAACCACGTGTGAAAGTGCCCTCTACCATTTGTGACCGAGACAAGTGGTGCGTGATCCACTCCTGAATTACACCCGAACCATGTGTGAGCCATGCATGAACCACATGTGAGACACCCTTGAAGCACATCTGAAACACCTGTGAAACACACATGATCGATGCTTGAACTGCACATGACCTGCAAGTGAGCCACCCGTGAAACACAGGAGATCCATGCGTGAGCCACATGCCAGCCATGACTGAGTATGGGGGAGCCACGATTAGCAGCCTGTGAGTCATGTAGGAGCCACACCTGTATGGCATGTAACACAGGCATGACCACATGTTTGCCACACATGGATCCTGTGCGATTCATGCCTGAGTCCAGTCAGCCATGCCTGAGACATGTGTGATCCACACCAGGGTCATGTTTCACACTTTGCCTGAGTCACATGTCAGCCACGCCTGAACCACCTGCCACCCATGCATGAACCCTGCACCAGCCACCCCTGAACTACACGAAGGCATTTCATGAAGCATGTGTGAACCACCCCCAAGTTACGTGTCATGCATGCCTGTGTCATGTGGCCACCTCACCTGATTCATGTGTCTGTGACACCTGGATAACGTGTGAGCCATGCCTGAGTTACGTCTCAGCAGTGCCAAAGTCACGTGCCAGCCTGGCCTGAAACAAGTACCAGTCACACTTTAACCACAGGTCAGCCTCACTTGAAGCATGTGTCAGTCACACTTGCACAACTTACCTGCCATGCCAGAACCACGTGCCAACCATGCCAAAAACACATCTGAGACACACCTGTGCAACACCACAGCCGTGCATGAGCCACTCCTGAGCCTTATGTGAGCCAAGCATGACAAAAGCCTGAATCACGTGTCAGCCTCATTGGAGCCAGTGCGGTTGCAAGCCTATATCATGTGTGAGCCATGGCTGAGCTATGCCTTAACCACTGGTGAAAGGGTCCTCTATGATATGTGACCCACATGAGTCTTGTGTGAGCAAAGCCTGAATTACACCCGAACCATGTGTGAGCCATGCATGAACCACATGTGAGACACCCTTGAAGGACCTCTGAACCACCTGTGAAACACACATGATGGATGCTTGAACCGCTCATGAAGCGCAGGGGAGCCACACATGAAACACAGCAGATCCATGTGTGAGCCATGTGTGAGCCATGACTGAGTATGCAGGAGACACGTTTCAGCAACCTGTGAGTTATGTGGGGGCCACATCTGTATGGCATGTCACACATGCGAGACCACACGTCTGCCAAACAGGGATCCTGTTCGATGCATGCTTGAGTCACGTGTCAGGCATGCCTGAGACATGTGTGAGCCACACTACGGTCTTGTTTCACACGTGACTGTGTCACATGTCAGCCAGGCCTGAACCACCTGCCGTCCATGCTTGAACCATGCACCAGACAGCCCTGAACCACTTGAAGGCCATGCATGAGCCATGTGTGAACCACAACCAGGTGACATGTCACGCATGCCTGTGTCATGAGGCCGTCTCACCTGAGTCATGTGTCAGCCATGCCTGCATAACATGTGGGCCATGCCAGAGTCAAGTCTCAGCCATCCTGACGTCAGGAACCAGCCTGGCCAGATCCAACTGCCAATCACACTTGAACGACAGGTCAGCCTCACTAGAAGCACATGTCAGCCACACTGGCACAATTTGCCTGCCATGCCTGAACCACATGACAACCATGCCACAAACACGTGAGTCACTCTTTAGCAGTACCACAGCTGTGCATGTGCCACACATGAACCATGTGTGAGCCATGCGTGGCAAAAGCCTGAATCATGTGTCAGATACATGGGAACCAGTGCGGTGGCATGCCTGCATCACGTGTGGGTCATGGCTGAGCTATGCTTTACCCACCGGTGAAAGTGTCCTCTACCAATTGTGACCCAGGTGAGTCGTGCATGAGCCACGCCTAAATTACACCCGAACCATGTGTGAGCCATGCATGAACCACATGTGAGACACCCTTGGAGCACATCTGAACCACCTGTGAAACACACATGATCGATGCTTGAATCGCACATGACCTGCAAGTGAGCCACAGATGAAACACAGCTGAGCCATGCGTGAGCCACGTGCCAGGCATGACTGAGTATGCGGGAGCCATGATTAGCAACCTGTGAGTCACATGGGAGCCACAACTGTATGGCATGTCACACAGGCATGGCCACATGTTTGCCACACATGGATCCTGTGCGATGCATGCCTGAGTCCAGACAGCCTTGCCTGAGACATGTGTGAGCCACACCACAGTCATGTTTCACATTTGCCTGAGTCACATGTCAGCCACACCTGAACCACCTGCCACCCATGCATGAACACTGCACCAGCCATCCCTGAGCCACACGAAGGCCATGCATGAAGCATGTTTGACCCACACCTGTGTGACGTGTCATGCACACCTGTGTCACATGGCCAACTGACCTGAGTCATGTGTCAGCATCGGCTGGATAACGTTTGAGCCTTGCCTGAGTTAAGTCTCAGCCGTGCCGATGTCACATGCCAACCCGTCCTGAACCAAGTGCCAGTCACACATGAACCACAGGTCAGCCTCACTTGAAGCATGTGTCAGCCACACTGGCACAACTTGCCTGCCATGCCGGAACCACGTGAAAACCATGCCACAAACACATGTGAGCCATGCCTGAGCAACACCACAGACATGCATGAGCCACACCTGAACCATGTGTGAGCCAAGCAGGACAAAAGCCTGAATCACGTGTCAGCCACATTGGAGCCAGTGCTGTGGCAAGCCTGTATCATGTGTGAGCCATGGCTGAGCTATGTCTTAAACACTGGTGAAAGGGTCCTCTACGATATGTGACCCACACGATTCTTGTGTGAGCAACACCTGAATTACAACCAAATAATGTGTGAGCCATGCATGAACCACATGTGAGACACCCTTGAAGGACATCTGAACCACCTGTGAAACACACATGATCGATGCTTGAACCACACAGGAACCATAGGGGAGCCACACAGGAAACACAGCTGAGCCATGCCTGAGCCACGTGCCAGGCATGACTGAGTATGCGGGAGCCACATTTCAGCAAGCTGTGAGTCAAGTGGGAGGCACATCTGTACGGCATGTCACACACGCGTGACCACATGTCTGCCACACATGGATCCTGTGCGATGCACGCCTGAGTCATGTGTCATCCATGACTGAGACATGTGTGAACCATACCACAGTCATGTTTCACACTTTCCTGAGTCACATGTCAGCCACGCCTGAAACACCTGCCACCCATGCGTGAACCCTGCACCAGCCACCCCTGAGAAACACGAAGCCCATGCATGAAGCATGTTTGACCCACACCTGTGTGACGTGTCATGCACGCCTGTGTCACATGGCCACCTGACATGATTTATGTGTCAGCCACGCCAGCATAACGTGTGAGCCACGCCTGAGACATGTGTCAGCCATGCCGAAGTCACGTGCAAGCCAGGCCTGAACCAAGTACCAGTCACACTTGAACCAAAGGTCAACCTCACTTGAAGCACGTGTCAGCCACACTGGCACAACTTACCTGCCGTGCTGGAACCAAGTGCAAACAATGCCACAAACACATGTGAACCAGACCTGAGCCACACCACAGCCGTGCATGAGCCATACCTCAGCCATGTGTCAGCCATGCGTGACAAAAGCCTGAATCACATGTCAGCCACATGGGAGCCCTTGCAGTGGCACGC
Source organism: Equus caballus (assembly GCF_041296265.1). Taxonomy (NCBI): domain Eukaryota; kingdom Metazoa; phylum Chordata; class Mammalia; order Perissodactyla; family Equidae; genus Equus; species Equus caballus. The sequence continues at coordinate 6,863,323 of NC_091708.1, read as the reverse complement.
CTGCATCACGTGTGTGCCATGGCTGAGCTATGCCTGAACCACGTGTGAAAGTGTCCTCTACCATTTGTGACCCAGACGAGTTGTGCGTGAGCGATGCCTGAATTACACCCGAACCATGTGTGAGCCATGCATGAAGCACATGTGAGACACCCTTGAAGCACATCTGAACCACCTGTGAAACACACATGTTCGATGCTAGAATTGCACATGACCCGCAATGGAGCCACACATGAAACACAGCTGAGCCATGCATGAGCCATGTGAAAGCTATGAGTGAGTATGCAGGAGCCACGTATCAGCAACCTGTGAGTCACGTGGGAGCCACACCTGTACGGCATGTCACACATGTGTGACTACATGTCTGCCACACATGGATCCTATGTGATGCATGCCTGAGTCATGTGTCAGCCATGCCAGAGACATGTGTGAGCCACACCAGGGTCTTGATTCACACATGCCTCTGTCACATGTCAGCCACGCCTGAAATACCTGTCACCAATGCGTGAATACTGCTCCAGCCACCCCTGGACCACATGAAGGCCATGCATGAGCCATGTGTGAACCAGACCCAGGAGACATGTCATGCACGCCTGTGTCACATGGCCACCTCACCTGAGTCATGTGTCAGCCACACCTGCATTACATGAGAGCCACGTCTGAGTCACGTCTCAGCAAGGCCAATGTCATGTGCCAGCCCGTCATGAACCAAGTGCCAGTCACACTTGAACCACAGGTCAGCCTCACTTGAAGCACATGTGAGCCACACTGGCACAACTTTCCTGCCATGCCAGAACCACGTGCAAACAATGCCACAAACACATGTGAGCCACGCCTGAGCAACACCACATCCGTGCATGAGCCACACCTGAACCATGTGTGAGCCACGCGTGACCAAAGCCTGTATCATGTGACAGCCATATGGGAGCCACTTCTGAGGCACACCTGCATGTCCACATGACTTCCACACATGGATACTGGGCGATGAATGCCTGAGTCACCTGTCAGCCATGCCTAAAACATGTGAAAGCCACACCAGAGTGCTGTTTCACACATGCCGGAGTCACGTTTCAGCCACGCCTGGTTCAGGTGTGGCTCATGAATGTCTGTGGTGTTGGTCATGCGTGGCTCATATGTGTCTTCGGCATGGGTTGCACGTGGGTCACGCATGGCAGGCAACTTCTGCCAGTGTGGCTGACACGTGCTTCAAGTGAGGCTGACATGTGTTTCAAGTCTGACTGGCACTTGGTTCAGGCATGGCTGGCACCTGACGTGGCACGGCTGAGCCTTGACACAGGCGTGGTTCACACGTTGTTCAGGCACGGCTGACACATGACTCAGGTGACGTGGAAAGGTGACAAAGGCGTGCCTGACACGTCACGCAGGTATGGTTCACACATGGTTCATGCATGGCCTTCTTTGGTTCTGGGGTGGCTGGTGCATGGTGCACGCATGGGTGGCAGGTGGTTCAGGCGTGGCTGAAACGTGACTCTGGCATGTGTGAAACAGGCCTGCAGTGTGGCTGACACGTGACTCAGGCATTCATCACCCAGTATCCATTTGTGACGGAAATGTGATCACGCATGAGTCACTTGCCGTACATGGGTGGCTCCCACGTGACTAGACGTTGCTGAAACGTGTCTGACACATACTCAGTCATGGCTGCCACGTGGCTCATGCATGGCTCAGCTGTGTTTCATGAGTGGCTCCCCTGTGGTTCATGCTTGGTGCAAGCATGGAACATGTGTGTTTCACAGGTTCTTCAGATGTGGTTCAAGGGTGTCTGCCATGTGGTTCCTGAATGGCTCACACATGGTTCTGGATAATTCAGGCGTGGATCTCACATGACTCATCTGGGACACTCTCACACGTGGTTCAGGCATAGCTCAGCCATTGCTCACACTTGATGCAGGCATGCCACAGAACTGGCTCTCATTTCGCTGTCACATGATACAGGATTTGGTCATGCATGGCTTACACATGGTTCAGGAGGGGCTCATGCATGATTGTGGTGTTGGTCACGTGTGGCTCACATGCGTTTTTGGCATGGGTTGCATGTGGCTCAGGCATGTCAGGCAAGTTGTGCCTGTGAGGCTCACACGTTCTTCAAGTGAGGCTGACCTGTGGTTCATGTGTGAGACACGATTCAGGTAGGTGGAAACGTCACCAAAGCCAGTATCATGTGTCAGCCGAATGGCAGCCAGTCTTTGGCACGCCTGCGTCACGTGTGAGCCATGGCTGTGCTATGCCTGAACCACGGGTTAGAGTTACCTCAACCATATGTGACCCAGACAAGTCATGTGACATCCAAGCCTGAATTACACCCGAACCATGTGTGAGACTTGCAAGAAGCACGTGGGAGACTCCCTTGAACCACATCTGAAGAACCTGTGAGACACACATCTTCCATGCTTGAACCACGCATGAACCAAAGGGATGTCACCCATGGAACACAGCTGAGCCATGCGTGAGCCAGGTGTCAGCCATGACTGAGTATGTGGGAGACACGTTTCAGCAACATGTAGTCACGTGGGAGCCCCCCATAAATGGCATGTGACACCTGCGGGATCACATTTCCGTCACACATGGATACTGGTCGATGAATGCCTGAGTCACATGTCAGCCATGCCTGACACATGTGTCAGCCACACAGGAGTCCTGTTTCACACATGCTGGAGTCAAATTTCAGCTACGCCTGAACGACCTCCCACCCATGCGTGCACCATGCAGCAGCCAGCCCTGAACCACAAGAAGGCCATGGATGAACCATGTGTGAACCACACCTGCGTGATGTGTCAGGCACGCGTGTTTCACGTTTCCACCTCACCTGAGTCATGTGTCAGCCACGCCTGAACAACGTGTCTACCACGCCTGTGTCATGGCTCAGCTGTGCCAAGTCTCGTGCCATCCAGGATTGAACGAAGTGCCAGTCACACTTGAACCACAGGTCAGCCTCACTTGAAGCACGTGTCAGCCACACTGGCTCAACTTCACTGCCATGCCTGAACCACGTGTCACCCATGCCAAAAACACATGTGAGCCATGCCTGACCAACACCACAGACATGCATGAGCCACACCTGAACCATGTGTGAGCCATGAGTGACCAAAGCCTGTATCATGTGTCAGCCACATGGGAGCCATTTCTGTGGCACGCCTTCATCACGTGTGAGCCAATGCTGAGCTATGCCTGAACCACGTGTGAGAGTGTCCTCAACCCTATGTGACCCACACGAGTCGTGTGAGATGCACGCCTGAATTACACCCGAACCATGTGTGAGCCATGCAGGAACCACATGGGAGACACCCTTGAACCACATCTGAGGAACCTGTGAAACACACTTTTCCATGCTTGAACCACGCAGGAACCACAGGGGAGCCACCCATGGAACACAGCTGAGCCATGCGTGAGCCACGTGGCAGCCATGACTGAGTATTTGGGAGTCAAGTTTCAGCAACCTGTAGTAACGTAGGAGCCACCCATGTTCGTCATGTGACACCTGTGTGATCACATTTCTGTCACACATGGATACTGGGCGATGAATGCCTGAGTCACGTGTCAGCCATGCCTGACACATGTGTCAGCCACACTAGAGTCCTGTTTCACACATGCCGGAGTCTCATTTAAGCCACGCCTGAACCACCTGCCACCCATGTGTGCACCATGGACCAGTCAACCCTGAAGCACACGAAGGCCATGCATGAACCATGTGTGAACCACACCTGCGTGATGTGTCAGGCACGCCTGTGTCACGTTTCCACCTCACCTGAGTCACGTGTCAGCCACACCTGAACAACGTGTGAACCTTCCTTGTGTCAAGGCTCAGCCGCGCCTAGTCACGTGCCAGCCAGGCCTGAACCAAGTGCCAGTCACACTTGAACCACAGGTCAGCCTCACTTGAAGCACGTGTCAGCCACACTGGCACAACTTGCCTGCCATGCCTGCACCACGTGCCACCCATGCCAAAAACACATGTGAGCCACGCCTGACCAACACCACAGACATGCATGAGCCACACCTGAAGCATGTGTGAGCCTTGCTTGAACAAGGCCTGTATCATGTGTCATCTGCATGGGAGCCAGTTCTGTGGCACGCCTGCGTCACGTGTGAGCCATGGCTGAGCTATGCCTGAACCGCGAGTGAGAGTGTCCTCAACCATATGTGACCCACACGAGTCGTGTGAGATTCACGCCTGAATTACACCCAAACCATGTGTTAGCCATGCAGGAACCACGTGGGAGACACCCTTGAACCACATCTGAAGAACCTGTGAAACACACATGTTCCATGCTTGCACCAAGCATGAACCACAGGGGAGCCACTCATGAAACACAGCTGAGCCATGCATGAGCCACGTGGCAGCCATGACTGTGTATGTGTCAGACACGTTTCAGCAACGTCTAGTCACGTGGGAGCCACCCATGTATGGCAAGTGACTCATGCATGGTCACATTTCCGTCACAAATGTATACTGGGTGATGAATGCCTGAGTCATGTGTCAGCCACACCGCAGGCCTGTTTCACACATGCCAGAGTCACGTTTCAGCCACGCCTGAACAACCTGCCAACCATGCATGCACCATGCACCAGCCACCCCTGAACCACAAGAAGGCCATGCATGAACCATGTGTGAACCACACCTGCGTGACGTGTCAGGCACGCCTGTGTCACCTTTCCACCTCACCTGAGTCATGTGTCAGCCGTGCCTGAAAAACGTGTGAACCACGCCCGTGTCAAGGCTCAGCCGTGCCACGTCAGGTGCCAGCCCTGCCCGAACCAAGTGCCAGTCAGACTTGAACCACAGGTCAGCCTCACTTGAAGCACGTGTCAGCCACACTGGCAGAAGTTGCCTGCCATGCGTGACCCACGTGCAACCCCTGCCGAAGACACATATGAGCCACGCATGACCAACACCACAGACATTCATGAGCCACACCTGAACCAGGCGTGGCTGAAACGTGACTCTGGCATGTGTGAAACAGCACTCTGGTGTGGCTTTCACAGGTTTTAGGCATGGCTGACAGGTGACTCAGGCATTCATCGCCCAGTGTCCATGTGTGGAAGACATGTGGACATGCAGGTGTGCCTCAGAAGTGGCTCCCATATGGCTGTCACATGATACAGGCTTTGGTCACGCGTGGCTCACACATGGTTCAGGTGTGGCTCATGCACGGATGTGGTGTTGCTCAGGCGTGGCTCACATGTGTTTGTGGCATTGTTTGCACGTGGTTCTGGCATGGCAGGAAAGTTGTGCCAGTGTGGCTCACATGTGCTTCAAGTGAGGCTGACCTGTGGTTCAAGTGTGACTGGCACTTGGTACTGGCCTGGCTGGCACGTGGCTTGGCATGGCTGAGCCTTGACACAGGCGTGGTTCACACGTTCAGGCGTGGCTGACACATTACTCAGGTGAGGAGGAAACGTGACACAGGCGTGCCTGACACGTCAGGAAGGTGTGGTTCACACATGGTTCATGCATGGCATGGCCTTCGTGTGGTTCAGGGGTGGCTGGTGCATGGTGCACACATGGGCTACAGGTGGTTCAAGCGTGGCTGAAATGTGATGCCGGCATGTGTGAAACAGTACTCCTGTGTGGCTGACACATGTGTCAGGCATGGCTGACACGGGACTCAGGCATTCATCACCCAGCATCCATGTGTGACGGAAAGGTGATCATGCAGGAGTCACATGCCGTACATGGGTGGCTCCCATGAGACTACGGGTTTCTGAAACATGGCTCCCACAGACTAAGTCATGCAGGAGTCACATGCTGCAAATGGGTGGCTCCCACATGACTACAGGTTGCTGAAACGTGGCCCCCTCACACTCAGTCATGGCTGCTACGTGGCTGATGAATGGCTTAGCTGTGTTTCATGTGTGACTCCCCTGTGTATCATCTGTGGGTCAAGCATGGAACATGTGTGTTTCACAGGTTCTACACATGTCGTTCAAGGGTGCCTCCCATGTGCTTCCTGCATGGCTCACACATGGTTCGGGTGTGATTCAGGTGTGGATCTCACACGACATGTCTGGGTCACATATGGTTTAGGTCATTCTCACACGTGTTTCAGGCATAGCTCAGCTATGTCTCACAAGTGATTCAGACTTCAGACGTGCCACAGAACTGGCTCCCATGTGGCTGACACAGGATACAGGCTTTGTTCACGCATGGCTGACACATGGTTCAGGTGTGGCTCATGCATGTCTGTGGTGTTGTTGAGGAGTGGCTCACATGTGTTTGTGGCATGGGCGGCACGTGGTTCAGGCATGGCAGGCAAGTTGTGCCAGTGTGGCCGACACGTGCTTCAAGTGAGGCTGACCTGTGGTTCAAGTGTGACTGGCACTTCGTTCAGGCCTGGCTGGCACGTGACTCGGCGTGGCTGAGCCTTGACACACGAGTGGTTCACACTTTGTTCAGGTGTGGCTGAGTCATGACTCAGGTGAGCTGGAAACATGATACAGGCGTGCCAGTCACATCACCGTGGTGTGGTTCACACATGGTTCTGCATGGCCTTCGTGTGGTTCTGGGTTGGCTGGTGCTTGATGCACGCCTGGGTAGCAGGTGGTTCATGCGTGGCTGAAATGTGACTCTGTCATGTGTGAAACAGGACTCCTGTGTGGCTGACGCATGTGTTAGTCATGGCTGACAGGTGACTCAGGCATTCATCGCCCAGTATCTCTTTGTGATGGAAATGTGCTCAAGCAGGAGTCACATGCCATACATGGGTGGCTCCCACCTGACTACACTTTGCTGAAACGTGGCTCCCACATACTCAGTCATGGCCACAATGTGGCTCCCACATGGCTCAGCAGTGTCTCATGGGTGGCTCCCCTGTGGTTCCTGCGTGGTTCAACCATGGAACATGTCAGTTTCACAGGTTCTTCAGATGTGGATCAACGGTGTCTGCCATGTGGTTCCTGAATGGCTCACACATGGTTCTGGATAATTCAGGCGTGGATCTCACATGACTCATCTGGGACACTCTCACACGTGGTTCAGGCATAGCTCAGCCATTGCTCACACTTGATGCAGGCATGCCACAGAACTGGCTCTCATGTCGCTGTCACATGATACAGGATTTGGTCATGCATGGCTTACACATGGTTCAGGTGTGGCTCATGCATGAGTGTGGTGTTGGTCACGTGTGGCTCACATGCGTTTTTGGCATGGGTTGCATGTGGCTCAGGCATGTCAGGCAAGTTGTGCCTGTGAGGCTCACACGTTCTTCAAGTGAGGCTGACCTGTGGTTCCTGTGTGAGACACGATTCAGGTAGGTGGAAACGTCACCAAAGCCAGTATCATGTGTCAGCCAAATGGCAGCCAGTCTGTGGCACGCCAGCGTCACGTGTGAGCCATGGCTGTGCTATGCCTGAACCACGGGTTAGAGTTACCTCAACCATATGTGACCCAGACAAGTCATGTGAGATCCACGCCTGAATTGCACCCGAACCATGTGTGAGACTTGCAAGAAGCACATGGGAGACTCCCTTGAACCGCATCTGAAGTACCTGTGAAACACACATGTTCCATGTTTGAACCACGCATGAACCAAAGGGGAGCCACCCATGGAACACAGCTGAGCCATGCGTGAGCCAGGTGTCAGCCATGACTGAGTATGTCGGAGACACGTTTCAGCAACCTGTAGTCACATGCGAGCCCCCCATATATGGCATGTGACTCCTGCGTGATCACATTTCCGTCACACATGGATACTGGGCGATGAATGCCTGAGTCACGTGTCAGCCATGCCTGACACATGTGTCAGCCACACAGGAGTCCTGTTTCACACATGCTGGAGTCAAATTTCAGCTACGCCTGAACGACCTCCCACCCATGCGTGCACCATGCAGCAGCCAGCCCTGAACCACAAGAAGGCCATGGATTAACCATGTGTGAACCACACCTGCGTGATGTGTCAGGCACGCGTGTTTCACGTTTCCACCTCACCTGAGTCATGTGTCAGCCACGCCTGAACAACGTGTCTACCACGCCTGTGTCATGGCTCAGCTGTGCCAAGTCTCGTGCCATCCAGGATTGAACGAAGTGCCAGTCACACTTGAACCACAGGTCAGCCTCACTTGAAGCACGTGTCAGCCACACTGGCTCAACTTCACTGCCATGCCTGAACCACGTGTCACCAGTGCCAAAAACACATGTGAGCCATGCCTGACCAACACAACAGACATGCATGAGCCACACCTGAACCATGTGTGAGCCATGATTGACCAAGCCTGTATCATGTGTCAGCCAAATGGTAGCCATTTCTGTGGCACGCCTTCATCACGTGTGAGCCAATGCTGAGCTATGCCTGAACCACGTGTGAGAGTGTCCTCAACCCTATGTGACCCACACGAGTCGTGTGAGATGCACGCCTGAATTACACCTGAACCATGTGTGAGCCATGCAGGAACCACATGGGAGACACCCTTGAACCACATCTGAGGAACCTGTGAAACACACTTTTCCATGCTTGAACCACGCAGGAACCACAGGGGAGCCACCCATGGAACACAGCTGAGCCATGCGTGAGCCACGTGGCAGCCATGACTGAGTATTTGGGAGTCAAGTTTCAGCAACCTGTAGTAACGTAGGAGCCACCCATGTTCGTCATGTGACACCTGTGTGATCACATTTCTGTCACACATTGATACTGGGCGATGAATGCCTGAGTCAAGTGTCAGCCATGCCTGACACATGTGTCAGCCACACTAGAGTCCTGTCTCACACATGCCGGAGTCTCATTTCAGCCACGCCTGAACCACCTGTCACGCATGCGTGCTCATGGGCCTGTCAACCCTGAAGCACACGAAGGCCATGCATGAACCATGTGTGAACCACACCTGTGTGATGTGTCAGGCACGCCTGTGTCACGTTTCCACCTCACCTGAGTCACGTGTCAGCCACACCTGAACAACGTGTGAACCTCGCCTGTGTCAAGTCTCAGCCACGCCAAGTCACGTGCCAGCCAGGGCTGAACCAAGTGCCAGTCACACTTGAACCACAGGTCAGCCTCACTTGAAGCACGTGTCAGCCACACTGGCTCAACTTGCCTGCCATGCCTGCACCACGTGCCACCCATGCCAAAAACACATGTGAGCCACGCCTGACCAACACCACAGACATGCATGAGCCACACCTGAAGCATGTGTGAGCCTTGCTTGACCAAGGCCTCTATCATGTGTCATCTGCATGGGAGCCAGTTCTGTGGCACGCCTGCATCACGTGTGAGCCATGGCTGAGCTATGCCTGAACCACTTGTGAGAGTGTCCTCAACCATATGTGACCCAGACGAGTCGTGTGAGAGTCACGCCTGAATTACACCCAAACCATGTATTAGCCATGCAGGAACCACGTGGGAGACACCCTTGAACCACATCTGAAGAACCTGTGAAACACACATGTTCCATGCTTGCCCCAAGCATGAACCACAGGGGAGCCACTCATGAAACACAGCTGAGCCATGCATGAACCACGTGGCGGCCATGACTGAGTATGTGTCAGACACGTTTCAGCAACGTCTAGTCACGTGGGAGCCACCCATGTATGGCAAGTGACTCATGCGTGATCACATTTCCGTCACAAATGGATACTGGGTGATGAATGCCTGAGTCACGTGTCAGCCACACCGCAGGCCTGTTTCACACATGCCAGAGTCACGTTTCAGCCACGCCTGAACCACCTGCCACCCATGCGTGCACCATGCACCAGCCAACCCTGAACCACAAGAAGGCCATGCATGAACCATGTGTGAACCACACCTGCGTGACGTGTCAGGCACGCCTGTGTCACCTTTCCACCTCACCTGAGTCATGTGTCAGCCGTGCCTGAACAACGTGTGAACCACTCCTGTGTCAAGGCTCAGCCGTGCCACGTCAGGTGCCAGCCATGCCCGAACCAAGTGCCAGTCAGACTTGAAACACATGTCAGCCTCACTTGAAGCACGTGTCAGCCACACTGGCAGAAGTTGCCTGCCATGCATGACCCACGTGCAACCCATGCCGAAGACACATATGAGCCACGCATGACCAACACCACAGACATTCATGAGCCACACATGAACCAGGCGTGGCTGAAACGTGACTCCGGCATGTGTGAAACAGCACTCTGGTGTGGCTTTCACAGGTTTTAGGCATGGCTGACAGGTGACTCAGGCATTCATCGCCCAGTATCCATGTGTGGAAGCCATGTGGACATGCAGGTGTGCCTCAGAAGTGGCTCCCATATGGCTGTCACATGATACAGGCTTTGGTCATGCATGGCTCACACATGGTTCAGGTGTGGCTCATGCACGGATGTGGTGTTGCTCAGGCGTGGCTCACATGTGTTTGTGGTATTGTTTGCACGTGGTTCTGGCATGGCAGGAAAGTTGTGCCAGTGTGGCTCACATGTGCTTCAAGTGAGGCTGACCTGTGGTTCAAGTGTGACTGGCACTTGGTTCTGGCCTGGCTGGCACGTGACTTGGCATGGCTGAGCCTTGACACAGGCGTGGTTCACACGTTCAGGCGTGGCCGACACATGACTCAGGTGAGGAGGAAACGTGACACAGGCGTGCCTGACACGTCAGGAAGGTGTGGTTCACACATGGTTCGTGCATGGCATGGCCTTCGTGTATTTCAGGGGTGGCTGGTGCATGGTGCACGCATGGGCTACAGGTGGTTCATGCATGGCTGAAATGTGATGCCGGCATGTGTGAAACAGTACTCCTGTGTGGCTGACACATGTGTCAGGCATGGCTGACACGGGACTCAGGCATTCATCACCCAGCATCCATGTGTGACGGAAAGGTGATCATGCAGGAGTCACATGCCGTACATGGGTGGCTCCCATGAGACTACGGGTTTCTGAAACATGGCTCCCACAGACTAAGTCATGCAGGAGTCACATGCTGCAAATGGGTGGCTCCCACATGACTACAGGTTGCTGAAACGTGGCCCCCTCACACTCAGTCATGGCTGCTACGTGGCTGATGAATGGCTTAGCTGTGTTTCATGTGTGACTCCCCTGTGTATCATCTGTGGGTCAAGCATGGAACATGTGTGTTTCACAGGTTCTACACATGTCATTCAAGGGTGTCTCCCATGTGCTTCCTGCATGGCTCACACATGGTTCGGGTGTAATTCAGGTGTGGATCTCACACGACATGTCTGGGTCACATATGGTTGAGGTCATTCTCACACGTGTTTCAGGCATAGCTCAGCTATGTCTCACAAGTGATTCAGACTTCAGACGTGCCACAGAACTGGCTCCCATGTGGCTGACACATGATACAGGCTTTGTTCACGCATGGCTCACACATGGTTCAGGTGTGGCTCATGCATGTCTGTGGTGTTGTTGAGGAGTGGCTCACATGTGTTTGTGGCATGGGCGGCACGTGGTTCAGGCATGGCAGGCAAGTTGTGCCAGTGTGGCCGACACGTGCTTCAAGTGAGGCTGACCTGTGGTTCAAGTGTGACTGGCACTTCGTTCAGGCCTGGCTGGCACGTGACTTGGCGCGGCTGAGCCTTGACACAGGCATGGTTCACACTTTGTTCAGGCGTGGCTGAGACATGACTCAGGTGAGCTGGAAACATGACACAGGCGTGCCTGTCACCTCACCGAGGTGTGGTTCACACATGGTTCTGCATGGCCTTCGTGTGGTTCTGGGTTGGCTGGTGCATGGTGCACGCCTGGGTAGCAGGTGGTTCATGCGTGGCTGAAATGTGACTCTGTCATGTGTGAAACAGGACTCCTGTGTGGCTGACACGTGACTCAGGCATTCATCGCCCAGTATCTTTTTGTGATGGAAATGTGCTCAAGCAGGAGTCACATGCCGTACATGGGTGGCTCCCACCTGACTACAGGTTGCTGAAATGTGGCTCCCACATACTCAGTCATGGCTGCAATGTGGCTCACACATGGCTCAGCCGTGTCTCATGGGTGGCTCCCCTGTGGTTCCTGCGTGGTTAAACCATGGAACATGTCAGTTTCACAGGTTCTTCAGATGTGGATCAACGGTGTCTGCCATGTGGTTCCTGAATGGCTCACACATGGTTCTGGATAATTCAGGCGTGGATCTCACATGACTCATCTGGGACACTCTCACACGTGATTCACGCATAGCTCAGCCATTGCTCACACTTGATGCAGGCATGCCACAGAACTGGCTCTCATGTCGCTGTCACATGATACAGGATTTGGTCATGCATGGCTTACACATGGTTCAGGTGTGGCTCATGCATGAGTGTGGTGTTGGTCACGTGTGGCTCACATGTGTTTTTGGCATGGGTTGCATGTGGCTCAGGCATGTCAGGCAAGTTGTGCCTGTGAGGCTCACACGTTCTTCAAGTGAGGCTGACCTGTGGTTCCTGTGTGAGACACGATTCAGGTAGGTGGAAACGTCATCAAAGCCTGTATCATGTGTCAGCCAAATGGCAGCCAGTCTGTGGCACGCCTGCATGACGTGTGAGCAATGGCTGTGCTATGCCTGAACCACGGGTTAGAGTTACCTCAACCATATGTGACCCAGACAAGTCATGTGAGATCCACGCCTGAATTACACCCGAACCATGTGTGAGACTTGCAAGAAGCACATGGGAGACTCCCTTGAACCGCATCTGAAGAACCTGTGAAACACACATGTTCCATGCTTGAACCACGCATGAACCAAAGGGGAGCCACCCATGGAACACAGCTGAGCCATGCGTGAGCCAGGTGTCAGCCATGACTGAGTATGTGGGAGACACGTTTCAGCAACCTGTAGTCACGTGGGAGCCCCCCATATATGGCATGTGACTCCTGCGTGATCACATTTCCGTCACACATGGATACTGGGCGATGAATGCCTGAGTCACATGTCAGCCATGCCTGACACATATGTCAGACACACAGGAGTCCTGTTTCACACATGCTGGAGTCAAATTTCAGCTACGCCTGAACGACCTCCCACCCTTGCGAGCACCATGCAGCAGCCACCCCTGAACCACAAGAAGGCCATGGATGAACCATGTGTGAACCACACCTGCGTGATGTGTCAGGCACGCCTGTGTCACGTTTCCACCTCACCTGAGTCATGTGTCAGCCAGGCCTGAACAACGTGTCTACCACGCCTGTGTCATGGCTCAGCTGTGCCAAGTCTCGTGCCATCCAGGATTGAACGAAGTGCCAGTCACACTTGAGCCACAGGTCAGCCTCACTTGAAGCACGTGTCAGCCACACTGGCTCAACTTCACTGCCATGCCTGAACCACGTGTCACCCATGCCAAAAACACATGTGAGCCATGCCTGACCAACACCACAGACATGCATGAGCCACACCTGAACCATGTGTGAGCCATGAGTGACCAAAGCCTGTATCATGTGTCAGCCACATGGGAGCCATTTCTGTGGCACGGCTTCATCGCGTGTGAGCCAATGCTGAGCTATGCCTGAACCACGTGTGAGAGGGTCCTCAACCCTATGTGACCCACACGAGTCGTGTGAGATGCACGCCTGAATTACACCCGAACCATGTGTGAGCCATGCAGGAACCACATGGGAGACACCCTTGAACCACATCTGAGGAACCTGTGAAACACAGTTGTCCATGCTTGAACCACGCAGGAACCACAGGGGAGCCACCCATGGAACACAGCTGAGCCATGCGTGAGCCACGTGGCAGCCATGACTGAGTATTTGGGAGTCAAGTTTCAGCAACCTGTAGTAACGTAGGAGCCACCCATGTTCGTCATGTGACACCTGTGTGATCACATTTCAGTCACACATGGATACTGGGTGATGAGTGCCTGAGTCACGTGTCAGCCATGCCTGACACATGTGTCAGCCACACTAGAGTCCTGTCTCACACATGCCGGAGTCTCATTTCAGCCACGCCTGAACCACCTGCCACCCATGCGTGCACCATGGACCAGTCACCCCTGAAGCACACGAAGGCCATGCATGAACCATGTTTGAACCACACCTGCGTGATATATCAGGCACGCCTGTGTCACGTTTCCACCTCACCTGAGTCACGTGTCAGCCAATCCTGAACAACGTGTGAACCTCGCCTGTGTCAAGGCTCAGCCACGCCAAGTCACGTGCCAGCCAGGGCTGAACGAAGTGCCAGTCACACTTGAACCACAGGTCAGCCTCACTTGAAGCACGTGTCAGCCACACTGGCACAACTTGCCTGCCATGCCTGCACCACGTGCCACCCATGCCAAAAACACATGTGAGCCACGCCTGACCAACACCACAGACATGCATTAGCCACACCTGAAGCATGTGTGAGCCTTGCTTGACCAAGGCCTGTACCATGTGTCATCTGCATGGGAGCCAGTTCTGTGGCACGCCTGCATCACGTGTGAGCCATGGCTGAGCTATGCCTGAACCACGTGTGAGAGTGTCCTCAACCATATGTGACCCAGACGAGTCGTGTGAGATTCACGCCTGAATTACACCCAAACCATGTGTTAGCCATGCAGGAACCACGTGGGAGACACCCTTGAAACACATCTGAAGAACCTGTGAAACACACATGTTCCATGCTTGCCCCAAGCATGAACCACAGGGGAGCCACTCATGAAACACAGCTGAGCCATGCATGAGCCACGTGGCAGCCATGACTGAGTATGTGTCAGACACGTTTCAGCAACGTCTAGTCACGTGGGAGCCACCCATGTACGGCAAGTGACTCATGCGTGATCACATTTCCGTCACAAATGGATACTGGGTGATGAATGCCTGAGTCACGTGTCAGCCACACCGCAGGCCTGTTTCACACATGCCAGAGTCACGTTTCAGCCACGCCTGAACCACCTGCCACCCATGCGTGCACCATGCACCAGCCACCCCTGAACCACAAGAAGGCCATGCATGAACCATGTGTGAACCACTCCTGCGTGACGTGTCAGGCACGCCTGTGTCACCTTTCCACCTCACCTGAGTCATGTGTCAGCCGTGCCTGAATAACGTGTGAACCACGCCTGTGTCAAGGCTCAGCCGTGCCACGTCACGTGCCAGCCATGCCTGAACCAAGTGCCAGTCAGACTTGAAACACGTCAGCCTCACTTGAAGCACGTGTCAGCCACACTGGCAGAAGTTGCCTGCCATGCGTGACCCACGTGCAACCCATGCCGAAGACACATATGAGCCACGCAAGACCAACACCACAGACATTCATGAGCCACACATGAACCAGGCGTGGCTGAAACGTGACTCCGGCATGTGTGAAACAGCACTCTGGTGTGGCTTTCACATGTTTTAGGCATGGCTGACTGGTGACTCAGGCATTCATCGCCCAGTGTCCATGTGTGGAAGACATGTGGACATGCAGGTGTGCCTCAGAAGTGGCTCCCATATGGCTGTCACATGATACAGCTTTGGTCACGCGTGGCTCACACATGGTTCAGGTGTGGCTCATGCACGGATGTGGTGTTGCTCAGGCGTGGCTCACATGTGTTTTTGGCATTGTTTGCACGTGGTTCTGGCATGGCAGGAAAGTTGTGCCAGTGTGGCTCACATGTGCTTCAAGTGAGGCTGACCTGTGGTTCAAGTGTGACTGGCACTTGGTTCTGGCCTGGCTGGCACGTGGCTTGGCATGGCTGAGCCTTGACACAGGCGTGGTTCACACGTTCAGGCGTGGCTGACACATGACTCAGGTGAGGAGGAAACGTGACACAGGCGTTCCCGACACGTCAGGAAGGTGTGGTTCACACATGGTTCATGCATGGCATGGCCTTCGTGTGGTTCAGGGGTGGCTGGTGCATGGTGCATGCATGGGCTACAGGTGGTTCAAGCGTGGCTGAAATGTGATGCCGGCATGTGTGAAACAGTACTCCTGTGTGGCTGACACATGTGTCAGGCATGGCTGACACGGGACTCAGGCATTCATCACCCAGCATCCATGTGTGACGGAAAGGTGATCATGCAGGAGTCACATGCCGTACATGGGTGGCTCCCATGAGACTACGGGTTTCTGAAACATGGCTCCCACATACTAAGTCATGCAGGAGTCACATGCTGCAAATGGGTGGCTCCCACATGACTACAGGTTGCTGAAACGTGGCCCCCTCACACTCAGTCATGGCTGCTACGTGGCTGATGAATGGCTTAGCTGTGTTTCATGTGTGGCTCCCCTGTGTATCATCTGTGGGTCAAGCATGGAACATGTGTGTTTCACAGGTTCTACACATGTCGTTCAAGGGTGTCTCCCATGTGCTTCCTGCATGGCTCACACATGGTTCGGGTGTAATTCAGGTGTGGATCTCACACGACATGTCTGGGTCACATATGGTTGAGGTCATTCTCACACGTGTTTCAGGCATAGCTCAGCTATGTCTCACAAGTGATTCAGACTTCAGACGTGCCACAGAACTGGCTCCCATGTGGCTGACACATGATACAGGCTTTGTTCACGCATGGCTCACACATGGTTCAGGTGTGGCTCATGCATGTCTGTGGTGTTGTTGAGTGGCTCACATGTGTTTGTGGCATGGGCGGCACGTGGTTCAGGCATGGCAGGCAAGTTGTGCCAGTGTGGCTGACACGTGTTTCAAGTGAGGCTGACCTGTGGTTCAAGTGTGACTGGCACTTCGTTCAGGCCTGGCTGGCACGTGACTTGGCGCGGCTGAGCCTTGACACAGGCGTGGTTCACACTTTGTTCAGGCGTGGCTGAGACATGACTCAGGTGAGCTGGAAACATGACACAGGCGTGCCTGGCACATCACCGAGGTGTGGTTCACACATGGTTCTGCATGGCCTTCGTGTGGTTCTGGGTTGGCTGGTGCATGGTGCACGCCTGGGTAGCAGGTGGTTCATGCGTGGCTGAAATGTGACTCTGTCATGTGTGAAACAGGACTCCTGTGTGGCTGACGCATGTGTTAGGCATGGCTGACACGTGACTCAGGCATTCATCGCCCAGTATCTCTTTGTGATGGTAATGTGCTCAAGCAGGAGTCACATGCCATACATGGGTGGGTCACACCTGACAACAGGTTGCTGAAACGTGGCTCCCACATACTCAGTCATGGCTGCAATGTGGCTCACACATGGCTCAGCAGTGTCTCATGGGTGGCTCTCCTGTGGTTCCTGCGTGGTTCAACCATGGAACCTGTCAGTTTCACAGGTTCTTCAGATGTGGATCAACGGTGTCTGCCATGTGGTTCCTGAATGGCTCACACATGGTTCTGGATAATTCAGGCGTGGATCTCACATGACTCATCTGGGACACTCTCACACGTGGTTGAGGCATAGCTCAGCCATTGCTCACACTTGATGCAGGCATGCCACAGAACTGGCTCTCATGTCGCTGTCACATGATACAGGATTTGGTCATGCATGGCTTACACATGGTTCAGGAGGGGCTCATGCATGATTGTGGTGTTGGTCACGTGTGGCTCACATGCGTTTTTGGCATGGGTTGCATGTGGCTCAGGCATGTCAGGCAAGTTGTGCCTGTGAGGCTCACACGTGCTTCAAGTGAGGCTGACCTCTGGTTCATGTGTGAGACACGATTCAGGTAGGTGGAAACGTCACCAAAGCCAGTATCATGTGTCAGCCGAATGGCAGCCAGTCTTTGGCACGCCTGCGCCACGTGTGAGCCATGGCTGTGCTATGCCTGAACCACGGGTTAGAGTTACCTCAACCATATGTGACCCAGACAAGTCATGTGACATCCACGCCTGAATTACACCCGAACCATGTGTGAGACTTGCAAGAAGCACGTGGGAGACTCCCTTGAACCACATCTGAAGAACCTGTGAAACACACATGTTCCATGCTTGAACCACGCATGAACCAAAGGGGAGCCACCCATGGAACACAGCTGAGCCATGCGTGAGCCAGGTGTCAGCCATGACTGAGTATGTGGGAGACACGTTTCAGCAACATGTAGTCACGTGGGAGCCCCCTATATATGGCAGGTGACTCCTGCATGATCACATTTCCGTCACACATGGATACTGGGCGATGAATGCCTGAGTCACATGTCAGCCATGCCTGACACATGTGTCAGCCACACAGGAGTCCTGTTTCACACATGCTGGAGTCAAATTTCAGCTACGCCTGAACGACCTCCCACCCATGCGTGCACCATGGACCAGTCACCCCTGAAGCACACGAAGGCCATGCATGAACCATGTGTGAACCACACCTGCCTGATGTGTCTGGCACGCCTGTGTCACGTTTCCACCTCACCTGAGTCATGTGTCTGCCACGCCTGAACAACGTGTCTACCACGCCTGTGTCATGGCTCAGCTGTGCCAAGTCTCGTGCCATCCAGGATTGAACGAAGTGCCAGTCACACTTGAACCACAGGTCAGCCTCACTTGAAGCACGTGTCAGCCACACTGGCTCAAATTCACTGCCATGCCTGAACCACGTGTCACCCATGCCAAAAACACATGTGAGCCATGCCTGACCAACACCACAGACATGCATGAGCCACACCTGAACCATGTGTGAGCCATGAGTGACCAAAGCCTGTATCATGTGTCAGCCACATGGGAGCCATTTCTGTGGCACGCCTTCATCACGTGTGAGCCAATGCTGAGCTATGCCTGAACCACGTGTGAGAGTGTCCTCAACCCTATGTGACCCACACGAGTCGTGTGAGATGCACGCCTGAATTACACCCGAACCATGTGTGAGCCATGCAGGAACCACATGGGAGACACCCTTGAACCACATCTGAGGAACCTGTGAAACACAGTTTTCCATGCTTGAACCACGCAGGAACCACAGGGGAGCCACCCATGGAACACAGCTGAGCCAAGCGTGAGCCACGTGGCAGCCATGACTGAGTATTTGGGAGTCAAGTTTCAGCAACCTGTAGTAACGTAGGAGCCACCCATGTTCGTCATGTGACACCTGTGTGATCACAATTCTGTCACACATGAATACTGGGCAATGAATGCCTGAGTCACGTGTCAGCCATGCCTGACACATGTGTCAGCCACAGTAGAGTCCTGTTTCACACATGCTGGAGTCTCATTTAAGCCACGCCTGAACCACCTGCCACCCATGCGTGCACCATGGACCAGTCACCCCTGAAGCACACGAAGGCCATGCATGAACCATGTGTGAACCACACCAGCGTGATGTGTCAGGCACGCCTTTGTCACGTTTCCACCTCACCTGAGTCACGTGTCAGCCACACCTGAACAACGTGTGAACCTCGCCTGTGTTAAGGCCCAGCCGCGCCGAGTCACGTGCCAGCCAGGGCTGAACCAAGTGCCAGTCACACTTGAACCACAGGTCAGCCTCACTTGAAGCACGTGTCAGCCACACTGGCACAACTTGCCTGCCATGCCTGCACCACGTGCCACCATTGCCAAAAACATATGTGAGCCACGCCTCACCAACACCACAGACATGCATGAGCCACACCTGAAGCATGTGTGAGCCTTGCTTGACCAAGGCCTGTATCATGTGTCATCTGCATGGGAGCCAGTTCTGTGGCACGCCTGCATCACGTGTGAGCCATGGCTGAGCTATGCCTGAACCACTTGTGAGAGTGTCCTCAACCATATGTGACCCAGACGAGTCGTGTGAGATTCACGCCTGAATTACACCCAAACCATGTGTTAGCCATGCAGGAACCACGTGGGAGACACCCTTGAACCACATCTGAAGAACCTGTGAAACACACATGTTCCATGCTTGCCCCAAGCATGAACCACAGGGGAGCCACTCATGAAACACAGCTGAGCCATGCATGAGCCACGTGGCAGCCATGACTGAGTATGTGTCAGACACGTTTCAGCAACGTCTAGTCACGTGGGAGCCACCCATGTACGGCAAGTGACTCATGCGTGATCACATTTCCGTCACAAATGGATACTGGGTGATGAATGCCTGAGTCACGTGTCAGCCACACCGCAGGCCTGTTTCACACATGCCAGAGTCACGTTTCAGCCACACCTGAACCACCTGCCACCCATGCGTGCACCATGCACCAGCCACCCCTGAACCACAAGAAGGCCATGCATGAACCATGTGTGAACCACTCCTGCGTGACGTGTCAGGCACGCCTGTGTCACCTTTCCACCTCACCTGAGTCATGTGTCAGCCATGCCTGAATAACGTGTGAACCACGCCTGTGTCAAGGCTCAGCCGTGCCACGTCACGTGCCAGCCATGCCTGAACCAAGTGCCAGTCAGACTTGAAACACATGTCAGCCTCACGTGAAGCACGTGTCAGCCACACTGGCAGAAGTTGCCTGCCATGCGTGACCCACGTGCAACCCATGCCGTAGACACATATGAGCCACGCATGACCAACACCACAGACATTCATGAGCCACACCTGAACCAGGCGTGGCTGAAACGTGACTCCGGCATGTGTGAAACAGCACTCTGGTGTGGCTTTCACATGTTTTAGGCATGGCTGACAGGTGACTCAGGCATTCATCGCCCAGTGTCCATGTGTGGAAGACATGTGGACATGCAGGTGTGCCTCAGAAGTGGCTCCCATATGGCTGTCACATGATACAGCTTTGGTCACGCGTGGCTCACACATGGTTCAGGTGTGGCTCATGCACGGATGTGGTGTTGCTCAGGCGTGGCTCACATGTGTTTTTGGCACTGTTTGCACGTGGTTCTGGCATGGCAGGAAAGTTGTGCCAGTGTGGCTCACATGTGCTTCAAGTGAGGCTGACCTGTGGTTCAAGTGTGACTGGCACTTGGTTCTGGCCTGGCTGGCACGTGGCTTGGCATGGCTGAGCCTTGACACAGGCGTGGTTCACACGTTCAGGCGTGTCTGACACATGACTCAGGTGAGGAGTAAACGTGACACAGGCGTGCCTGACACGTCAGGAAGGTGTGGTTCACACATGGTTCATGCATGGCATGGCCTTCGTGTGGTTCAGGGGTGGCTGGTGCATGGTGCACGCATGGGCTACAGGTGGTTCAAGCGTGGCTGAAATGTGATGCCGGCATGTGTGAAACAGTACTCCTGTGTGGCTGACACATGTGTCAGGCATGGCTGACACGGGACTCAGGCATTCATCACCCAGCATCCATGTGTGACGGAAAGGTGATCATGCAGGAGTCACATGCTGCAAATGGGTGGCTCCCACATGACTACAGGTTGCTGAAACGTGGCCCCCTCACACTCAGTCATGGCTGCTACGTGGCTGATGAATGGCTTAGCTCTGTTTCATGTGTGGCTCCCCTGTGTATCATCTGTGGGTCAAGCATGGAACATGTGTGTTTCACAGGTTCTACACATGTCGTTCAAGGGTGTCTCCCATGTGCTTCCTGCATGGCTCACACATGGTTCGGGTGTAATTCAGGTGTGGATCTCACACGACATGTCTGGGTCACATATGGTTGAGGTCAATCTCACACGTGTTTCAGGCATAGCTCAGCTATGTCTCACAAGTGATTCAGACTTCAGACGTGCCACAGAACTGGCTCCCATGTGGCTGACACATGATACAGGCTTTGTTCACGCATGGCTCACACATGGTTCAGGTGTGGCTCATGCATGTCTGTGGTGTTGTTGAGGAGTGGCTCACATGTGTTTGTGGCATGGGCGGCACGTGGTTCAGGCATGGCAGGCAAGTTGTGCCAGTGTGGCTGACACGTGCTTCAAGTGAGGCTGACCTGTGGTTCAAGTGTGACTGGCACTTCGTTCAGGCCTGGCTGGCACGTGACTTGGCGCGGCTGAGCCTTGACACAGGCGTGGTTCACACTTTGTTCAGGCGTGGCTGAGACATGACTCAGGTGAGCTGGAAACATGACACAGGCGTGCCTGTCACATCACCGAGGTGTGGTTCACACATGGTTCTGCATGGCCTTCGTGTGGTTCTGGGTTGGCTGGTGCATGGTGCACGCCTGGGTAGCAGGTGGTTCATGCGTGGCTGAAATGTGACTCTGTCATGTGTGAAACAGGACTCCTGTGTGGCTGACGCATGTGTTAGGCATGGCTGACACGTGACTCAGGCATTCATCGCCCAGTATCTCTTTGTGATGAACATGTGCTCCAGCAGGTGTCACATGCCATACATGGGTGGCTCCCACCTGACTACACGTTGCTGAAACGTGGCTCCCACATACTCAGTCATGGCTGCAATGTGGCTCACACATGGCTCAGCAGTGTCTCATGGGTGGCTCCCCTGTGGTTCCTGCGTGGTTCAACCATGGATCATGTCAGTTTCACAGGTTCTTCAGATGTGGATCAACGGTGTCTGCCATGTGGTTCCTGAATGGCTCACACATGGTTCTGGATAATTCAGGCGTGGATCTCACATGACTCATCTGGGACACTCTCACACGTGGTTGAGGCATAGCTCAGCCATTGCTCACACTTGATGCAGGCATGCCACAGAACTGGCTCTCATGTCGCTGTCACATGATACAGGATTTGGTCATGCATGGCTTACACATGGTTCAGGAGGGGCTCATGCATGATTGTGGTGTTGGTCACGTGTGGCTCACATGCGTTTTTGGCATGGGTTGCATGTGGCTCAGGCATGTCAGGCAAGTTGTGCCTGTGAGGCTCACACGTTCTTCAAGTGAGGCTGACCTGTGGTTCATGTGTGAGACACGATTCAGGTAGGTGGAAACGTCACCAAAGCCAGTATCATGTGTCAGCCGAATGGCAGCCAGTCTTTGGCACGCCTGCGTCACGTGTGAGCCATGGCTGTGCTATGCCTGAACCACGGGTTAGAGTTACCTCAACCATATGTGACCCAGACAAGTCATGTGACATCCAAGCCTGAATTACACCCGAACCATGTGTGAGACTTGCAAGAAGCACGTGGGAGACTCCCTTGAACCACATCTGAAGAACCTGTGAGACACACATCTTCCATGCTTGAACCACGCATGAACCAAAGGGATGTCACCCATGGAACACAGCTGAGCCATGCGTGAGCCAGGTGTCAGCCATGACTGAGTATGTGGGAGACACGTTTCAGCAACATGTAGTCACGTGGGAGCCCCCCATAAATGGCATGTGACACCTGCGGGATCACATTTCCGTCACACATGGATACTGGTCGATGAATGCCTGAGTCACATGTCAGCCATGCCTGACACATGTGTCAGCCACACAGGAGTCCTGTTTCACACATGCTGGAGTCAAATTTCAGCTACGCCTGAACGACCTCCCACCCATGCGTGCACCATGGACCAGTCACCCCTGAAGCACACGAAGGCCATGCATGAACCATGTGTGAACCACACCTGCGTGATGTGTCAGACACGCCTGTGTCACGTTTCCACCTCACCTGAGTCATGTGTCTGCCACGCCTGAACAACGTGTCTACCACGCCTGTGTCATGGCTCAGCTGTGCCAAGTCTCGTGCCATCCAGGATTGAACGAAGTGCCAGTCACACTTGAACCACAGGTCAGCCTCACTTGAAGCACGTGTCAGCCACACTGGCTCAACTTCACTGCCATGCCTGAACCACGTGTCACCCATGCCAAAAACACATGTGAGCCATGCCTGACCAACACCACAGACATGCATGAGCCACACCTGAACCATGTGTGAGCCATGAGTGACCAAAGCCTGTATCATGTGTCAGCCACATGGGAGCCATTTCTGTGGCACGCCTTCATCACGTGTGAGCCAATGCTGAGCTATGCCTGAACCACGTGTGAGAGTGTCCTCAACCCTATGTGACCTACACGAGTCGTGTGAGATGCACGCCTGAATTACACCCGAACCATGTGTGAGCCATGCAGGAACCACATGGGAGACACCCTTTAACCACATCTGAGGAACCTGTGAAACACATTTTTCCATGCTTGAACCACGCAGGAACCACAGGGGAGCCACCCATGGAACACAGCTGAGCCATGCGTGAGCCACGTGGCAGCCATGACTGAGTATTTGGGAGTCAAGTTTCAGCAACCTGTAGTAACGTAGGAGCCACCCATGTTCGTCATGTGACACCTGTGTGATCACAATTCTGTCACACATGGATACTGGGCGATGAATGCCTGAGTCACGTGTCAGCCATGCCTGACACATGTGTCAGCCACACTACAGTCCTGTTTCACACATGCTGGAGTCTCATTTCAGCCACGCCTGAACCACCTGCCACCCATGCGTGCACCATGGACCAGTCACCCCTGAAGCACACGAAGGCCATGCATGAACCATGTGTGAACCACACCTGCGTGATGTGTCAGGCACGCCTGTGTCACGTTTCCACCTCACCTGAGTCACGTGTCAGCCACACCTGAACAACGTGTGAACCTCGCCTGTGTCAAGGCCCATCCGCGCCACGTCACGTGCCAGCCAGGGCTGAACCAAGTGCCAGTCACACTTGAACCACAGGTCAGCCTCACTTGAAGCACGTGTCAGCCACACTGGCACAACTTGCCTGCCATGCCTGCACCACGTGCCACCCATGCCAAAAACACATGTGAGCCACGCCTGACCAACACCACAGACATGCATGAGCCACACCTGAAGCATGTGTGAGCCTTGCTTGACCAAGGCCTGTATCATGTGTCATCTGCATGGGAGCCAGTTCTGTGGCACGCCTGCATCACGTGTGAGCCATGGCTGAGCTATGCCTGAACCACGTGTGAGAGTGTCCTCAACCATATGTGACCCAGACGAGTCGTGTGAGATTCACGCCTGAATTACACCCAAACCATGTGTTAGCCATGCAGGAACCACGTGGGAGACACCCTTGAACCACATCTGAAGAACCTGTGAAACACACATGTTCCATGCTTGCCCCAAGCATGAACCACAGGGGAGCCACTCATGAAACACAGCTGAGCCATGCATGAGCCACGTGGCAGCCATGACTGAGTATGTGTCAGACACGTTTCAGCAACGTCTAGTCACGTGGGAGCCACCCATGTACGGCAAGTGACTCATGCGTGATCACATTTCCGTCACAAATGGATACTGAGTGATGAATGCCTGAGTCACGTGTCAGCCACACCGCAGGCCTGCTTCACACATGC
This sequence comes from Equus caballus, assembly GCF_041296265.1. Taxonomy (NCBI): domain Eukaryota; kingdom Metazoa; phylum Chordata; class Mammalia; order Perissodactyla; family Equidae; genus Equus; species Equus caballus. The sequence continues at coordinate 6,838,434 of NC_091708.1, read as the reverse complement.
CAGAGTCACGTTTCAGCCACACCTGAACCACCTGCCACCCATGCGTGCACCATGCACCAGCCACCCCTGAACCACAAGAAGGCCATGCATGAACCATGTGTGAACCACACCTGCGTGACGTGTCAGGCACGCCTGTGTCACCTTTCCACCTCACCTGAGTCATGTGTCAGCCATGCCTGAATAACGTGTGAACCACGCCTGTGTCAAGGCTCAGCCGTGCCACGTCAGGTGCCAGCCATGCCTGAACCAAGTGCCAGTCAGACTTGAAACACATGTCAGCCTCACTTGAAGCACGTGTCAGCCACACTGGCAGAAGTTGCCTGCCATGCGTGACCCACGTGCAACCCATGCCGAAGACACATATGAGCCACGCATGACCAACACCACAGACATTCATGAGCCACACATGAACCAGGCGTGGCTGAAACGTGACTCCGGCATGTGTGAAACAGCACTCTGGTGTGGCTTTCACATGTTTTAGGCATGGCTGACAGGTGACTCAGGCATTCATCGCCCAGTGTCCATGTGTGGAAGACATGTGGACATGCAGGTGTGCCTCAGAAGTGGCTCCCATATGGCTGTCACATGATACAGCTTTGGTCACGCGTGGCTCATACATGGTTCAGGTGTGGCTCATGCACGGATGTGGTGTTGCTCAGGCGTGGCTCACATGTGTTTTTGGCATTGTTTGCACGTGGTTCTGGCATGGCAGGAAAGTTGTGCCAGTGTGGCTCACATGTGCTTCAAGTGAGGCTGACCTGTGGTTCAAGTGTGACTGGCACTTGGTTCTGGCCTGGCTGGCACGTGACTTGGCATGGCTGAGCCTTGACACAGGCGTGGTTCACACGTTCAGGCGTGGCTGACACATGACTCAGGTGAGGAGGAAACGTGACACAGGCGTGCCTGACACGTCAGGAAGGTGTGGTTCACACATGGTTCATGCATGGCATGGCCTTCGTGTGGTTCAGGGGTGGCTGGTGCATGGTGCACGCATGGGCTACAGGTGGTTCAAGCGTGGCTGAAATGTGATTCCGGCATGTGTGAAACAGTGCTCCTGTGTGGCTGACACATGTGTCAGGCATGGCTGACACGGGACTCAGGCATTCATCACCCAGCATCCATGTGTGACGGAAAGGTGATCATGCAGGAGTCACATGCCGTACATGGGTGGCTCCCATGAGACTACGGGTTTCTGAAACATGGCTCCCACAGACTAAGTCATGCAGGAGTCACATGCTGCAAATGGGTGGCTCCCACATGACTACAGGTTGCTGAAACGTGGCCCCCTCACACTCAGTCATGGCTGCTACGTGGCTGATGAATGGCTTAGCTCTGTTTCATGTGTGGCTCCCCTGTGTATCATCTGTGGGTCAAGCATGGAACATGTGTGTTTCACAGGTTCTACACATGTCGTTCAAGGGTGTCTCCCATGTGCTTCCTGCATGGCTCACACATGGTTCGGGTGTAATTCAGGTGTGGATCTCACACGACATGTCTGGGTCACATATGGTTGGGGTCATTCTCACACGTGTTTCAGGCATAGCTCAGCTATGTCTCACAAGTGATTCAGACTTCAGACGTGCCACAGAACTGGCTCCCATGTGGCTGACACATGATACAGGCTTTGTTCACGCATGGCTCACACATGGTTCAGGTGTGGCTCATGCATGTCTGTGGTGTTGTTGAGGAGTGGCTCACATGTGTTTGTGGCATGGGCGGCACGTGGTTCAGGCATGGCAGGCAAGTTGTGCCAGTGTGGCTGACACGTGCTTCAAGTGAGGCTGACCTGTGGTTCAAGTGTGACTGGCACTTCGTTCAGGCCTGGCTGGCACGTGACTTGGCGCGGCTGAGCCTTGACACAGGCGTGGTTCACACTTTGTTCAGGCGTGGCTGAGACATGACTCAGGTGAGCTGGAAACATGACACAGGCGTGCCTGTCACATCACCGAGGTGTGGTTCACACATGGTTCTGCATGGCCTTCGTGTGGTTCTGGGTTGGCTGGTGCATGGTGCACGCCTGGGTAGCAGGTGGTTCATGCGTGGCTGAAATGTGACTCTGTCATGTGTGAAACAGGACTCCTGTGTGGCTGACGCATGTGTTAGGCATGGCTGACACGTGACTCAGGCATTCATCGCCCAGTATCTCTTTGTGATGGACATGTGCTCCAGCAGGTGTCACATGCCATACATGGGTGGCTCCCACCTGACTACACGTTGCTGAAACGTGGCTCCCACATACTCAGTCATGGCTGCAATGTGGCTCACACATGGCTCAGCAGTGTCTCATGGGTGGCTCCCCTGTGGTTCCTGCGTGGTTCAACCATGGAACATGTCAGTTTCACAGGTTCTTCAGATGTGGATCAACGGTGTCTGCCATGTGGTTCCTGAATGGCTCACACATGGTTCTGGATAATTCAGGCGTGGATCTCACATGACTCATCTGGGACACTCTCACACGTGGTTCAGGCATAGCTCAGCCATTGCTCACACTTGATGCAGGCATGCCACAGAACTGGCTCTCATGTCGCTGTCACATGATACAGGATTTGGTCATGCATGGCTTACACATGGTTCAGGAGGGGCTCATGCATGATTGTGGTGTTGGTCACGTGTGGCTCACATGCGTTTTTGGCATGGGTTGCATGTGGCTCAGGCATGTCAGGCAAGTTGTGCCTGTGAGGCTCACACGTTCTTCAAGTGAGGCTGACCTGTGGTTCATGTGTGAGACACGATTCAGGTAGGTGGAAACGTCACCAAAGCCAGTATCATGTGTCAGCCGAATGGCAGCCAGTCTTTGGCACGCCTGCGTCACGTGTGAGCCATGGCTGTGCTTTGCCTAGACCACGGGTTAGAGTTACCTCAACCATATGTGACCCAGACAAGTCATGTGACATCCACGCCTGAATTACACCCGAACCATGTGTGAGACTTGCAAGAAGCACGTGGGAGACTCCCTTGAACCACATCTGAAGAACCTGTGAAACACAAATATTCCATGCTTGAACCACGCATGAACCAAAGGGGAGCCACCCATGGAACACAGCTGAGCCATGCGTGAGCCAGGTGTCAGCCATGACTGAGTATGTGGGAGACACGTTTCAGCAACATGTAGTCACGTGGGAGCCCCCTATATATGGCAGGTGACTCCTGCATGATCACATTTCCGTCACACATGGATACTGGGCGATGAATGCCTGAGTCACATGTCAGCCATGCCTGACACATGTGTCAGCCACACAGGAGTCCTGTTTCACACATGCTGGAGTCAAATTTCAGCTACGCCTGAACGACCTCCCACCCATGCGTGCAACATGGACCAGTCACCCCTGAAGCACACGAAGGCCATGCATGAACCATGTGTGAACCACACCTGCCTGATGTGTCTGGCACGCCTGTGTCACGTTTCCACCTCACCTGAGTCATGTGTCTGCCACGCCTGAACAACGTGTCTACCACGCCTGTGTCATGGCTCAGCTGTGCCAAGTCTCGTGCCATCCAGGATTGAACGAAGTGCCAGTCACACTTGAACCACAGGTCAGCCTCACTTGAAGCACGTGTCAGCCACACTGGCTCAAATTCACTGCCATGCCTGAACCACGTGTCACCCATGCCAAAAACACATGTGAGCCATGCCTGACCAACACCACAGACATGCATGAGCCACACCTGAACCATGTGTGAGCCATGAGTGACCAAAGCCTGTATCATGTGTCAGCCACATGGGAGCCATTTCTGTGGCACGCCTTCATCACGTGTGAGCCAATGCTGAGCTATGCCTGAACCACGTGTGAGAGTGTCCTCAACCCTATGTGACCCACACGAGTCGTGTGAGATGCACGCCTGAATTACACCCGAACCATGTGTGAGCCATGCAGGAACCACATGGGAGACACCCTTGAACCACATCTGAGGAACCTGTGAAACACAGTTTTCCATGCTTGAACCACGCAGGAACCACAGGGGAGCCACCCATGGAACACAGCTGAGCCAAGCGTGAGCCACGTGGCAGCCATGACTGAGTATTTGGGAGTCAAGTTTCAGCAACCTGTAGTAACGTAGGAGCCACCCATGTTCGTCATGTGACACCTGTGTGATCACAATTCTGTCACACATGAATACTGGGCAATGAATGCCTGAGTCACGTGTCAGCCATGCCTGACACATGTGTCAGCCACAGTAGAGTCCTGTTTCACACATGCTGGAGTCTCATTTAAGCCACGCCTGAACCACCTGCCACCCATGCGTGCACCATGGACCAGTCACCCCTGAAGCACACGAAGGCCATGCATGAACCATGTGTGAACCACACCAGCGTGATGTGTCAGGCACGCCTTTGTCACGTTTCCACCTCACCTGAGTCACGTGTCAGCCACACCTGAACAACGTGTGAACCTCGCCTGTGTTAAGGCCCAGCCGCGCCGAGTCACGTGCCAGCCAGGGCTGAACCAAGTGCCAGTCACACTTGAACCACAGGTCAGCCTCACTTGAAGCACGTGTCAGCCACACTGGCACAACTTGCCTGCCATGCCTGCACCACGTGCCACCATTGCCAAAAACATATGTGAGCCACGCCTCACCAACACCACAGACATGCATGAGCCACACCTGAAGCATGTGTGAGCCTTGCTTGACCAAGGCCTGTATCATGTGTCATCTGCATGGGAGCCAGTTCTGTGGCACGCCTGCATCACGTGTGAGCCATGGCTGAGCTATGCCTGAACCACTTGTGAGAGTGTCCTCAACCATATGTGACCCAGACGAGTCGTGTGAGATTCACGCCTGAATTACACCCAAACCATGTGTTAGCCATGCAGGAACCACGTGGGAGACACCCTTGAACCACATCTGAAGAACCTGTGAAACACACATGTTCCATGCTTGCCCCAAGCATGAACCACAGGGGAGCCACTCATGAAACACAGCTGAGCCATGCATGAGCCACGTGGCAGCCATGACTGAGTATGTGTCAGACACGTTTCAGCAACGTCTAGTCACGTGGGAGCCACCCATGTACGGCAAGTGACTCATGCGTGATCACATTTCCGTCACAAATGGATACTGGGTGATGAATGCCTGAGTCACGTGTCAGCCACACCGCAGGCCTGTTTCACACATGCCAGAGTCACGTTTCAGCCACACCTGAACCACCTGCCACCCATGCGTGCACCATGCACCAGCCACCCCTGAACCACAAGAAGGCCATGCATGAACCATGTGTGAACCACTCCTGCGTGACGTGTCAGGCACGCCTGTGTCACCTTTCCACCTCACCTGAGTCATGTGTCAGCCATGCCTGAATAACGTGTGAACCACGCCTGTGTCAAGGCTCAGCCGTGCCACGTCACGTGCCAGCCATGCCTGAACCAAGTGCCAGTCAGACTTGAAACACATGTCAGCCTCACGTGAAGCACGTGTCAGCCACACTGGCAGAAGTTGCCTGCCATGCGTGACCCACGTGCAACCCATGCCGTAGACACATATGAGCCACGCATGACCAACACCACAGACATTCATGAGCCACACCTGAACCAGGCGTGGCTGAAACGTGACTCCGGCATGTGTGAAACAGCACTCTGGTGTGGCTTTCACATGTTTTAGGCATGGCTGACAGGTGACTCAGGCATTCATCGCCCAGTGTCCATGTGTGGAAGACATGTGGACATGCAGGTGTGCCTCAGAAGTGGCTCCCATATGGCTGTCACATGATACAGCTTTGGTCACGCGTGGCTCACACATGGTTCAGGTGTGGCTCATGCACGGATGTGGTGTTGCTCAGGCGTGGCTCACATGTGTTTTTGGCACTGTTTGCACGTGGTTCTGGCATGGCAGGAAAGTTGTGCCAGTGTGGCTCACATGTGCTTCAAGTGAGGCTGACCTGTGGTTCAAGTGTGACTGGCACTTGGTTCTGGCCTGGCTGGCACGTGGCTTGGCATGGCTGAGCCTTGACACAGGCGTGGTTCACACGTTCAGGCGTGTCTGACACATGACTCAGGTGAGGAGTAAACGTGACACAGGCGTGCCTGACACGTCAGGAAGGTGTGGTTCACACATGGTTCATGCATGGCATGGCCTTCGTGTGGTTCAGGGGTGGCTGGTGCATGGTGCACGCATGGGCTACAGGTGGTTCAAGCGTGGCTGAAATGTGATGCCGGCATGTGTGAAACAGTACTCCTGTGTGGCTGACACATGTGTCAGGCATGGCTGACACGGGACTCAGGCATTCATCACCCAGCATCCATGTGTGACGGAAAGGTGATCATGCAGGAGTCACATGCTGCAAATGGGTGGCTCCCACATGACTACAGGTTGCTGAAACGTGGCCCCCTCACACTCAGTCATGGCTGCTACGTGGCTGATGAATGGCTTAGCTCTGTTTCATGTGTGGCTCCCCTGTGTATCATCTGTGGGTCAAGCATGGAACATGTGTGTTTCACAGGTTCTACACATGTCGTTCAAGGGTGTCTCCCATGTGCTTCCTGCATGGCTCACACATGGTTCGGGTGTAATTCAGGTGTGGATCTCACACGACATGTCTGGGTCACATATGGTTGAGGTCAATCTCACACGTGTTTCAGGCATAGCTCAGCTATGTCTCACAAGTGATTCAGACTTCAGACGTGCCACAGAACTGGCTCCCATGTGGCTGACACATGATACAGGCTTTGTTCACGCATGGCTCACACATGGTTCAGGTGTGGCTCATGCATGTCTGTGGTGTTGTTGAGGAGTGGCTCACATGTGTTTGTGGCATGGGCGGCACGTGGTTCAGGCATGGCAGGCAAGTTGTGCCAGTGTGGCTGACACGTGCTTCAAGTGAGGCTGACCTGTGGTTCAAGTGTGACTGGCACTTCGTTCAGGCCTGGCTGGCACGTGACTTGGCGCGGCTGAGCCTTGACACAGGCGTGGTTCACACTTTGTTCAGGCGTGGCTGAGACATGACTCAGGTGAGCTGGAAACATGACACAGGCGTGCCTGTCACATCACCGAGGTGTGGTTCACACATGGTTCTGCATGGCCTTCGTGTGGTTCTGGGTTGGCTGGTGCATGGTGCACGCCTGGGTAGCAGGTGGTTCATGCGTGGCTGAAATGTGACTCTGTCATGTGTGAAACAGGACTCCTGTGTGGCTGACGCATGTGTTAGGCATGGCTGACACGTGACTCAGGCATTCATCGCCCAGTATCTCTTTGTGATGAACATGTGCTCCAGCAGGTGTCACATGCCATACATGGGTGGCTCCCACCTGACTACACGTTGCTGAAACGTGGCTCCCACATACTCAGTCATGGCTGCAATGTGGCTCACACATGGCTCAGCAGTGTCTCATGGGTGGCTCCCCTGTGGTTCCTGCGTGGTTCAACCATGGATCATGTCAGTTTCACAGGTTCTTCAGATGTGGATCAACGGTGTCTGCCATGTGGTTCCTGAATGGCTCACACATGGTTCTGGATAATTCAGGCGTGGATCTCACATGACTCATCTGGGACACTCTCACACGTGGTTGAGGCATAGCTCAGCCATTGCTCACACTTGATGCAGGCATGCCACAGAACTGGCTCTCATGTCGCTGTCACATGATACAGGATTTGGTCATGCATGGCTTACACATGGTTCAGGAGGGGCTCATGCATGATTGTGGTGTTGGTCACGTGTGGCTCACATGCGTTTTTGGCATGGGTTGCATGTGGCTCAGGCATGTCAGGCAAGTTGTGCCTGTGAGGCTCACACGTTCTTCAAGTGAGGCTGACCTGTGGTTCATGTGTGAGACACGATTCAGGTAGGTGGAAACGTCACCAAAGCCAGTATCATGTGTCAGCCGAATGGCAGCCAGTCTTTGGCACGCCTGCGTCACGTGTGAGCCATGGCTGTGCTATGCCTGAACCACGGGTTAGAGTTACCTCAACCATATGTGACCCAGACAAGTCATGTGACATCCAAGCCTGAATTACACCCGAACCATGTGTGAGACTTGCAAGAAGCACGTGGGAGACTCCCTTGAACCACATCTGAAGAACCTGTGAGACACACATCTTCCATGCTTGAACCACGCATGAACCAAAGGGATGTCACCCATGGAACACAGCTGAGCCATGCGTGAGCCAGGTGTCAGCCATGACTGAGTATGTGGGAGACACGTTTCAGCAACATGTAGTCACGTGGGAGCCCCCCATAAATGGCATGTGACACCTGCGGGATCACATTTCCGTCACACATGGATACTGGTCGATGAATGCCTGAGTCACATGTCAGCCATGCCTGACACATGTGTCAGCCACACAGGAGTCCTGTTTCACACATGCTGGAGTCAAATTTCAGCTACGCCTGAACGACCTCCCACCCATGCGTGCACCATGGACCAGTCACCCCTGAAGCACACGAAGGCCATGCATGAACCATGTGTGAACCACACCTGCGTGATGTGTCAGACACGCCTGTGTCACGTTTCCACCTCACCTGAGTCATGTGTCTGCCACGCCTGAACAACGTGTCTACCACGCCTGTGTCATGGCTCAGCTGTGCCAAGTCTCGTGCCATCCAGGATTGAACGAAGTGCCAGTCACACTTGAACCACAGGTCAGCCTCACTTGAAGCACGTGTCAGCCACACTGGCTCAACTTCACTGCCATGCCTGAACCACGTGTCACCCATGCCAAAAACACATGTGAGCCATGCCTGACCAACACCACAGACATGCATGAGCCACACCTGAACCATGTGTGAGCCATGAGTGACCAAAGCCTGTATCATGTGTCAGCCACATGGGAGCCATTTCTGTGGCACGCCTTCATCACGTGTGAGCCAATGCTGAGCTATGCCTGAACCACGTGTGAGAGTGTCCTCAACCCTATGTGACCTACACGAGTCGTGTGAGATGCACGCCTGAATTACACCCGAACCATGTGTGAGCCATGCAGGAACCACATGGGAGACACCCTTTAACCACATCTGAGGAACCTGTGAAACACATTTTTCCATGCTTGAACCACGCAGGAACCACAGGGGAGCCACCCATGGAACACAGCTGAGCCATGCGTGAGCCACGTGGCAGCCATGACTGAGTATTTGGGAGTCAAGTTTCAGCAACCTGTAGTAACGTAGGAGCCACCCATGTTCGTCATGTGACACCTGTGTGATCACAATTCTGTCACACATGGATACTGGGCGATGAATGCCTGAGTCACGTGTCAGCCATGCCTGACACATGTGTCAGCCACACTACAGTCCTGTTTCACACATGCTGGAGTCTCATTTCAGCCACGCCTGAACCACCTGCCACCCATGCGTGCACCATGGACCAGTCACCCCTGAAGCACACGAAGGCCATGCATGAACCATGTGTGAACCACACCTGCGTGATGTGTCAGGCACGCCTGTGTCACGTTTCCACCTCACCTGAGTCACGTGTCAGCCACACCTGAACAACGTGTGAACCTCGCCTGTGTCAAGGCCCATCCGCGCCACGTCACGTGCCAGCCAGGGCTGAACCAAGTGCCAGTCACACTTGAACCACAGGTCAGCCTCACTTGAAGCACGTGTCAGCCACACTGGCACAACTTGCCTGCCATGCCTGCACCACGTGCCACCCATGCCAAAAACACATGTGAGCCACGCCTGACCAACACCACAGACATGCATGAGCCACACCTGAAGCATGTGTGAGCCTTGCTTGACCAAGGCCTGTATCATGTGTCATCTGCATGGGAGCCAGTTCTGTGGCACGCCTGCATCACGTGTGAGCCATGGCTGAGCTATGCCTGAACCACGTGTGAGAGTGTCCTCAACCATATGTGACCCAGACGAGTCGTGTGAGATTCACGCCTGAATTACACCCAAACCATGTGTTAGCCATGCAGGAACCACGTGGGAGACACCCTTGAACCACATCTGAAGAACCTGTGAAACACACATGTTCCATGCTTGCCCCAAGCATGAACCACAGGGGAGCCACTCATGAAACACAGCTGAGCCATGCATGAGCCACGTGGCAGCCATGACTGAGTATGTGTCAGACACGTTTCAGCAACGTCTAGTCACGTGGGAGCCACCCATGTACGGCAAGTGACTCATGCGTGATCACATTTCCGTCACAAATGGATACTGAGTGATGAATGCCTGAGTCACGTGTCAGCCACACCGCAGGCCTGCTTCACACATGCCAGAGTCACGTTTCAGCCACACCTGAACCACCTGCCACCCATGCGTGCACCATGCACCAGCCACCCCTGAACCACAAGAAGGCCATGCATGAACCATGTGTGAACCACACCTGCGTGACGTGTCAGGCACGCCTGTGTCACCTTTCCACCTCACCTGAGTCATGTGTCAGCCATGCCTGAATAACGTGAGAACCACGCCTGTGTCAAGGCTCAGCCGTGCCACGTCAGGTGCCAGCCATGCCTGAACCAAGTGCCAGTCAGACTTGAAACACATGTCAGCCTCACTTGAAGCACGTGTCAGCCACACTGGCAGAAGTTGCCTGCCATGCGTGACCCACGTGCAACCAATGCCGAAGACACATATGAGCCACGCATGACCAACACCACAGACATTCATGAGCCACACCTGAACCAGGCGTGGCTGAAACGTGACTCCGGCATGTGTGAAACAGCACTCTGGTGTGGCTTTCACATGTTTTAGGCATGGCTGACAGGTGACTCAGGCATTCATCGCCCAGTGTGCATGTGTGGAAGACATGTGGACATGCAGGTGTGCCTCAGAAGTGGCTCCCATATGGCTGTCACATGATACAGCTTTGGTCACGCGTGGCTCATACATGGTTCAGGTGTGGCTCATGCACGGATGTGGTGTTGCTCAGGCGTGGCTCACATGTGTTTTTGGCATTGTTTGCACGTGGTTCTGGCATGGCAGGAAAGTTGTGCCAGTGTGGCTCACATGTGCTTCAAGTGAGGCTGACCTGTGGTTCAAGTGTGACTGGCACTTGGTTCTGGCCTGGCTGGCACGTGACTTGGCATGGCTGAGCCTTGACACAGGCGTGGTTCACACGTTCAGGCGTGGCTGACACATGACTCAGGTGAGGAGGAAACGTGACACAGGCGTGCCTGACACGTCAGGAAGGTGTGCTTCACACATGGTTCATGCATGGCATGGCCTTCGTGTGGTTCAGGGGTGGCTGGTGCATGGTGCACGCATGGGCTACAGGTGGTTCAAGCGTGGCTGAAATGTGATTCCGGCATGTGTGAAACAGTGCTCCTGTGTGGCTGACACATGTGTCAGGCATGGCTGACACGGGACTCAGGCATTCATCACCCAGCATCCATGTGTGACGGAAAGGTGATCATGCAGGAGTCACATGCCGTACATGGGTGGCTCCCATGAGACTACGGGTTTCTGAAACATGGCTCCCACAGACTAAGTCATGCAGGAGTCACATGCTGCAAATGGGTGGCTCCCACATGACTACAGGTTGCTGAAACGTGGCCCCCTCACACTCAGTCATGGCTGCTACGTGGCTGATGAATGGCTTAGCTCTGTTTCATGTGTGGCTCCCCTGTGTATCATCTGTGGGTCAAGCATGGAACATGTGTGTTTCACAGGTTCTACACATGTCGTTCAAGGGTGTCTCCCATGTGCTTCCTGCATGGCTCACACATGGTTCGGGTGTAATTCAGGTGTGGATCTCACACGACATGTCTGGGTCACATATGGTTGGGGTCATTCTCACACGTGTTTCAGGCATAGCTCAGCTATGTCTCACAAGTGATTCAGACTTCAGACGTGCCACAGAACTGGCTCCCATGTGGCTGACACATGATACAGGCTTTGTTCACGCATGGCTCACACATGGTTCAGGTGTGGCTCATGCATGTCTGTGGTGTTGTTGAGGAGTGGCTCACATGTGTTTGTGGCATGGGCGGCACGTGGTTCAGGCATGGCAGGCAAGTTGTGCCAGTGTGGCTGACACGTGCTTCAAGTGAGGCTGACCTGTGGTTCAAGTGTGACTGGCACTTCGTTCAGGCCTGGCTGGCACGTGACTTGGCGCGGCTGAGCCTTGACACAGGCGTGGTTCACACTTTGTTCAGGCGTGGCTGAGACATGACTCAGGTGAGCTGGAAACATGACACAGGCGTGCCTGTCACATCACCGAGGTGTGGTTCACACATGGTTCTGCATGGCCTTCGTGTGGTTCTGGGTTGGCTGGTGCATGGTGCACGCCTGGGTAGCAGGTGGTTCATGCGTGGCTGAAATGTGACTCTGTCATGTGTGAAACAGGACTCCTGTGTGGCTGACGCATGTGTTAGGCATGGCTGACACGTGACTCAGGCATTCATCGCCCAGTATCTCTTTGTGATGGACATGTGCTCCAGCAGGTGTCACATGCCATACATGGGTGGCTCCCACCTGACTACACGTTGCTGAAACGTGGCTCCCACATACTCAGTCATGGCTGCAATGTGGCTCACACATGGCTCAGCAGTGTCTCATGGGTGGCTCCCCTGTGGTTCCTGCGTGGTTCAACCATGGAACATGTCAGTTTCACAGGTTCTTCAGATGTGGATCAACGGTGTCTGCCATGTGGTTCCTGAATGGCTCACACATGGTTCTGGATAATTCAGGCGTGGATCTCACATGACTCATCTGGGACACTCTCACACGTGGTTCAGGCATAGCTCAGCCATTGCTCACACTTGATGCAGGCATGCCACAGAACTGGCTCTCATGTCGCTGTCACATGATACAGGATTTGGTCATGCATGGCTTACACATGGTTCAGGAGGGGCTCATGCATGATTGTGGTGTTGGTCACGTGTGGCTCACATGCGTTTTTGGCATGGGTTGCATGTGGCTCAGGCATGTCAGGCAAGTTGTGCCTGTGAGGCTCACACGTTCTTCAAGTGAGGCTGACCTGTGGTTCATGTGTGAGACACGATTCAGGTAGGTGGAAACGTCACCAAAGCCAGTATCATGTGTCAGCCGAATGGCAGCCAGTCTTTGGCACGCCTGCGTCACGTGTGAGCCATGGCTGTGCTTTGCCTAGACCACGGGTTAGAGTTACCTCAACCATATGTGACCCAGACAAGTCATGTGACATCCACGCCTGAATTACACCCGAACCATGTGTGAGACTTGCAAGAAGCACGTGGGAGACTCCCTTGAACCACATCTGAAGAACCTGTGAAACACAATTTTCCATGCTTGAACCACGCATGAACCAAAGGGGAGCCACCCATGGAACACAGCTGAGCCATGCGTGAGCCAGGTGTCAGCCATGACTGAGTATGTGGGAGACACGTTTCAGCAACATGTAGTCACGTGGGAGCCCCCCATATATGGCATGTGACTCCTGCATGATCACATTTCCGTCACACATGGATACTGGTCGATGAATGCCTGAGTCACATGTCAGCCATGCCTGACACATGTGTCAGCCACACAGGAGTCCTGTTTCACACATGCTGGAGTCAAATTTCAGCTACGCCTGAACGACCTCCCACCCATGCGTGCACCATGGACCAGTCACCCCTGAAGCACACGAAGGCCATGCATGAACCATGTGTGAACCACACCTGCGTGATGTGTCAGGCACGCCTGTGTCACGTTTCCACCTCACCTGAGTCATGTGTCTGCCACGCCTGAACAACGTGTCTACCACGCCTGTGTCATGGCTCAGCTGTGCCAAGTCTCGTGCCATCCAGGATTGAACGAAGTGCCAGTCACACTTGAACCACAGGTCAGCCTCACTTGAAGCACGTGTCAGCCACACTGGCTCAACTTCACTGCCATGCCTGAACCACGTGTCACCCATGCCAAAAACACATGTGAGCCATGCCTGACCAACACCACAGACATGCATGAGCCACACCTGAACCATGTGTGAGCCATGAGTGACCAAAGCCTGTATCATGTGTCAGCCACATGGGAGCCATTTCTGTGGCACGCCTTCATCACGTGTGAGCCAATGCTGAGCTATGCCTGAACCACGTGTGAGAGTGTCCTCAACCCTATGTGACCTACACGAGTCGTGTGAGATGCACGCCTGAATTACACCCGAACCATGTGTGAGCCATGCAGGAACCACATGGGAGACACCCTTTAACCACATCTGAGGAACCTGTGAAACACATTTTTCCATGCTTGAACCACGCAGGAACCACAGGGGAGCCACCCATGGAACACAGCTGAGCCATGCGTGAGCCACGTGGCAGCCATGACTGAGTATTTGGGAGTCAAGTTTCAGCAACCTGTAGTAACGTAGGAGCCACCCATGTTCGTCATGTGACACCTGTGTGATCACAATTCTGTCACACATGGATACTGGGCGATGAATGCCTGAGTCACGTGTCAACCATGCCTGACACATGTGTCAGCCACACTAGAGTCCTGTTTCACACATGCAGGAGTCTCATTTAAGCCACGCCTGAACCACCTGCCACCCATGCGTGCACCATGGACCAGTCACCCCTGAAGCACACGAAGGCCATGCATGAACCATGTGTGAACCACACCTGCGTGATGTGTCAGGCACGCCTTTGTCACGTTTCCACCTCACCTGAGTCACGTGTCAGCCACACCTGAACAACGTGTGAACCTCGCCTGTGTCAAGGCCCAGCCGCGCCAAGTCACGTGCCAGCCAGGGCTGAACCAAGTGCCAGTCACACTTGAACCACAGGTCAGCCTCACTTGAAGCACGTGTCAGCCACACTGGCACAACTTGCCTGCCATGCCTGCACCACGTGCCACCCATGCCAAAAACACATGTGAGCCACGCCTGACCAACACCACAGACATGCATGAGCCACACCTGAAGCATGTGTGAGCCTTGCTTGACCAAGGCCTGTATCATGTGTCATCTGCATGGGAGCCAGTTCTGTGGCACGCCTGCATCACGTGTGAGCCATGGCTGAGCTATGCCTGAACCACGTGTGAGAGTGTCCTCAACCATATGTGACCCAGACGAGTCGTGTGAGATTCACGCCTGAATTACACCCAAACCATGTGTTAGCCATGCAGGAACCACGTGGGAGACACCCTTGAACCACATCTGAAGAACCTGTGAAACACACATGTTCCATGCTTGCACCAAGCATGAACCACAGGGGAGCCACTCATGAAACACAGCTGAGCCGTGCATGATCCACGTGGCAGCCATGACTGAGTATGTGTCAGACACGTTTCAGCAACGTCTAGTCACGTGGGAGCCACCCATGTACGGCAAGTGACACATGCGTGATCACATTTCCGTCACAAATGGATACTGGGTGATGAATGCTTGAGTCACGTGTCAGCCACACCGCAGGCCTGTTTCACACATGCCAGAGTCACGTTTCAGCCACGCCTGAAACACCTGCCACCCATGCGTGCACCATGCACCAGCCACCCCTGAACCACAAGAAGGCCATGCATGAACCATGTGTGAACCACTCCTGCGTGACGTGTCAGGCACGCCTGTGTCACCTTTCCACCTCACCTGAGTCATGTGTCAGCCATGCCTGAACAACGTGAGAACCACGCCTGTGTCAAGGCTCAGCCGTGCCACGTCAGGTGCCAGCCATGCCTGAACCAAGTGCCAGTCAGACCTGAAACACATGTCAGCCTCACTTGAAGCACGTGTCAGCCACACTGGCAGAAGTTGCCTGCCATGCGTGACCCACGTGCAACCCATGCCGAAGACACATATGAGCCACGCATGACCAACACCACAGACATTCATGAGCCACACCTGAACCAGGCGTGGCTGAAACGTGACTCCGGCATGTGTGAAACAGCACTCTGGTGTGGCTTTCACATGTTTTAGGCATGGCTGACAGGTGACTCAGGCATTCATCGCCCAGTGTGCATGTGTGGAAGACATGTGGACATGCAGGTGTGCCTCAGAAGTGGCTCCCATATGGCTGTCACATGATACAGCTTTGGTCACGCGTGGCTCATACATGGTTCAGGTGTGGCTCATGCACGGATGTGGTGTTGCTCAGACGTGGCTCACATGTGTTTGTGGCATTGTTTGCACGTGTTTCTGGCATGGAAGGAAAGTTGTGCCAGTGTGGCTCACATGTGCTTCAAGTGAGGCTGACCTGTGGTTCAAGTGTGACTGGCACTTGGTTCTGGCCTGGCTGGCACGTGGCTTGGCATGGCTGAGCCTTGACACAGGCGTGGTTCACACGTTCAGGCGTGGCTGACACATGACTCAGGTGAGGAGGAAACGTGACACAGGCGTGCCTGACACGTCAGGAAGGTGTGCTTCACACATGGTTCATGCATGGCATGGCCTTCGTGTGGTTCAGGAGTGGCTGGTGCATTGTGCACGCATGGGCTACAGGTGGTTCAAGCGTGGCTGAAATGTGATGCCGGCATGTGTGAAACAGTACTCCTGTGTGGCTGACACATGTGTCAGGCATGGCTGACACGGGACTCAGGCATTCATCACCCAGCATCCATGTGTGACGGAAAGGTGATCATGCAGGAGTCACATGCCGTACATGGGTGGCTCCCATGAGACTATGGGTTTCTGAAACATGGCTCCCACAGACTAAGTCATGCAGGAGTCACATGCTGCAAATGGGTGGCTCCCACATGACTACAGGTTGCTGAAACGTGGCCCCCTCACACTCAGTCATGGCTGCTACGTGGCTGATGAATGGCTTAGCTCTGTTTCATGTGTGGCTCCCCTGTGTATCATCTGTGGGTCAAGCATGGAACATGTGTGTTTCACAGGTTCTACACATGTCGTTCAAGGGTGTCTCCCATGTGCTTCCTGCATGGCTCACACATGGTTCGGGTGTAATTCAGGTGTGGATCTCACACGACATGTCTGGGTCACATATGGTTGAGGTCATTCTCACACGTGTGTCAGGCATAGCTCAGCTATGTCTCACAAGTGATTCAGACTTCAGACGTGCCACAGAACTGGCTCCCATGTGGCTGACACATGATACAGGCTTTGTTCACGCATGGCTCACACATGGTTCAGGTGTGGCTCATGCATGTCTGTGGTGTTGTTGAGGAGTGGCTCACATGTGTTTGTGGCATGGGCGGCACGTGGTTCAGGCATGGCAGGCAAGTTGTGCCAGTGTGGCCGACATGTGCTTCAAGTGAGGCTGACCTGTGGTTCAAGTGTGACTGGCAATTCGTTCAGGCCTGGCTTGCACGTGACTTGGCGCGGCTGAGCCTTGACACAGGCGTGGTTCACACTTTGTTCAGGCGTGGCTGAGACATGACTCAGGTGAGCTGGAAACATGACACAGGCGTGCCTGTCACCTCACCGAGGTGTGGTTCACACATGGTTCTGCATGGCCTTCGTGTGGTTCTGGGTTGGCTGGTGCATGGTGCACGCCTGGGTAGCAGGTGGTTCATGCGTGGCTGAAATGTGACTCTGTCATGTGTGAAACAGGACTCCTGTGTGGCTGACGCATGTGTTAGGCATGGCTGACAAGTGACTCAGGCATTCATCGCCCAGTATCTCTTTGTGATGGACATGTGCTCAAGCAGGAGTCACATGCCATACATGGGTGGCTCCCACCTGACTACACGTTGCTGAAACGTGGCTCCCACATACTCAGTCATGGCTGCAATGTGGCTCACATATGGCTCAGCAGTGTCTCATGGGTGGCTCCCCTGTGGTTCCTGCGTGGTTCAACCATGGATCATGTCAGTTTCACAGGTTCTTCAGATGTGGATCAACGGTGTCTGCCATGTGGTTCCTGAATGGCTCACACATGGTTCTGGATATTTCAGGCGTGGATCTCACATGACTCATCTGGGACACTCTCACACGTGGTTCAGGCATAGCTCAGCCATTGCTCACACTTGATGCAGGCATGCCACAAAACTGGCTCTCATGTCGCTGTCACATGATACAGGATTTGGTCATGCATGGCTTACACATGGTTCAGGAGGGGCTCATGCATGATTGTGGTGTTGGTCACGTGTGGCTCACATGCGTTTTTGGCATGGGTTGCATGTGGCTCAGGCATGTCAGGCAAGTTGTGCCTGTGAGGCTCACACGTTCTTCAAGTGAGGCTGACCTGTGGTTCATGTGTGAGACACGATTCAGGTAGGCGGAAACGTCACCAAAGCCAGTATCATGTGTCAGCCGAATGGCAGCCAGGCTTTGGCACGCCTGCGTCACGTGTGAGCCATGGCTGTGCTTTGCCTGAACCACGGGTTAGAGTTACCTCAACCATATGTGACCCAGACAAGTCATGTGACATCCACGCCTGAATTACACCCGAACCATGTGTGACACTTGCAAGAAGCACGTGGGAGACTCCCTTGAACCACATCTGAAGAACCTGTGAGACACACATCTTCCATGCTTGAACCACGCATGAACCAAAGGGATGTCACCCATGGAACACAGCTGAGCCATGCGTGAGCCAGGTGTCAGCCATCACTGAGTATGTGGGAGACACGTTTCAGCAACATGTAGTCACGTGAGAGCCCCCCATATATGGCATGTGACTCCTGCGTGATCACATTTCCGTCACACATGGATACTGGGCGATGAATGCCTGAGTCACATGTCAGCCATGCCTGACACATGTGTCAGCCACACAGGAGTCCTGTTTCACACATGCTGGAGTCAAATTTCAGCAACGACTGAACGACCTCCCACCCATGCGTGCACCATGGACCAGTCACCCCTGAAGCACACGAAGGCCATGCATGAACCATGTGTGAACCACACCTGCGTGATGTGTCAGGCACACCTGTGTCACGTTTCCACCTCACCTGAGTCATGTGTCTGCCACGCCTGAATAACGTGTCTACCACGGCTGTGTCATGGCTCAGCTGTGCCAAGTCTCGTGCCATCCAGGATTGAACGAAGTGCCAGTCACACTTGAACCACAGGTCAGCCTCACTTGAAGCACGTGTCAGCCACACTGGCTCAACTTCACTGCCATGCCTGAACCACGTGTCACCCATGCCAAAAACACATGTGAGCCATGCCTGACCAACACCACAGACATGCATGAGCCACACCTGAACCATGTGTGAGCCATGAGTGACCAAAGCCTGTATCATGTGTCAGCCACATGGGAGCCATTTCTGTGGCACGCCTTCATCACGTGTGAGCCAATGCTGAGCTATGCCTGAACCACGTGTGAGAGTGTCCTCAACCCTATGTGACCCACACGAGTCGTGTGAGATGCACGCCTGAATTACACCCGAACCATGTGTGAGCCATGCAGGAACCACATGGGAGACACCCTTGAACCACATCTGAGGAACCTGTGAAACACATTTTTCCATGCTTGAACCACGCAGGAACCACAGGGGAGCCACCCATGGAACACAGCTGAGCCATGCGTGAGCCACGTGGCAGCCATGACTGAGTATTTGGGAGTCAAGTTTCAGCAACCTGTAGTAACGTAGGAGCCACCCATGTTCGTCATGTGACACCTGTGTGATCACAATTCTGTCACACATGGATACTGGGCGATGAATGCCTGAGTCACGTGTCAGCCATGCCTGACACATGTGTCAGCCACACTAGAGTCCTGCTTCACACATGCTGGAGTCTCATTTCAGCCACGCCTGAACCACCTGCCACCCATGCGTGCACCATGGACCAGTCACCCCTGAAGCACACGAAGGCCATGCATGAACCATGTGTGAACCACACCTGCGTGATGTGTCAGGCACGCCTGTGTCACGTTTCCACCTCACCTGAGTCACGTGTCAGCCACACCTGAACAACGTGTGAACCTCGCCTGTGTCAAGGCCCATCCGCGCCACGTCACGTGCCAGCCAGGGCTGAACCAAGTGCCAGTCACACTTGAACCACAGGTCAGCCTCACTTGAAGCACGTGTCAGCCACACTGGCACAACTTGCCTGCCATGCCTGCACCACGTGCCACCCATGCCAAAAACACATGTGAGCCACGCCTGACCAACACCACAGACATGCATGAGCCACACCTGAAGCATGTGTGAGCCTTGCTTGACCAAGGCCTGTATCATGTGTCATCTGCATGGGAGCCAGTTCTGTGGCACGCCTGCATCACGTGTGAGCCATGGCTGAGCTATGCCTGAACCACGTGTGAGAGTGTCCTCAACCATATGTGACCCAGACGAGTCGTGTGAGATTCACGCCTGAATTACACCCAAACCATGTGTTAGTCATGCAGGAACCACGTGGGAGACACCCTTGAACCACATCTGAAGAACCTGTGAAACACACATGTTCCATGCTTGCCCCAAGCATGAACCACAGGGGAGCCACTCATGAAACACAGCTGAGCCATGCATGAGCCACGTGGCAGCCATGACTGAGTATCTGTCAGACACGTTTCAGCAACGTGTTGAAACGTGACTAGACGTTTCAACGTCTAGTCACGTGGGAGCCACCCATGTACGGCAAGTAACTCATGCGTGATCACATTTCCGTCACACATGGATACTGGGCGATGAATGCCTGAGTCACATGTCAGCCATGCCTGACACATGTGTCAGCCACACAGGAGTCCTGTTTCACACATGCTGGAGTCAAATTTCAGCTACGCCTGAACGACCTCCCACCCATGCGTGCACCATGCAGCAGCCACCCCTGAAGCAAAAGAAGGCCATGGATGAACCATGTGTGAACCACACCTGTGTGATATGTCAGGCACGCCTGTGTCACGTTTCCCCTTAACCTGAGTCATGTGTCAGCCACGCCTGAACAGCGTGTCTACCACGCCTGTGTCATGGCTCAGCTGTGCCAAGTCTCGTGCCATCCAGATTGAACGAAGTGCCAGTAACAGTTGAACCACAGGTCATCCTCACTTGAAGCACGTGTCAGCCACACTGGCTCAACTTCACTGCCATGCCTGAACCACGTGTCACCCGTGCCAAAAACACATGTGAGCCATGCCTGACCAACACCACAGACATGCATGAGCCACACCTGAACCATGTGTGAGCCATGAGTGACCAAAGCCTGTATCATGTGTCAGCCACATGGGAGCCATTTCTGGGGCACGCCTTCATCACATGTGAGCCAATGCTGAGCTATGCCTGAACCACGTGTGAGAGTGTCCTCACCCATATGTGACCCACACGAGTCGTGTGAGATGCACGCCTGAATTACACCCGAACCATGTGTGAGCCATGCAGGAACCACATGGGAGACACCCTTGAACCACATCTGAGGAACCTGTGAAACACAGTTTTCCATGCTTGAACCACGCAGGAACCACAGGGGAGCCACCCATGGAACACAGCTGAGCCAAGCGTGAGCCACGTGGCAGCCATGACTGAGTAT
The DNA here is from genome assembly GCF_041296265.1 of Equus caballus. Lineage (NCBI taxonomy): Eukaryota > Metazoa > Chordata > Mammalia > Perissodactyla > Equidae > Equus > Equus caballus. The sequence continues at coordinate 6,817,234 of NC_091708.1, read as the reverse complement.
TTGGGAGTCAAGTTTCAAGCAACCTGTAGTAACGTAGGAGCCACCCATGTGCGTCATGTGACACCTGTGTGATCACATTTCTGTCACACATGGATACTGGGCGATGAATGCCTTAGTCACGTGTCAGTTATGCCTGACACATGTGTCAGCCACACCAGAGTCATGTTTCACACATGCCGTAGTCACATTTCAGCCATACCTGAACCACCTGCCACCCATGCGTGCACCACGCACCAGCCATCCCTGAACCACACGAAGGCCATGCATGAACCATGTGTGAACCACACCTGCGTGATGTGACAGGCACGCCTGTGTTAGGTTTCAACCTCAACTTAGTCATATGTCAGCCATGCCTGAACAACCTGCCAACCACACCTGTCTCAAGGCTCAGCCGCACCAAGTCACATGCCAGCCAGGCCTGAACGAAGTGCCAGTCACACTTCTACCACAGTTCAGCCTCATTTCAAGCACGTCTCAGCCAAACTGGCACAACTTGCCTGCCATGCCTGAACCACGTGCCACTCATGGAACAAACACCTGTGTGCCATGCGTGAGCATCACAACAGATATGCATGAGCCACATCTGAACCATGTGTGAGCCATGCGTGACCAAAGCCTGTATCATGTGTCAGCCACAGGATAGCCAGTTCTGTGGCTTGCGTGCATCGCGTTCAGCCATGGCTGAGCTATGCGTGAATCACACGTGAGGGTGTCCTCAACCATATGTGACCAAGGTGAGTCGTGTGAGATCCACGCCTGAATTACACCCAAAGCATGTGTGAGCCATGCAGCAACCACATGGGAGAGACCCATGAACCACAACCGAAAAACCTGTGAAACACACATGTTCCATGCTTGAACCACGCATGAACCACAGGGTAGCCACCCATGAAACACAGCTGAGCCACACGTCAGCCACACTGGACTCACACATAAGCCACATGTCAGCCACTTCTGAGCCATGTGTCACCAACACTTGAACCACCTGTCCCCCATTGCTGCCCCATGTGCCAGCCACACCAGAACCTGGCACCAGCCACACCTGAGCCCCATGCCTGCCATGCCTGAACCATGCATCAGGCACATCTGAGCAATGTGTGAGCCAAGCCTGAATCACAAGTCAGGCACAACTAAGTCACGTGTGAACCATGCCTGAGTGATGAGTCAGCCACACCTACACCGCGTGCAAGACATGCCTGAGTGACGTGTCAGCCACAGCTGAGTCACGTGTCAACCACGCCTAGGTCAAGTGTCAGTGACAACTGAATCACATGCCAGACATGCCTGAATGACCATTGAGACACACATGAGTCACGTTCCAGCCACTACTGCACCAGACATCAGCCATGCCTGAGTCACATGTGAGCCAGGGCTGAAGAACATGCCAGACAAGCAGCCTGAATCACGTTTGAACGACGCATGAGTCACGTTGTAGCCACACCTGAGCCACATGTCAGCCATGCCTGAGTCACATGTCACCAACACCCGGCATGTTTCACACATGCCTGAGTCACATGTCAGCCATGCCTGAACCACTAGTCACCCATGCCGGAACCACGCATCAGCCACACCTGAACAAAATGCGTGCCATGACCAAGACACATGTCAGAAACACCTGAGTCTCGTGTCAGCCATGCCTGAGTCACATGCCAACAATGCCAGAGCCACATGTGAGCAAGGCCGGAGCAACACCCAAGACATGTGTGAGCCTCACCTGAGACATGTGTTAGCCAGGTGTGACAAACTCCTGAATCATGTGTTAGCCACACCTGACCCCAGTATGAGGAACGCCTGAACTACGTGCAAGCCATGGCTGAGCCATGGCTCAACCACCTGTGAGCCATGCCTGAATCACGGGTGAAACCCTCCTGAACTATATGAGACCTCCACATGGGTCATGTGTGAGCCACACCTGCGTTACACCTGAACCATGTGTGAGCCTCTCTGAACCATGCCTGAACCACATGTGACACACTTGAACCACATGTGAACCACGTGTGAAGCACGCATGTTCAATGCTTGAACCACACATGAGGCACATGGGAACCACCCGTGAAACACGGCTGAGCCATGCATGAGCCACATGCCAGACATGCCTGAGTATGTCAGAGCCACGTGTCAGCAACGTGTGAGTCATGTGGGAGCCACATATGAACACCATGTCACCCATTTGTGAAGCAAACGTCTGCCACGTATGGATACTGTGCGATGAATGCCTGAGTCACGTGTCAGCCATGCCTGAGACATGTGTCAGCCACACTGGAGTCATGTTTCACATACACCTGAGTCACATGTCAGCCACACCTGATCCACCTGCCACCCATGCGTGAACAATACACCAGCCACCCCTGAACCACACAAAGGCCATGCGTGAACCATGTGCGAACCACACTTATGTGACATGTCAGGCACACCTGTGTCACGTCGCCACCTCACCTGAGTCATGTGCCAGCCACTCCTGAATAACGTGCATGCCATGCCTAAGTCACGTCTCAGCCATGCCAAAGTCACGTGCCAGCCAGGCCTGAACCAAGTGCCAGTCACACCTGAACCATGTGCCAGTCACACTTGAACCACAGGTCAGCCTCACTTGAAGCACGTGTCAGTCACGCTGGCACAACTTGCCTGCCATGCCTGAACCACGTGCCAAGCATGCCACAAACACATGTGAGCCATTCCTGAGCAACACCACAGCCATGAATGAGCCACACCTGAGCCATGTGTGAGCCATGCATGACAAAAGCCTGAATCATGTGCCAGCTACATGTGAGACACTTCTGTGGCATGCTTGCATCACATGTGAGCCATGGCTGAGCTATGCCTAAATCACATGTGAAAGTGTCCTCTACCATGTCTGACCCCCACGAGTCGTGTGTTAGCCACGCCTGAATTACTCCTGAACCATGTGTGAGCCACACTTGAACCATACATGAACCACATGTGAGACACCCTTGAACCACATCTGAACCACATGTGAAACACACATGTCCGATGCTTGAATCACACAGGAACCACATGGGAGCCACACATGAAACACAGCTGAGCCATGCATGAGCCATGTGCCAGCCATGAATGAGTATGTGGGAGCCATGTTTCAGCAACATGTGAGTCACGTGGGAGCCACACCTCTATGGCATGTCACACACACCTGAGCACATGTCTGCCACACATGGATAATGTGTGATGAATGCCTGAGTCACGTGTGAGCCATGCCTGAGTCGTGTGTCAGCCATGCATGATTCACATGCCAGCCACGTCTGAACCACGTGTCAGCCATGCCTGTGCCATGTGTCAACTGTGACACACCAAGTGTCAGCCACCCAGGAATGACATGTCACTGAGGTCTGAACGAAGCATCACAGACCACTGGAACACGTTTCACACACACCTGAATCACATGTCACCCACACTAGACTCACGCATGAGATGCATGTCAGCCACTCCTGCACCAGGTGTGAGACATGCCTTAGTCAAGTGTCAGCCACAACTGAAGCACATGCCAGGCACATCTGAATGACATCTGAGCCAAGCATGAGTCACGTTTCAGTCATTCCTGAGCCACGTGTCAACCACGCCTGAGTCACATGTGAGCAATGGCTGAAGCACATGCCAGACAATCCAGAGTCACATTTCAGCCATGCAAAAGTCCCATTGTGACCACACCTGATCCACTTGTCAGCCACAAGTGAAGCACATGTCAGCCACGCCTGAGCCATGTGGCAACCATGCCACAACCATGTCTCAGCCACACCCAAATCACGTGTCACCAATGCCCAAACCACGAATCACCCACCCCTGAAATACGTGTCAGACACACCTGAAACACATGTCATCCAAACCAGAACCACGTGGCAGTCACGCCTGAATCAAATGACAGCCACGCCTGAATCAAGTTCCTGCCACGCCTGAACCACATGGTAGACCCAGCAGAGTCACGTGCCAGTCATGGCTGAGCCACGTGTGAGCCATGTGCCTACCTTGTGCCAGCAGACCCTGAACAACGAGCCAGCATCTCTCAACCTTGGTAAAGCCTTGCTTGAACCACATGCCATCTGCATCTGAACCACAAGCCAGCCACACCTGAACCACATGTCAGCCACACTGGACTCACTCATAAGCCACATGTCAGCTATGTCTGAGCCATATGTCACCAACACTTGAACCACTAATCACCCATGCCTCAACCACACACTAGCCACACTTGAACCATAAGCCTACCAAGCCTGAAACACGCATCAGTCACACCTGAACAACATGCATGTCGTGCCTGAATCCCATGTCAGGCACGCCTGAGTAATGTGTCAGGCATGCATGAGCCACGTGCCAGTCACGCCTGAACCACCTGAAGGCCATGCATGAACCATGTGTGAACCACACCTACGTCACGTGCCAGGCACTCCTGTGTCATTGGCTGCCTTAGCTGAGTCATGTGTCAGCCACGCCTGAATCCTGTGTTAGCCACACCTGAATCATGTCTGAGCCATGCCTACATCATGTGCCAGCCAGGCCTGAACCAAGTGCCAGTCACACTTGAACCACATGGCCTCATGTGAACCACGTGTCAGTCACGCTGGAACCACTTGCGTGCCTTCCCTGAATCTCATGCCAGCCACACCAGAACAATGTGCGAGCCATGCTTGGCAACACCCCATCCATGCGTGAGCCATACCTGAGCCATGCGTGAGCCATTGGTGATAAACACCTGAATAATATGCAGCCACCCCTGACCCATTTCTGAGACACGCCTGCATTACATGTGAGCCATAGCTCAGCTACACCTCAAGCACGTGTGAGCCACACCAGAATCACATGTGAAACCCTCCTGAACCATATGTAACCCACGCATGAGTCATATCTGAGCCACACCTGAATTACACCTGAGCCATGTGTGAGCCACACCTGAACTGCAGGTGAGACACCCTTGAAACACATCTGAACCACATGTGAAGCACACACCTTCGATGCTTGAACAAGACACGAACCACATGTGAGCCACACATAAACCATGGCTAAGCCATGTGTGAGCCACATGCCAGCCAGGACTCTGTACATGGCAGCCAAGTGTCAACAACATGTGAGTCACGTGTGAGCCACACCTGTACATCATGTCACACACACGTGACCACACATCTGCCATACATGAATTATGTGCAATGAATGCCTGGGTCACGTGCCAGCCACACCTGAAACAACTATCACCAACGTCTGAACCCCGTCATCCACACCTGAGCCATGTGTCAACCGCGACACACCAAGTGTCATCCACACAGAAATAACGTGTCACTGAGGCCTGAGCGAAGCATCACACACCCCTGAAACATGTGTCAGACACACATGAATCACGTCAGCCACACCAGAACCACATGCAAACCATGCCTGCATCACTTGCCAGTGCATTCCTCCCACGCCTCAACCACATGCCACACCCACTGGAATCACATGCCACTCTTGCATGAACCATGTGTGAACCATGTGCCCACCGTGTGCCAACCAACCCTGAATAATGAGCCAGCATCTCCTGACCTTGGTCCAGTCATGCTTGAACCACATGTCATCCACTTCTTAACCACATGGCAGCCACATCTGAATCATATGACAGCCACACTAAACTCACACATGAGCTGCATGTCAGCCACTCCTACACCAGGTGCGAGACATGCCTCAGTCAAGTGTCAGCCACAGCTGAGTCATGTGCCAGCCACACCTGAGTCGTGTGTCAGCCACAACTGAAGCACATGCCAGACACATCTGAATCACGTTTGAGACAAGTATGAGTCACATTTCAGTCATTCCTGAGCCACATGTCAACCACACCTGAGTCACATGTCACCAACACCTGAGTCATGTGTCGCACATGCCTGAGTCACATGTCAGCCATGCCTGAAAGACCTGACACCCATGCCCGCACCATGCACCAGCCATGACTGAACCACACACTTGCCAACCCTGAAACATGCATCAGCCACACCTGAACATAATGCATGCCATGCCTGAATCACATGTCATAAATGCCTGAGTAATGTGTCAGATGTGCCTTGAGCCACCTGCCAGCCACGCCTGAACCATGTGAAGGCCATGCATGAACCATGTGTGAACCACACCTGCATCATGTCTCAGGCACTCCTGTGCCACATGGCTGCCTCAGCTGAGTCATGTGTCAGCTACACCTGACCCCGGTGTGAGGCATGCCTGAATCATGTGTCAGCCATGCTTGAATCATGTGCCAGTCACGCCTGAGTCATGTGTATACCACCCCTTAGTCACATGTGAGCCATGCCTCAGTCACGTGTCAGCCATGCCTTAACCACGTGTCAGTCACTCCTGAAACATGTCACCCACACCTGAAACACGTGTCACCCATGCCTGTCACTGTGAGCCATGCCTTAACCACATGTCAGCCACCTCTGATTCATGTGCAAACCATGCCTGAACCACATACAAGCCACACCTGAATTGTGTGCAGGCCACGCCTGAACCATGTGTCAGCTACTCCTGAACCACATGCCAGCCACACCTTAATCACATGCCAGCCATGCCTGAAACACGTGTCAGCCACTTCTGAACCTTGTGTCAGCCACAGCTGGACCTTGTGAGTATGCCTGAACCATGCATCAGCCACACCTGAGCCACACTTGAGCCATGACTGAGCCATGCCTGAACCATATATGTGCCACACTTGAACCACACCTGAATCACGCTTCAACCACACCTAAATCACATGTGAGCCATACCTGAACCGCATCAGAGGCCTTGTTCCCATTCAGACACCCAGCTTGGCCCATGCACACTGGCTCAACTCATGCTGCTGTCACTGAACACCAGATGTCACCACTTGACCATCTACCTCAGCAGATGGACTCCACAGATGCCTGTTTCTGATTTGATGCTTGTGTCACTGATTTTTGAGTTAACAATTCACACCTGTGTCTGCTTGGTGGTGCCAATAAGGTGCCTGTGCCTGCAAGGGAGGCTGGGAGATCCAGCTTCTGACCTCTGCCCAGAGGAGCCTTTTTTTCTGTGAGGAAGACTGGCCCTCAGCTAACATCTATTGCCAATCTTCCTCTTTTTTCTTGAGGAAGATTGCTGCTGAGCTAACATCTGTGCCTATCTTCCTCTACTTTGTGTGGGATGCTTTGACAGCATGGCTTGATGAGCGCTGTTAGGTCTGTGCCCGGGATCCAAAGCTGTGAGCTCCAGGACACTGAAGCAACACTTGTGAACTTAACCACTACAACACCAGACTGGCCCCCAAGCCTAAACTCTTAAGGTGGAAAATTCCCAGCACAAAAGAAGGGTGTTCAATGGTGTCAGGTGGTCAAAAATGTTTGAAGAGTTAGGGAGCGAGCAGAGAGATCCAAGATGGTGAGGGCTGAGAAGTGCCCATTTGCTTTTGTAGTTAGGAAGGCTTTGTTCTTGGGGTCCTTTATTGACCGTGGCCAACGCCTCCCCACAGGATTTGAGGCAGCATTATGTTCAAACCTGAGGACATCTGCAAATAGACCAGAAGCCACCAAAGGAGAGGGGAATGATTGTTCTGCATTCCAGGAAAGCCCCCATGAGGGGAGGCTGCCAGGCTTGGAGCCTGTGGGCTTGGGCTGTTTTCTCAGGATCTGAGGGAATTGGGTGAGTGACTGGCCTGGGGAAAAGAGAAGGGAGGATGAAAAGCCAGGACCCAGTGGCACAGTCCCACCCTGGGGGCCCAGGGTTCTCAGGAGGCATTTCCGTTTACCAGAACTTTAGGAGCTTCTGAGCTGTGACAGGTGGCTTTTCTCCAATAGGCAGGATGCAAAATATGGCCTGTTGGGATCAAAGAGAAAGCCTCCTCTGCCCACGGGCACAGAATACCCATGCTGACACGGAGCTGGGCAAGAGGAGCAGCTGGGGAAGGAAAGAGGTTTTCTGAGGAAAGAAAGAGAGGCCCAGTCAGCCCGTGTTTGGCCTCAGTTCTGTGCTAAGAACTGTGTGGCACCACGGGAAACAGGACTGGGACCCAGGCCTTCCCTGGAAGGGCTCGGCCTAGTGTCCTCTATGGACAGCCATCCCAGCCATTCAACAAGACTGGGATGTGGAGCTGGGCACAGGGGCTCTGAGATCACTGAGGATGGAGCATGACTGTGGTGGGCAGGGTGGGCCAAGCCATTGGGGAGGATATTCCACAGGAGATGCCATCGGCGAGTTAGCTTGGTGCTGCTCATCTTGCAGGGCAGCAACATTTCCTTAGCTTGGAGGTGAGTTGGGGGAAAGCAAGACATTTAGGACCAAGCTGGGGTGGGGGCTGGAGTCTACACTGCTCCAGCAGGAATGGAGGGTAGCAAGGGGTTTGCACTTGATCCAGCAGTGGTGGGAAGCTGGTCCAGGTGGGAGCTGAGGACTGCAGGGTCCCTCAGCGGGGGGCGTGCTGGAGGAGGCCAGGCCAGTGGGGAGATGGTTGGTGGGATGGCCACGGGAGTCCACACTGTGGATGAAGAGGGGCCTGTTGGTGCCAGGGTGTCCAGGCTGGGCCTTCTTGCCCAGGGGAACTCTGGAGTCTGCTGGCTGCCCTTATTATGCCACTCACGGGCAGGGGGAGGCATGAGCAGCAGGTGATGCCAGGTGCCTCCTGCTGGTGTGTGGAGCACCAGGCAAAGCACGATATCCCATCTCATGCATAATCTGCACCCGAGAATAAAATTAGATTGAGAAGTAACTGGAGCCGAAGATTTCCAAAGCATTTCCCGTCAAGAAGCTGTTTGAGTGCATGTTTTAATTCTCTGAGTCCTCCTGACTGGTGAAGTTCATTTTGTGGGGGATAGCTGGAGCATGAGGAGCTGTGATGGGAGGGGAATGCTGGGGACCTGGTGCCTGGCCAGAAGGGAAAGGAGAGGCCTTCACCACTTGGTGGTCATGAGTCCTCTATGCAGCTTCTTCTCCCGGGTGACCCGGGTCAGACCGCAAAGAACCCTGTGAAGAGGATGTCATTGTCCCCATTTTGTAAACAAGGACACTGAGGGGCAGAAATTACACAACCTGCTGAGGCCACATAAATCATGCATAGTTGGCTGAGGTGGAAAGTGCTGGCCCATTGGACTTTAAAACTCAAGCTGATACCACATAGGGCTGCACAGTGAATATTTCCATTTTTTCACCAGAATGGCCCATTGGACTTTAAAACTCAAGCTGATACCACATAGGGCTGCACAGTGAATATTTCCATTTTTTCACCAGAAGGCTCTGCCTTCTTCCTCCTTCTCTTCTTCATTCTCTCCCTCTCTTCTTTGTCCATTGTCAAAGCCCAGGAACTGTGGGGGACAAGGGGCATATCCCCATTTTGCAGATTTGGAAAGCAAGGCTCAGTGAAGGCCAGTCATTTGTTGCAAGCACAGAGGGAGGAAACCAGTGACAAATTCTGTGAAGTGTGATTCCTGTGTGTGGTCCCTACCTGGCTGGGACCAGCGGGGTCAATAAACACAAGGAGGTGGCAACACCCCCTTCCACAATGTGTACATGGCAGGTTTTGAAACAGAAATACCAGGTGTCTGGAGGGAAGCCGGTCTGTTCCATCAGTGCCCGCCCCTCAGCCCCAGCCCCCTCCCGAGGAGGGCCTCCTCCAGCTCCACTCAGAGCCCTGCTGACTTCGGGCAGCCTGGGGGTGAGGGTGCTCACACGCTTCCAGCTGCTCATGGAGGAGAGCATTCTGTTCCTTCCTCAGGACGGTTCATGTCCTGGACTACCGGAAGAAAAGAACAAGAACCAATTTCTTGAGCTTGAGGGGTGTTCTGTGAAGAGAGAGGGAAGAGGCAGGAAAGGAATAGAGAAAACCAGGAAAGAAAATGTGGCTGGGGGCCGTGGGGTCCTAGGGCTCAGGCCTGGCTGTGCACGGCCTTCCGGACAGCCCTCCCCCTTGCAGGGCCTTCTTCACTCGCTTCACTTATATAGGCAACAATTATTCAGTTTTTAATTTTTTTGTCAAGAAAACTTTTGCTCAGATAAAACCTCTCTGCAAACCCCTTTATGTAAGCCAGTCAGAAGGACGTTGAGTGGCTGAGGGAGCGGGAGTCCCAGAGACCCCAAAAGTCCCCCAGGAGGCCCAGAGGGACCAGGTGGAGCCCCCCTGGAGCCCTGCGCACTGGCTGACCTTCACTGCCCTTCAGGCTCTGGTGCTCCCCAATTCCAAAGTCACTTTCAAGCCACACTTACACTGGCTGCTCACAGAACATGGTGTTCTCTGCTAAGCCTGTCTCGCAGGTCCCACCTCTGGGACCCTGGCCCTCACATCTTATGCCCCAGCCAGCCACCCATCTCCTGACCTCGGCCTGTGCCTGAGGAAGCTGCGACCCTGTCCCAAGCACACTGCCCCTCGAGGCTCATCGACTGGTGTGACAGGACCCAACTGTACCGCCTGTTCTTTGCTAATGTGGGAACTTGGGAAGGACATGTCGCCTCTCTGAGCCTCAGTTCACCCGTCTGTGGTCAATAAGATGGTGAATAACCAGCAAAGTGAATCCAGGCATGACTTGTGCACCTGTTCCCACATGATGACCCTGGCTCAGTAGAGCATGAAGCACTGTCACTTCTGTGGTCCCATTTGGGGCCCCCAATGGCCCATGAGGGAGGCAGGACAGGGGTGATCCCTGAACTGGCGATGGCTTGCAAGCAGGAGCCCCAGGTCCACTGGTCTCTCGGCAGCATGGGCCTGCTGCAGCCTCTCGGCTGGGAGGGCTGGTTCTTCAGCAGCCTGCAGGGCCTGCTGCAGCTCAACTGACTGGGCATTCTCTGCAGCACATCCAGTCTCTGTTCTCCCAGAGGGTGCCTCTGCAGGGGCTTGGTTTTCCTTGGCGAGCAGCCCACCCGCCTAGCCTGTCTCTCATGTGGGCCCCTCAACAGTGACCACCCTGCCTGGCTGCTGGGGTGGGGAAACAACTGGTGGAGCGGGGGCTCACCTTGCTGGGCCTTCTTGGTTCTAGGCCTGGCTCTCTGTGACACCTACCATCCTGCTGCCCTCTGGACCAGAAGTGGAAAGGCCTGGTTTAGGAATTCTGATGGTCCCCAGGCCCTTTGCAGGAGCTCAGAAGCCTATCCAAGGCTTTTCTGGCTGACATACTTAGCTGTTGACCATGTCTTAAAGTAAAAGGGCTGTCAGCCAGACCTAGGCAGAGAGCCCCATGAGATGCGTTCCTCCTGTCTCTGGTGCTGTTTGATCTCCCCTAGGTGGGTGGCTTGGGATTGGGACTCAGGTTCACAGAGGAGAATGTTCAGAGAAGACAGGGGACCTGCCTGAAGACACAGTAAGGAGGTGGGGGGTTTTCTGGCTCCCAGTCCTGGGCTGGCTGTGCCTCGGTGGGCCTTCAGACCTGGTCCTCCAGCCCTTGCTAAAGGACCTTACCCCTTAGCATGAAAGGTCCAGTAGGTCCCTCCCATCATGCCTGATGTCATTTCAGACACTGCCTAGGTCCACGCCCCAGGAAGGGCCCTGCTCAGTGGACTTTGGTGGTTAAGAGCACAGGCCGCCTGGGTTTCTAGTCATGCCCCCACTGTCCCCAGCCTGAACCATCTTCTGCCTGTGCAACCCTGAGCAAGTTACCTCACCTCTCTCAGCCTCAGTGGCCTCCTCTGAATACAGGTGGTACTGCCAGGCACAGCTAACAGTGGGGAGCACTCCCATGGGCCAGGCGCCTTTCCAAGTGCTTCATGGGCACTAACACTTCAGTCCTTTCAAATAGTCTCAGGAGGTGGTGTTATTAGCCCCATTTTATAGAGGAGGAAACTGAAGTTACAAAATAACCAGTAAGCAGCAGAGCTGGGATTGGAATCCTGCAGCAGTTCCCAGAGCCTGTGCTCAGCCACCCAACAACAACGATAACAGTAACTAACAATTTCGGCCTCACGGGACTGTTCAGCTGTTAGATGAGGGAGCGTGCATAAGACACGGAGACGAGGACTGGCGAGTGGCTGAGCTATAGAGCCAGCCTCTGTCACCCACCCTGACCACTCCCTGCCTCCGCCGTCGGGTCACCCTCCCAGCCTCAGGGTGGATGTGGGGGCAGCAGCATGTGGGAGGCAAGGGGGCTGGAAGCCAGGCTCATCCCTACTGTCCTTGTGGTAACCCCACTGGAGCAGGACTGGTGGGGAGACTTCCCCTCCTTCCACACATGAGGAAAGCGAGGCTGGGACCCCTTCCCAGGTCACTCAGCACCTAAGAGGCCGCACTGGACTTTGGGCCCCCGTGGGTGGGCTCCATGCTGTGCTCCCAGCTGACAGTGGCTTTTGCTGTGCCGGCAGTGGGAGCCACGCAGGTTTCTCACAGCGGCTTGGTGTGAGCAAGGCCGTGCCTTCAGACTGACCTGGCTGTGCTCTCAGGGGCGCTGTGGAGCACAGTGGCATTCCTGAGTGTTCTCTCTGTGCCAGTCCTGTGCTAGGGACTCTACATGGATTTCTTAATTTAATCCACACAACAGCCCTATGGGGCAGATGGGGTTGCCTTCACTTATGGATGAGAATACTGAGACAGAGAGGTTAAGCAACTGGCTCAAGGTCACACAGCCAGCAAATGTGGTGCTGGGGTCTGGATCTAGACTGCCAGCCTGTGGCCCTCATCCCTGACTACCGTGTCACACTGCCCACTTTTACAAAGATTTAATGTTTCCCAGTCTGGAAGGTTTCCTTGGGGGAGTGTGATGAATTCTGCATGTTCATTTTCCCTTTAGCAATCATCTGGTTTATGTAGACTCCAACTCTTGGGAAGGAAGACTCAGCTATTGGATTTGGAAAGTGTGTTCGTCATTAGCAATCTGGAGTGGGCAGATGTGATGAGAATACTGTCAGCCCTGTGTTGGGGGGACTGGGTCACCTCCAAGTTTCATTCCAGCCATGGGACCCCATGATTCTGAAACGTCATGAGGCAAAAATACATTGTCAATATTCTCCAGCAAGCTTGAGTTGCACGTGTAGCATGACCAGGAGTGGAGGCGTGGTGGGTCTCCATCAGCGATCTAATCTCCTGGTGGTCTTTTCCATTGTTGTGCACTGTCCCAGGGCTCCACAGGGACCCGTCCTGGACCGAGATGGGCAATTAGGCTTTTCTCCATCTGCTACTTATGATTACATCGAGCCCAACCCACTTTCAAAACACTGGTTTGTCACACAGGTTTCTCAGATAAGAGATGCACGTAGTCGTGTTGGAGTGACAGAAGTTCGCCCTCCTGCAGCGATAGCACCCGGGTTCACTTCTGTGAACCGGCATTATTGAACCTCGTGCTGTGCAGCGGCGCAGCCTGTGGAGGTCTGTAACAGGCGGCTCGCCCTTCTGCCAAGTGCCTGTGCTGCTGGGGTTTGGACTTCCTATGTTTGAGCATATTGTTTTCCTGTCTCCATCCTTGCTGCTCACCTGTCACTTCTTCTAATGTCAGCATGCCTGGCTCTAGTAGTCTCTTTCCCCCTTCTTATTTTTCTGTTTTCAACATGCTGGGGGCTGGGGAGCCGAGCCACCGAGCTCGTCGGAACTGTGAGCAAGGGACGGTTGGGCCTGCCAGAGCTGGTGCTCAGAGGGTCTCTAGGGACAGGCTTTGTCCCCATCTTCAGCCACTCACAGTCCAAGTGTCAGGGATGAGTTGCTGGATGGCATGTTTCAGATCAGCGGGACATCACTGTATTTACTGTTCCTGTGAGGGCTGGATGCTGGCAGGGGGAGGTCTGGTGGTACCCGGTGACTGGCAGGAATATGTGACTTGGCCAAGGTGCTCCTGGCATTCTGATCCTGTGTCAGACTTCCCCTGGTGTCTCTGACTTCGAGTATAACAGTGACCATGACATCTCTGAATTCGTGTCTCACAGTTTCCCTGGTATCTCTGACTTTGAGTGTAACCCTCACTGTGCACCTCCCACTTCATGTGTCACACTTCGCACGGTGTCTTTGACTTCACATGTCTCACTGTCTGTGGCTTCTCTGACATCTGTCACACACACCATGGTGTCACAGAGTTTCTGTGTCATACTACCCCTGGTGTTTCTAACTTCATGCATAACAATCCCCCTGTTGTGTCTGAGATCGTGTGTAACACTTCTCCTGTCATATCTGACTTCATCTGTAACACTCCACCTGGCGTCTCTAACTTCATCGGTCACAATGCCTCTTGCATCTCTGACTTCATGTCGCACTCCCCCAGCATGTGTGACATTGTGTGTCACAATCTGCCTGGCATCTTTGACTTCGTGTATAACAATCCACATTCTGCATCTGACTTCGTGTGTCACATTACACCTGGTGTCCCTGAATTTGTGTATCACATCCCCCATGATGTCTCTGACTTCATGCTTTGCACACCACTCATGTCTCTTAATTCATGTGTGACACTCCCTGTGGCATCTATGAATTCCTCTGTCACACATGCCCTTGTGTTTCTGTCTTCCTGTGTAACACTACCCCTGGCATTTCTGACTTCGTATGTCACACTCCCTCTGGTTCTCAGACTTCATGTGTAGCAGTCCATGTGGCTTCTCTTCAGTCATGTGTAACACTCCCCCATGGTGTCTCTGATTTCCTGTATAACACTCCCTGTGGTGTTCCTGACTTTGTTTGTCACACATTCCATGTCATCTCTAAATTCGTGTGTCACTCTCTCCCTGGTGTCTTCGAGAACTTGTGTAACACTCCACGTGGTATCTCTCACTTTGTGCTTCACATGCCCCTTGCATCTCTAAAGTCGCGTGTCACAGTCTCTGTGGGATTTATGACTTCATCTGTCACACATGTCCTGGTGTTCTGTCTTCCTGTGTCTTCCTACCCCTGGCATTTCTGACTTTATATGTCACACTTCCCTGGTTCTCAGTCTTTGTGTGTAACCCTCCAGGTGGCAGGTCCTCAGTCATGTGTAACACTCCCCTGTGGTGTCTCTGATTTCCTGTGTAAAACTCTCAGTCACGTTACTCACTTTGTGTGTCACCTCCCCGTGTCATTTATGACTCTGAGTAACACTGCACATGGTGTCTCTGACTTCGTATTTAACATACCCCCATGGTGTGTCTGATTTCATGAGTAATACTCTCCCTTGTGTCTGTGAATTCATCCATGATGCTTCCCCTGGCCTAATTTACTTCTTGAGTAACACTCATTCAGGCATCTCTTACTTCATGTTTCACAGTCCACCTGGCAGCTCTGATTTAGTATGTAACAGTCCTCATCTCCTCTCTGACGTCATGTTTAACATTCCCCATGGCATCTCTGACTACATGTGTAACACACACCTTGGTGTCACTGACATCATAACAATTCACTTGCTGTCTCTGACTTCATTTGTCACTCTACCTGTGGTTTCTTTAACTTCATTTGTAACATCTCTGACTTCATATGTCACACTCCCCAGTGGTTCTCAGGTTTAGTGTGTAACAGTCCACCTGTTGTCTCTGATTTCATGTGACACTCTCCTTCTTGTGTCTCTGACTTCTTGAATCAAACTCCCCACGGCATCTTTAAATTCATTTGTAACACTCTCACTGGCATCTCTGAGTTCATGTGAAACCCTCACCCTGCTGTCTCTGACTTTGTGCATAACTGTCTCACTGGCCTTTCTGGGTAACACTACCCCGGTGTCTTTGACATCATTTGAAAGACTCTCCCTGGTGTGTTTGACTTTGTGCCAAATACTATCCAGTGTCATCTTTGACATCGTTTGTAACAGTCCCCCTGCCATCTTTGACTTCGTACGTAACACTCCCCATGGCATCTCTGACTTTGTGCAGAACTTCTCCTGTCATCTCTGACTTCATGTGTAACAATCCCTCTGTCATCTCTGACTTCGTGTGTAACACTCCCTGGTGAATCTCGGAATTTCAGTGTCACAGATGAACTGTCATCTCTGACTTTGTGTGTCACACTATCTTTGGCCTCTCTGACATCCTGTGTAACACTCATCCTGGCGTCTCTGACTTTGTGTGTAAAAATCCCCAGTGGTGTCTCTGACTTCAGGTGCAAATCTCCCCCAACTGTCACTGATTACATGTGTAACACTCCCCCTAGCGTCATTGAGTTCATGTGTCACAGTACCACTGTCATTGCTGACTTCATGTGGAATACTGCCCATGTCATCTGTGACTACGTCTTTCACACTTCCCCTGTTGTATTTGACTTTTTGTGTAAAAGTTCCCCTGTGGCCCTGACATTGGGTGTCACACTCTTTCTGGCATCTTTGTGTGTCACACTCCCCAAGGCATCTCTTACTTCATGTTTCACAGCCCACCCTGGTGTCTCTGACTTCATGTATAACCGTCATCATACCCTCTCTGACTTCGTGTTTAACTCTACCCATGGCATCTTTGACTCCATGTATAATAAAACACATTTTTGTCTGTGACTTCTTGTCTAACACTCCACATGCCATCTGTGACTTCTTCTGTCACACTCCCCATGGTGTCTGTGCCTTTGTTTTTCCCAGTCACCCTGGCATCTCTTACTTCGGGGGTAACACTCGCTCTGGTCTTTCTGACTTTGTAACACTCCACCTGGTGTCTTTCACTTCGTGGGTAACACTCCCAATTGCATCTCTATCTTCCTTTCTAACACTCCCACCTGTGTCTCTGAGTTTGTGTGTAACCCTTGATGTGGCCTCTCTGACTTCATGTGTCACATGTCCCATGTTGTCTTTGATTCATGTGTCACTATCTCTCTGGGATCTTTGACTTCTTGTGTAACACAGCCCGTGACATCTCTGAATGTGTTTCATACCCCACCTGTTGTCTCTGACTTCATATTTCACACACCCCATGGCATCACTTTCATCATGCATCACACTGTGCTTGTCATCTCTGATTCGTCTTTCACTCTCCCCTTGGTGTCTTTGACTTTGTGTTTAACACTCTTCTCGTCTCTGACTTCATGTTTCACAATCCTCCTGTCATCTCTGATTTCATGAGTCACTGTCCACCTGGTGTCTTTGACTGTGTGTGTACCACTCCCCATGGAGTCTCTGACTTCAAGTGTAACACTCTCATGTCTATGACATCATGCGTAATACTTCCACATTGTGTCTCTGACTTCATATGTGAAACTCTCTGTGGCATCCCTGATGTTGTGTGTAACACTACACCTGTCATCTCTTAGGCCTTGTGCAACACTCCCCCTGGCATTTCTGGCTTCATGCGTCACACTCCTCCTGTCATATGTGACTTGTGGTTAACACTCCATGTGGCATCTCTGAATTTGTGTGTAACATACCCCCGTTGCTTCTCTGAATCTGTGTGTCAAAAACCCCGGTCGTCTCTAATATCATGCATCACAATATCCCCGGCAGGTCTACTTCGTGTGTAACACTCCACCTGGGCTTCAGACTTCATCTGCAACACTTCACATGATGTCTTTTACTTCATGTGTCACAGTCCCCTGGCGTCTCGTACTTCCTGTTAGAATCCCATTGGCATCTCTGACATTCCCTGTGGCATCTACAACTTCGTGTGTAAAAATTGCTGTGGTATCTCTCTCTTCCTGTGTAACACTCCACGTGGCATCTGTGACTTCTTGTGTAACACACCCCTTGGTATCTTTGACTTCATGTGTCACAGTGCCCTGGCGTCTCATACTTCCTGTGTAACACTAAATGTGGCATCTCTGACTTTGTGTGTAACACTCCCTCTGTTGTCTTTTACTCGGTGTTTTACATCCCACATGGCACTTCTCTCATGTGTAACAACACTTCCCTGTGGGACCTCAGAGATCATATGTAACATTTCTCATGATGTCTCTGATTTTGTGTGTCACACTCTGCCTGGTATCTCAGATGTCCTGTGTAACAATCCACGTGGGATCTCTGACTTCCTTTGTAACACTCCTCCTGGTGTCTCTGACTTCCTGTGTCACACTCCATGTGGCCTCAAGCCTCTTATGGTACACACACCCTGACATCTCTGACCCTTAGTATAAAGCTCACCATGGTGTCTCTGACTTCGTGTGTCACAATCTGCCTGTAGTCTCTATCTTTGTGTGTCATACTTCCTGTGGCATCTCTGACTTACCATGTAACACTCCCCATGGTGCCTCTGATTTCATGTCACACTTCCCCTGGCATCACTGTCTTGTGTCACACTCCTTGTGGTGTCTCTGATTTCGTGTGTAACACTCTTCATGGTGTCTGTGACTTCCTGTGTAATACACCACCTGCTGTCACTGACTTCATTTGTAAGACCCACTGTGGCATCTCTGAGTTCATGTGTCGCACTCAACTCAGTTTCTTGGGCTTCATGTGTAACACTCCCCATTCCATCTCTGATATCGTGTCTCACAATCCCCCTGTCTCTGATATCTTGTGTCACACTCTACCTGGAGTCTTCGACTCTGTGTTACACTCCCCATCATGTATCTGACTTCGTATCTCACAATTCCCCTGTCGTCTTTGATTTCGTGTTTCACACTCTACCTGGCATCTTTGACTGTGTGTAATACTCCCAGTAATGTCTCTGACTTTGTGTGTAACTGTCTCCCTGTTGTCTCTGACTTCATATATAACACTCTGTTGTATCTGATTTCGTGTATCAAACTCCACCTGTGGTCTCTGACTTTATGTGTATCACTCCCTCAGTTGTCTTTGACTTCATGCATAACACCCGCCCATGACATCTTTGACTTTGTGTGTAACTCTCCCCATGGTGTCTCTGAATTCATGTGTTAAATGCCATGGCATCTCTGACCTTGTGCCTAATATTCCCCGTATCATCTCTGAATTTGTAACACTCACCCTTGCTTCTCTGACTTCATGTCTCACACTCTCCCTGGCGTCTCTTGGACCATGTGTTACACTCCTAGTGTTGTCGCTTACCTCATACGTACCTCTCACTGTGGTGTTTCTTACTTCATGTGTAACATGCTCCCTTGTCTCTCTGACTTCGTTTGTAACTCTCTGCTTCATGTCTTTGACTTCATGCATAATACTTCCCAATGGTGTCTCGGACTTCGAGTGTAACACTTCCCATGGAGTCTCTGAATTTTTGTGTTACAGTCTCCCAGTTGTCTCTGACTTCATGTGTCACAATTCACATGTCATCTCTCACTTCGTCTTTCATACATCCAGTGACATATCTGACTTCATTCCTAACATTAAACATGTCTCTGGCTTCGTGTTTAACACTATACCTGGTTTGGACTGCATGTAACACTACTCAGTGGCATCTATGATTTCATCTGTAACTCTTCCTTTGGTGTCTCTAATTTCCAGTGTCACACTCCCACTATTGTTTCTGACTTCATGTGTAACACTCCCCCTGGTGTCTTTGACTTCCTGCATTACACTTCCCCCTGTCATCACTGACATCATGAGTAAGACTCACCCTGACATCTCTGACTTAGTTTGTAACACTCCTCTTGTCGTTTCTGAATAATTGTGTCTCACTCCACCTGTCATTTGTGACTACATGTGTCACACTCTCCTTTGCATCCCTGATTTCATGTGCAACTCTCCACAATGTGTCTGGCTTCCTGTGCAACACTCCACGTGACATCTTTGACATCGTGTGTAATACTTACAGTGGCATCTCTGACTTCATTTCACAATCCACATGGCATCTCTAACTTCCCGTTTCACACTACCACTAGAGTCTCTGATTTTGTTTGTAACCCTACCTGTCTCACCTCTGACTTTGTGTGTCACTCTTCCCCTGATTTCTTTGATTTCATGTGTCACACTTGCTGTTACATCTCTGACTTCTTGTATCATACACACAGTGGTGTATCTGAATTCCTTTGTAACAATACCACTTGTGTTTCTGACTTTGTGTGTCACACTTGCCCTGGCATTTCAGACATCATGTGTCACAGTCCACCTGGTGTCCCTGACTTCCTGTGTCACAGTCCCCCTGATGTTTCTGACTTCATGTTTAACACATCTGTTGCCGTTTCAGAATTCGTGTGTCACACTTCCCCTTCTGTCTGTGAAATCGTGTGTCACCTTGCTCCTGCTGTCTATAAATTTGTGTGTAACACTCTTACTGGCATCTCTGAATTTCTGTGTAAAATTCTCATGGCATCTATGACTTCAAGTGTAATAGTTGCGCTGTCATGTCTGACTGCATCTGTCACACTCCCACTGTTGTCTCTGACTTTGCAACACTCCCTGTGTCATCTCTGACTTTGTGTGTCACACACTCCCTGGCATCTTTGACGTAGTGTATAACACTCACCATGACGTCTGGGATTACATATGTCACAATATACCTCTATGTCTAAATTTGTGAGTCATGCTCCCACTGGCATCACTGACTTTGTGTGTAACACTTCCCATCTTGCCTCTGACTTTGTGTGCAATGCTTCCCCTGGCATCTCTGATTTCCTGTTTCACACTCCCCATGGCTTCTCTCACTTCATGTGTAACACACTCCCTGTTGCCTATGACTTCCTGTGTAACACTACACCTTGGGTTTTTGACTTTGTCACACTCCCCTTGATGTCTCAGACTGTGTGTAACACTCCCAGTGTCACCTCAGATTTCGGCTGTAACATTCCTCCTGGTGTGTGCGACATCGTGTGTATCACTCCATGTGGCCTCTCTGACTTCGTGTGTCTCAGTCCCCCTGGAGTCTCTGACTACATGTGTAACTCTCCATGTGACATTTCTGACTCTGAGTCTAACACTCTCCCATGGCCTCTCAGACTTCTTGTCTAACACTCACCCTGGCAGCTCTGATTTCATGTGTCAAACACACCCTGGTGTCTCTGTCATTGTGTGTAACTCTCATGGTTGCATCTCTTCCTGTGTAATGCTTCCCCTGGTGACTCTGACTTTTGTCACAATCCCCATGGCATCCCTGACTGCGTGTGTAACACTTCATGTGGCATTTCTTCCTTTGTATGTAACACTACCCAGTGGCTTCTCAGAATTCTTGTGTAACACTCCAGATGTTGTCTCTGACTTCATGTGTCACAATACCCCTGGTGTCTCTGACTTCATGTGTTACATTCAGCCTTGCATCTCTGACTTTGTGTATCACACTCCCCATGGCGACTGTGACTTCATGTGTAACACAACCCATACTACCTTTGACTCTGTGTGACACACACACTGTGGTGCCTCTGATTCCATGTGTCACACTCACACTGGAATCTATAACTTTGTGTGCAACACTCCCAATGACATCTCAAACTTCGTGTATAACACTCCGTATGGCGTCTCTAACTTCATGTTTAAAACTCACTCTGATATCTCTGACTTTGGGCATAACACTCCCCATTGTTATGTCTGAATTTGAGTCACACACTCCCTGCAGACTCTGACTTCGTGTGTCACACTCCCCCATGGAATTTCTGACTTCCTGTGTCACACTCCCCCTGGTGTCTTGGAATTCCTTTGTCACACACCCCCAGGAGTCTCTGAGATCATGTTTCAAACTTCAGCTGTGGTCTCTGTGTATCATACTCCCCATGGTGGGTGTGACTTGGTGTTTCACACTCCCCCTGTCATATCTTACTTCAGGCATAATCATCCCCCTCCTGTCTGTGGCTTTGTGTGTCATGCTCCCCTTGGCATCTCTTGTTTCATGTGTAATACTCCAACTGGCCTCTCCAACCTTACATATAACACACCCACTGGCATCTCTGAAATCATGCGTAACATTCCCTGATGTGTCTCTGACTTTGAGTGTCACACTCTACATATCATCTCCATTTTCTTGTGTCACACGCGCCATGGATTCTGACTTTCTATGTAACACTCACCCTGATGTCTCTGATTCATGGGTAACACTCCCCCTGTAGTCTGTGACTTCTTCTGAAACTAGCTGTGAGCTCTGACTTCGTGTGTAACACACTACCATGGTGTCTCAGGCTTCATGCATAATACTCCTCCAGGCATCACAGAAGTCCCATGTAACATTCCTGCTATCATATCTGACATCTTGCATAACACTTCCCACTGGCGTCTCTGACATCTTGTGTCTCACTCTCCTTGGTTTCTTGGACTTCTTGTGTTAAACTCCACATTGTGTCTCTGTCTTCATGTGCCACACCTGCCTGACATCTTGGACTGCATGTGTAACTGTCACCATGGCATCCCTGATTTCATTTGTAAGACTCCCCCTGGTGTCTATGGCTTCCTGTGTAACACCACACATGGTGCAACTGACTGGGTGTGCAACCCGTGGTGTCTCTGACTTCATATGTAACATTCCACGTGATGTTTCTGCCTTTGTGTGCAACACTCCCAAGTGGTGTGTCTGAATTCCTGTGTAACAGTGCCCCAGGCATCAAAAGTTTGTAACACTCCCTCAGTCATCTCTGTGTGGCACAATACCCCCGTCATCTTTGATTCAGGTGTCACTCTCCCACTGGTATCTTTGACTTCATTTGTCACACTACACCTTGCATCTCAGAATCTTTGACTAGCAATCACGGTGGCATCTTTGACTTCGTGTGTCTCTCTCCACTTGGTGTCTGAGCTGTTGTATAACACTCCCCAAGTCATATCTGATTTCATGTGTAACACACCAGGTAGCATCTCTGACTTCAGGTGACACACTCCCCCTTGTGTTTCTGAGTTCATATTTCACACTCCCGCTGTCATCTATACTTAGTGTGTATCACCTCCCCTGGCATTTCTGACTTCCTGTATAAAACACCACTGTCATCTCTGATGATGTGTGTAGCATTCATCATGCCTTCTCTGACTTTGCATGTAAAACACCTCGTGGTGCCTCTGACTTCGTGTGTCACACTCCCCTGGATCTTTTACTTTGTGTATAACAATTCATGTGCTGTGTCTGAATTTGTGTGTCACACTCCACCTGGCATCCCTGACTTCATGTATCACACTCCCCCTGGAGTCTTTGCCTCTGGGTCGCAGTTCCCATGGTGTCTCTAACATTGTGTTTAACACTCCACATTGCCTCTTTGACTTCTTGCGTAACAGTTCCTCTGGCTTCTCTAAGTTTGTGTTTCCCAGTGACGCGGGGTTCTCTGAAATCTTGTGTCACAATCCCCCTGTCATCTCTGACTTCATGTGCAACACTGCACATATAATGTCTCACTTCGTTTGTCACACTCCTCCTTTTGCCTCTGACTTCATTGTAACATTCACCCTGATGTCATTTACTTCATGTCTAACAGATGCACATGGCATTTCTGACTTCATGTTTCACACCTCCCCTCTTGTCTCTGTCTTTTTGCATAACACTCTCTCTGCTGTTCTTGACTTTGCCTGTAACACTCCCCCATGGTGTCTCTGACTTTGTGTGTAATGCTCCCACTGGTCTCTGTGACTTCGTGTGTCAAACTCCCCCAGTCATCCCTGACTTGATTTGTCACTCTCCCAGTGGTCCATTTAGGTTTGTGTGTCACTCTTCACCTGGTGACTCTGACTTCATGAGTAACACTCCCCCTTGTGTCTCTGACTTCTTAAGTAACACCCCACTCTGTCATCTCTGATTTCGTGCTTAAGTGTCCTCCTGGCATGTCTGATTTCTTGTGTAACATTCTCCCTGCTTTCTCTGATCTTGTGCATAACACTCCAACATGGCATCTCTTACTGAGTAGCATTCCCCAAAAGTGTCTTTAAATTCATGCATAACACTCACCCCCTGGCTTCTCTGACTTCCTGAGTAACACTACACATGGTGTCTCTGACTTGATGTGTAAAACTCCCTGTGGAGTCTCTGACTTGATGTGTAACACATCTCGTGATGCCTCTGACTTCGTGTGTAACATTCACCGTGGCATCTCTGATTTCATATGTAATACTCCCCCTTGTCTCTGACTTCATGTTTCACTCTACCCTGGTTTCTTTGACTTTGTTTGAAACAATCACCCTTCATCTCTGATTTTGTGTGTAACACTCACTCTCTCACCTCTCACTTCACGTGTCACACACCCCCTGGCTTCTCTAGCTTCATTTGTAATTCTCCCACTGGTGTTTCTGAATTTGATTGGCCTCTCTGACTTCGTGTGTCACACTCTGCTTGACATCTCTGTCCAATTGTGTAACAATCACTGAGGTGCTTCAGACTTTGAGGATACCAGTCACTGTGGTACCTCTGAATTCTTCTGGTGTCTCTGACTTTGTGCATCACACTCCAGGTATTATCTCTGACTTCATGTGTAACACATTCACTGGTGTCGCTGGCTTTGTAATACTAACCCTGGTCTTTCTGACTAGTGTCACATGGCTCCTGGCTTCTCATATTTTGTGAGTAACACTCCATGTCATCTATAACCTCATTTGACACACTCATACTAGCATCCCTGACTTTGTTTATCACAGTACCCCCCTCATCTCTGACTTTGTGTGTAACACACTTGATGATGTCAGTGACTTCATGTGTCACATTCCCCCTTGTTTCTCAGACTCCATGAATCACACTCACCCTGCTGTTTCTGACTTTGTGTGTCACACTGCAGCTTGGGTCTCTGATTTAGTGTGTCAAAATCCCCCTAGTGTCTCTGACATCTTGTATCACACATCCCCTGGCATTGCAGAATTTGTGTGTAACAAACCACATGGTGTTTTAGACTCTGTGTTAAACAATACCCCTCCTGTCTCTGACATCATGTGTAACATTCCATGTGGCATTTCTTCCTTTGTTTGTAACATTCCACTGTGTCAGGCCAGAATTTGTGTGTAATACTCTATGTGGTGCCTCTGATTTGGGTGAAACACTCTCTCTGGTGTGGCACACAATGTCAGAGGTGATATTTGGAGAGTGTCACATGAAGTCAGAAGCACCATGAGGATTATTAAACACAAAGCCAGAGATGCCAGAGGGAGTGTTACGCAAGAAGACAGGGAGGGCATGTGGAGTGTTACACACAATGTTAGATAATCCATGAGGACTGTGACACACAAAGTCAAGGACACCAGTATGAGTGTTACACAGGAAGTCAGAGACACCAGGGGCGTGTTACACAGGAAATCAAAGACGCCATGGAAAGTGAGACACACAAAGTTAGAGATCAGAGGCCATGTGTGACCCACAAAGTCAGAGATGCCAGAACTATTGAGACACATGAAGTCAGAGATGCCAGAGGCGTTGTGACATGAAGTGAGAAATGCCAGGGAGAGCGTTAGGAATGATGTCAATGCCAAGAGGTGCAGTGTTACAAATGAACCCAGAGACTACAGGGGAAGTGTTACAAGTGAAGAAGAGACACCAGAGCGAGTGTTACACATGAAGTCAGAGACACACAGGGTATGTTACAATTGAATTCAGAGAAATCATGGCATGTGTTACACACAAAGGCAGAAATGTCATGAGGGTCATTATCCATGAATTCAGAGATGCCAGGGGGAGTGTTATACACGAAGTCACAGTCACCACAGGGACTAAAACATGAAGAATGAGATGCCATTGGAAGTATTACACATTAAGTCACTGATGCCAAAGGAATTGTTGGGAACTCACTGACACCCCTGTGAGTGTTACACAGGAATTCAGAGATGCCACAGGTGTGTGTAACACACAAAGTCAGAGACACCACATATAGTGTTACCCATGATGTCATAGATGACTTGGGGAGTGTGACACACGAAGTCATAGATGACTTGGAGAGTGTGACACACGAAGTCATAGATGACTTGGGGAGTGTGACACGTGAAGTCAGAGATGCCAGTGGGAGAGCAATACAGGAAGTCGAAGAAGACAGGTGGAGTGTTACACACAATGTGAGAGAATCCACAGGAAGTGTGATGCATAATATCAGAGACACAATGGGGATGTGTTACACATGGAGTCAGAGAAGACGGGATCTGTTACTCACAAAGCCAGAGATACCATGGGGAGTCTTACGCACAGAGGCACCAAATTGAATGTGACACACAAAGTCAGAAGAGAAAGGGAGATTGTGATGCATGAATTCAGAGACGTGAGGGAGAGTTTTACACATGAAGTCAATGACAGTAGGGGGTTAGTGATGCACAATTTCAGAGAGGACAGAGTGTGACACACGAAGTTAGAGCTGCCATGGGGGTGTGTTATGCACAAAAACAATGATACGAGGGGGAGTTTTATGCAGCAAGTCAGGGAAGACAGGGGTACTGTGATACACGAAGTCAGGGAAGCCAGGCAGAGTGTGACACAAAGTAAGAAACACCAGGGGTACTGTTACACAGGAAGTCAGAGACACCAGGGAGTGTGTTACACACAAAGTAAGAAACACCAAGAGGAGTGTTTCACATGACTTCATAGACGTGCCAGGTAGTGTCACAAATGAAATGGGAGATACCAGGGAGAGTGTTACAAAGTAAGAGACACATGAGGACTCTGACACATGAAGTCAGAGGTGACAGTTGGCATGTGACACACGAAGTCAGAGACACAATGTGGAGTCTTATCCACGAAGTCAGAAATGCTAGGGGTGTATGACACACAAATTTGGAGACGACAAGTGGAGTGTGACTCGTGAAATCAGAGATGCCATGGAGAGTGTAACATATGAATATGGAGATCGCAGGGTGAGTGTTACAAACTCAGAGTCCTCAAGGGAGAGTGTTACACAGGAAGTCAACGACAACAGGGAACTGTTACACACCAAGTCAGAGAGGAAGGGGTAGTGTGACAAATAAAGTCACAGACACCAAGGGGATTGTGACACAGGAAGTCAAAGTGGCCAGTGGAAAGTGGAACATGAAGTCTGAGAAGTGATGTAGATTGTTACACATGAAGTCAGAGATGACAGGAGTAGTGTTACACAGGAATCCAGAGACACAATCAGGAAATTGACATGAGAAGTCTGAGATGCCAAGGGGAGTGTGACACACAAAGTCAGTAACACAAGGGGTAGTGTTACACAGGATGTCAGAGACACCAGGGAGTATGTTACACACAAAGTAAGAGATGTCACATGGTGTGCTACACATCAAGTCAGAGACCCAAGGTGCAGTGTGACACATGAAGTCACAGACAATAGGGGTAGTTTTATAAAGAAAATCAGATGCCATAGTGAGTGTGACATGCGCACTCTGAGACAACAGGCAGATCGTGACATACAAAGGCAGAGATATAATGTAGAGTGTTACACATGATTTCTGAGAGAACAGGGGAAGTGTGACACAAGAAGTCAGAGGCACAAGGAGCACTGTGACACATAAAGTCAGTGACACCATCTGAAGTGTGAACCACAAAGTCAGAGAGGCTAACCAGACTGTTAGACATGAATTCTGAGATGCCGGGGGAGTGTTACAAATGAAGTCAAAGACATCAGGGAAAGTGTGATACATTAAGTCCAAGAAATCATGGGGAAAGTAACACATGAGAAAAGACAATGTGGGGAGTGTGACACACCAAGTCATAGAGGCCACATGGATTGTTACACATGACGTCAAAGAGGCAAGTGCAAGGGTTACACATGAAGCCAGAGAGGCCACATGGAGCATTACACACAAACTCAAAGATGACAGTGGGAGTGTTACAAACGATTTAGAGAACCCAGGGGGAGTGTGATGCACAAAGTCACACATACCAGTGAGAGAGTGTCACACGAAGTCAGAGTCAAGAGTGACACTGTTACACCCTCAGCCTGAGGAAGCATACGGAAATTTTACACATGAAGTAAAAAACACCAAGAGGTGTGTTACGCAGGATGTCAGTGATGTAACGGGGACTGTGACACACAAAATCAAAGACAACAGGTGGAGTGGGACACACGAAGTTAGAGATGCCACAGGAAATATTACACATGGACTCAGAGATGCCAGGGCATGTGTGACAAATGAAGTCACCCATTCAGAAAGAGTGTTACAAATGAAGTCAAAGAAATCAAAGATAGAGTAACAAATGGAGTCATAGATGACAGGTGGTGTGTGACACACGATGTCAGAGACCACAGGTGGAGTATGACACACAAAGTCAGTGACCTGAGGAAGAATGTGACTCACAAAGTGAGAGACACCACAGGAGAGTATTATGCATGAAGTGAAACACACTACTGGTGTGTTACACATGAAGTCAGAGAGACCAAGGATAGTGTTATATATGAAGTCAAAGATGACAGTGTGACTGTGAAACACGGAGGCAGAGATGGCACATGGAGTATTAGACAAGAAGTCAGAGACACCATGGGCTGTGTTACAAATGTAGTCAGAGACGCCAGTGAGAGTGTTACACACGAAGTCAGAGAGGCCATGTGAAGTGTGACACATGAAGTCAGAAACGCCATGGGGAGTGTTACACAAAAAGTCACTGATGCCAGGGCAAGTTTCATGCACAAATTCACAGACACCCAGAGAGTATTACTAAGGAATTCAGAGACACCGTGTTGGTGTGCTACACAGGAAGTCAGAGACACCACATGCAGTTTTACCCACAAAGTCATAAATATCATGGGAAGTGTGACACACGAAGTCAGAGATGCTAGGGGGAGGGATACACAAGAAGTCAGAGATGACACGTGGAGTATTACACACAACATTAGAGATGTCATCGTGAGGTTGACAAACTCAGAGACACCATCGTGAAGTGTTACACATGGAGACCTAGATAACAAGGGAGTGCTACGTACAAAGTCGGAGATGCCAAATGGAGTGTTACACACAGACACACCAGGTAGAGTGTGACTCACGAAATTAGGGGTATTGTGACACACAAAGTCAGATAAGTGAAGGGGAGTGTTACACATGATGTCCAAGACACCAGGGGCTTTTTGACAGATGAACTCAGAGATGACAGAAGGAATGTGACACAAAAAGTTAGAGATGCAATGGGCTTGTGCTATGCATGAAAACAATGAGACCTGGGGGAGTGTTACAGACAAACTCAGAGATGAGAGGGGGAGTGTGAAACGCAAAGTCAGAGAGGTCATGCTGAGTGTGACACAAGGACTCAGAGATGCCATGAGGAGTGGTACACACAAAGTCAGAGACAGCACGTGTATTGTTACACACAAAGTCTGACACACCAGAGGGAATGTAACACATGAAGTCATAAATGCCAGTGGGAGTCTTACACATGATGTCAGACACGATGATACTGACCCTGATATCAGTTTCACTACATTAAACCCAGCATATAGGGGGTTAAAACTAAAACACTCATTCCCTGCTTACTCTCTGGCTTCCTGGCTCCAGAACCCTCCATGGAGAAAAACACCGTCAAGGACAAGCACCTGGACTATCTCCTCCTGCAAAGAGATACAGGCTGGTGGGAAAGCTCCGACCAGCAAGGCCATATGCTCCCCCTCCCGTACCTAAAACCCCAAGTAAAAATCCTTCCTTTTAGCTCTTCGGGGAGTTTGGGATTTCAGCATTATCTGCCCTCTCTCCTTTCTCAATACTGTGCAAAAATAAAATTCCTACTTTCTTCCACCATCCCCTGTGTCAGAAATTGGCTTGCTGTGCAACGGGTGAGTGAACTCACTTCAGGTTCAGTAACAACAACAGGGTGAGTGTTATGCATGAAGTTAAAGACACCAGGGGGAGTGTTACACAAGAACTCAAAGACGAATTCAGAGACCAGCAGTGTGTGACACACGAAGTCAGAGATGTCAAGGGAGAGTGACATGCACCAAGTCAAAGGCACCCGAGGGAGAGTGGCACATGAATCCTGAAATGACACGGAACTATGACACACAAAGTCATAGATGCCACAGGGGATTTTTGAGAGTGAAGTCTTTCACACCATGGGGTTTGTGACAAACAAATGAGAGACGCCACTGTAAATGTTTCACATGAAGTCAGAGACAACAGGGAAACTGTTACACGATGTCAGAGATGACACAGGGGAGTGTTAGACATGATGTCAAAGAGACAAGGGGGAGTGTTACTCAGGCAGAGTGGCCACAGTGAGTGTGATACACGAAGTCACAGATGAAAGGCCGAGGGTGACACAGAAAGTCAGAGAGCCACCAGGACAGCTACAGAAGATGTCAGAGATCCCTGGGGTAGTGTTACACAAGAAGTCAGAGATTCTAGTAGAAGTGTAGCAAATGATATTATAGACAGCAGAGGGAGCGTGATCCATGAAGTGAGAGACACCAGGGGGATCGTGACACACGATGTCACAGACTACAGTTGGAGGGTTAAACACGAAGTCAGAAATGCCAGGGGGTTTGTTACAAACAAAGTTAAAAACAACAGGAGGAATGATATGCATGAAGTTAAAGACAGCAGGTTGAGTGTTACACGGGAATTCAAAGGCACTAGGGTTAGATGGACACATGAAGTCAGAAACGATATGGGGTATGTGACACATGATGTCAGAGATGCCACGTGGAGTGTTACACACCAAGTCAGAGACACCATGGTGAGTGTTACACACAAAGTCCTCATCAACACAAGGATTGTGATACACAAGTTCAAAGATGCTAGGTGTTGTGTGACACACAAAGTCAGAGACACCACTGGCTGTGTGACCCATAAAGTCAGTCATGACAGGGAGAGTGTGATACATGAAGGCAGTGTGACACATGAAGACAGAGATGCCAACGGGACTGTCACATAAGAAATCTAAGAAGCCAGTGGGAGTGTGATAAAAGAAGTCAGAAACATCAGGCATAGAGTTACACAAGAAGTCAGAGACATGAGGGAGTGTGAGACACACCAGGTGACAGATGCCACAGGGAGTGTGACACAAAGTCAGAGATGCCAGGGGAAGAGTGACACAAGAAGTCACGGGTGCAATGGGTAGTGTTACACACAAAGAGATGCTAGGGGTTGTGGTAAACAAGAAGTTAGAGAGGCCAAACGAATTGTGACACAAAGTCAGAGACATCAAGGTGAGTTGCACACATGAAGTTAAAGATGGCACGTGGAGTGTTACACACAAAGTTCATGATACCAAGTGGAGGGTGACACATGAAGCCAGAGATGCCATGGGGAACTGTTAGACATGTACGAAGAACTGCCAGGTGGAGCATTACAAAAATTCAGAGACACCATGAGGAGTGTGACCATGAAATCAGAGATACCAGAGAGAGTGGTACACACAGAGTCAGAGACTCAGGGAGAGAGTGACACACAAATTCACAGATGCCAAGAGGGAGAGTCACACATCTAATCTGAGAGGACCAGAGGTTTGTGACACATGAAGTGAGAGTTGACAGGTGGCGTGAGACACAAAAAGTCAGAGACACCAGGGGAAGTGTTACTCACACAGTGAGAGACACCACATATACTGTTACATACGAATTCAGAACACAAGGGGGACTGTGCCACACAAAATGCATGGTGACAGTGGGAGTGTAACACACAAAATAAAAGATGAAATTGTGTGTTACACGCGAAATCAGAGGTGCCAGTGGGAGGCTGACATACAAAATCAGTGCTGCCATGGTGAGTATTACACAAGAAGTCCAAGACACCATGGGGTAGTGTTAGCCTCAAAGGTAGAAACACAACATGGAGTGTTATACATGAATTCAGAGATACAAAGGGGGATTATACAAGACAAAGTAAGAGACACCACATGGAGTGTTACACACATTGTCACAGACAACACTGGGAATGTTACAACGTCAGAGATGCCACATATAGTGCTAGACATGAAGTTTGAGACAGTAGCTGGAGTGTTACACACAGAGTTAATGACACCAGATAGAGTGTGATAAACGAAGTCAGAGAAGACAAAGGTATTGTAACGCATGAAGTCAGAGACATGAAGAGTGCTATACATGAAGTCACAGACACCAGGGGCTTAGTGACACATGAATTCAGAGATGACATGGGGAGTGTGACACAAATTTAGATATGCCACGGGGGTGTTTTATTCACAAAAATAACAAAAGCAGGGGTAGCGTTTCACACTAAGTCAGAGATAACAGAGGGAGTGTGAAAGATAAAGTCACAAACGCTAGCAGGAGTGTGATATACAAAGTCAGAGATGCCAGTGAGATTGTTACACATGAAGTCAGAGATTCTAGGGGGAGTAAGATACACAATATCTGAGACACCAGGGGGAGTGTGACACAAGAACAGAAATGATACATGGAAAGCTACACACGAAGTCTGAGCCAACACTGGAGAATGTTTCATTTGAAGGGAGAAATGCCATGTGGAGTGTTACACATGTAGTCAGAGATGACTGTGGGAGTGATATGAATGGTCAGAGATGACATGGGATGTGTGGAACATGAAACCACAGAAACCAGAGGAGTATGACACAAGAAGACAGACTCACCAGGCAGAGCCTTACATGTGAAATCAGAGACAACATGGCGAGTGTGATACAAGAAGTCAGAGATGCCAGACGGATTCTGACACACGAAGTCAGAGACTCCAGGTGGAGTGTTACAGATGCAGTTAGATTTTCAAGGGGGATTGTAACACACGACCTCATAGATACCAATGGGATTATTACCCATGAAGTCACAGGTGCCAGAAGGAGAGTGACACACGAAGTGATAAACAGCAGGGGGAGTGTGACTCAAGAAATCAGAGACGCCAGTGGTAGTGTTATACAAGCAATCCGTGACACGATGGGGGGGGTGTTACACACGAAGGCAGAAGGGCCATATGGAGTATTAAACATGAAGTCAGACACAGCATGGGGCGTGTACCACACGAATTTCGAGATGCCAGGGGTAGTGTGACATGTGAAGTCAAAGACGGCAAGTGAAGTGTTACACAGGAATTCTGAGATGCCAGGGAAGTGTGATACACGTAATTGGAGATGCCAGGGGAGCATGACACATGAAGTCAGAGATACAATGAAGAATGCTAACATGAAGTCACAGACACCAGGATAGTGTTACACACAAATTCAGAGACACCAATGGGAATTGTTACACCCAAAGTCAAAGACATCTTTGTTGTGACTGTTACAGAGGAAGTCTGAGATGCCAGGGGGATTGTGACACACAAAGTCAGAGATGCCAGTGGGAGTGTTATAGACGATCTCAGAGATGTCAGGTGTTCTTTGACACATGAAGTGACAGATGACAGGGGGAATGTGATACACGAATTCAGAGACACCACGTAGGAGAGTTACACATGAAGTCAGGGATGCAAATTTGGGAATTACACATGAAGTCAGAGACAGCAGAGTATGTGTTAAATGAAATCAGACACCCCAAGTGAAGTGTTACATAAGGAAGGCAGAGACACTATGGGAAGTGTTAAAAATGGAGCCAGAGACACCAGGAGGGTTGTTACACATGAAGTCAGAGATGCCATGTGGAGTGTTACACACAGAGCCAGAGATGCCAAGGGGAGTGTTACACATGAAGTTATTCATGGCACAGGGAGTGTGGCACAAGAACTCAGAGACACAATAGGGAGTGTGACATGAAGTCAGAAAGGCCACAAGGTATGTAACACACTAAGTCAGAGACACAAGGAGTGTGATACACAAAATGAGGGACCCCTGGAGTACTGTGACACACCAAGTCAGAGATGGCATGGCGATTGTTATTCATGAAGTCATGATGAAAGATGGAGTGTGACACATGAAGTTACACATGCCAGAGGAAGTGTGACACACAAAGTCAGAGACACCAGAGGGATTGACACACAAAGTCAGTGATCCCAGACGGATTGTGACACACGAAGTAAGAAATACCAGATAAAGTGTTACTGGATGAAGTCAGAGATGCCAAGGGAGTGTTACACAAACTCAGAGAAGACAGCTGGTTTGTTACACAAGAAGTTTGATATTCCTGGGGGAGTGTGACACAAGAAGTCAGAGACACCAGAGGTAACCTTACACAAGAAGTCAGAGACACCAGTGTGTGTGAGAGATGAAGTCAGAGATGCCATGGGGACTGTGGCACACGAAGTCAGAGACACCAGGGGAATTGTGAAACACAAAGTCATAGATGCCAGGGGGAATGTTATACACAAAGTCCAAGATGCCATTGTGAATGTGGCACAGGAAGTTATAGATGGAAGGGGAAGTATGATGCATCTACTCAAAGAAACAAGGGTGAGTGTGACAAACGGAGTCAGAGATGCCACAGAGCATGGTACACACAAAGCAAACATGCTAGGGGGAGTTTGAGACTTGAAGTCAGGGACACTAGATGGAGTGTGACATGAAGACTGAGAAACCATGGTGATGATACAACCGAAATCTGAGATGTAAGGGAGATTGTGACATAAAGTCAGAAAAACAAGGGGAGTGTGACCCAGGAAGTCAAGAGACACCAGGAAGTGTGTTACACACAGAGTCAGAGACACCAAGGTGAGTGTGACTCATGAAATGAGTGAGAGCAGGGGAAGTATGACATACGAACTTAGAGGTGCCACAGACACAGAGTGTTACAGACAATGTCAGACATGACAGAGGGACTGTGACACACAAAATTAGGCACCAGGTGGATTGTGACACATTAAGTCAGAGACGCCAGGGGGAGTTTGACACATGAACTCAGAGGCCCAAGTTGTGTAACAGATGAAGTAGGAGACAACAGGGGAATTATGACAAACTCAGTGATGCCAAGGGAGAGAGTTATACGTGAAGTCAGAGTTGCCAGGAGGACTGTTACAAAGTCAAAGGAACCAGAGGCCAGGGGAAGTTCAACACTTGAAGTCTGGGCGACACATGGAGTATTACACACAAAGTCAGAAATGACAGTGGGATTCTGACACACAAAGTTAGACACACCAGGCAGATTGTGACACACAAAATCAGAGATGCCACGGTGAGTGTTACATCCAGTCAGAGACACCAGTGTGAGTGTGACACACAAAGTCACAGAGGCCAATGGTAGTGTTGCACATGAAGTCAGAGTGAATGTTACACATGCAGTCTGAGATGCCAGGCAGTGTGTGACACAGGCAGAGACACAACATGTAGTGTTACACACAAAGTCTGAAATGCCAGAGGGAGTGTGACACATGAAGACAGAGAGGCAAGTGGGGCTGTTACACAAGAAGTCCACATGGGAGTGTTACACTCAAAGGCAGAAAGACCATGTTGAGTGTTACACATGAAGTCAGAGACACGAGGGGATGTGTACAAAATAAAGTCCAAGACACCCCATGGAGTGTGACAAACGAAGTCAGAGACACCATAGGGAGTTTCAATGAAGTCAAAGAAACCAGGGTTAGAATGACAAACTAAGTCAGACAGGAGAGGTGGTGTGTGATACCACAGTGGAGTGTGACACACTATTTCAGTGCCACCTTGGGGAGTGTGAGACACCACAGGGGAGTATTATGTATGAAGGGAAACACATCAGGGAGAGTGTTACACATGAAGTCAGAAAGACCGGGGGAGTGTTATGCATGAAGTCGGAGACACCAGGGTGACTGTGAAACACTAAGGCAGAGATGCCATGGGCAGTGTGACCCACGAGGTTAGAGACAGGATGTGAAGTGTTACACATGAAGTCAGAGACACTAGGGGTTGCTACATACAGAGTCAGAGACACCAGGTTGAGTGTTACCCAGGAAGTCAGAGAGGTCATGTGGAACGTTACATACAAATTCAGAAATGCCACAGGGACTGTGAAACACAAAATAAGTGATGCCATGGGGAGTGTTACATACGATTTCTATGACACCAGGGGAAGTGCTATGCACTAATTTGGAGACACCCAGGGTAGAATTACTCGTGAATTCATGGACACCACAGTGGTGTGTTACAACAAAGTCAGAACACCCCATGCAATGTTACCCACAAAGTCATAAATGACATTGGGAATGTGACACACGTAGTCAGAGATGTCAGGGGAAGAATCACACAAAAAGGCAGAGAAGACAGGTGGGGTGTTACACACAATGTGAGAGGTGACATAGGGAGGTTGAAAAATGAACTCAGGGACACCACAGGAAAGTGTTTTACATGGAGTCAGAGACGATGGAAGGAGTGTTACACACGAAGTCAGAGACGCCAGGGAGAGTGTTACACACAGTCAGAGACACCAGATAGATTATGACATGAAATCAGAGAAGATAGGATAATTGTGACACAAAAAGTCTGAGATGTGAGGGGGTGTCTTACACATGAAGCCAAAGCCAAGAGTGGCTTAGTGACACAGGAATTCAGATACAACTGGAAGACTGTGACACACGAAGTTAGAGATGCCACAGGGGTATGCTATGCAAGAAAACAATTACACTAGGGGGAGTGTTACACACAAAGTCACAGATGACAGCAGGAGTATTAAACACAAAGTCACAGACCCCAAGGGGGTTGTGATGCATGAGGTCAGAGACAACAGGGGAAGTGTGAAACACGAACTGAGAGATACCATGAGAAGGGTGACAATAAGTCAGAGACGACAGTTGGAGTGTTCCACATGAAGTCAGAGATGACAAGGTGAATGTACACACGAATTCAAAGATGTCAAGCGGGAGAGTTACACACGAAGTCAGAGATGCCAGTAGGATTGTTACAAACAAAGTCAGAGAAACCAGTGGTAGAGTGACACACAAAGTCAGACATGACAGGGTGTTTCTGATACACGAAGTCAGAGAGGACAGGTGGCTTGGGACCCAAGAAGTCAGAGACATGATGGGAAATGTTACTCAGGACACCAGAGATGACATGTAGACTGTTACACGTGAATTCAGAACACAAGGGGAGAGTGACACACGAAATCCACGACACCAGTGAGAGTGGGACACACAAATTAAGAGATGCAATGGTGAGTGGTACACTCAATGTCAGATATGCCAGGGGGAGTGTAACACATGATATCAGAGCCACCACTGTGAGTGTTAAACATGAAATTCAAGATGCCACAGGGGAGTGTTGGACTCAAAGGCAGAAATACCAAACAGAGTGTTACAAATGAAGGCTGAGATGCCAGAGAGAGTGTACCACACAGAGTAAGAGACACCACGTGGAGTGTTACACAATGTCACAGACACCAGGAGGAGTGTTACACATGAAGTCAGAGATGTGAAGTGGAGTGTTAAACACAAAGTACGAGATGCCAGGCAGAGTGTGACACACGAAGCCAGAGAAACCATGTGGAGTGTGACACAATATGTCTGAGACACCAAGGGAGAGTGTTACACATGAATTCAGAGATGGCAGGGAGAGTGTTACACACAAAACCACTGAAGCCACGTAGTGTCTTACACACAGAGTCAGAGACACCATGGTGGGTGTTACACATGATGTCAGAGATGCTACCAGGAGTGTTAAACTCAAAGTCCTTGACACCATATGGATTGTGACACACAAGCTAAGAGAAGCCAGAAATTGTGTGAAACAAGAATTCAGAGACTACAGAGGGAGCATTATGCACTAAGTCAGAGATGACAAAGGGAGTGTGGCACACAAATTCAGAGATACCACAGTAGAGGGTTACTCATGAAGCCAAAGATGTCACATTAAGTGTTCCAACTGAAGTCAGAGACAGAGGGGTAGTATTACATACAATGCAGGAGAGGACATGGGGAGTGTTATGCATGACATCTGAGAAACCAGGGAGACTGTGACCCACAAATTCAGACATTCCAGGGGGAGTGTAACTCACAAAGTCAGTGATGCCTGTAGGAGCGTTATGCATAAAGTCAGAGGTGCCACAGGGCTGTGACACACCAAGTGAGAGATGCTTGTGGGAGTATTATACACGAAATATAGAAAGAAGATGTGATGCACATACTCAGAGATGCCAGGGGGAGTGTGACACACGAAGTAAGAGACGCCAGGGGTGTGTTATGAACGAAGAGAGGCAAGGTGGAGTGTCACAGACGATGTCAGAGATGACAGGGAGACTTTTATGCACGAAGTCAGAGAGGACATTGGAAATGTGATACATGAATTCAGAGATGCACTGTAGGAGAGTTACACACAAAATCAGAGGTGCCAGGCTGAGAGTTATACATGAAATCAGAGATGGAAGAGGAAGCAGTAAATGAAGACAGAGAAACCAAGTGGAGTGCTACACACGATTTCAGAGACACCAGTAGGAGTGTTGCACATGGAGTCAGAGATGCCAGGATGAGTGTTACACATGATGTCAGATAGGGCATGTGAGTTGTTACACACGACATCAGAGAATACAGGGTGTGTGTGACAGATGAAGTCAGACTCCACAGAGAGAGTGACACACTAAGTCAGACACCGCAGATCCTGTGTGATATTTGAAGTCATAGACACCACAGGGAATGTTACACACTATGATAGAGACACCACTGGATGTGTGACACACAAAATCTGAGACAACAAGTGGAGTGTGATACATGAAGTCACAGACACCAGACTGATTGTGGCACACGAAGCCAGAGACGCCAGGGGGACTGTGACACGTGAATTCAAAGATGCCACCTGGAGTGTTATGCATGAAGTCAGAGATGCCACAGTGGAGTGTAACACATGAAGTCAGAGACACCAGATGGAGTGTTACACGCAAAGTCTGAGACTCCAGGGGGACTGCGACACAGGATGTCAAAGAGGCCGGGGGAGTGTTACACATAAAGTCAGTGATGACCGGTTGAGTGTTATACACAAATTCAGAGCAGATATAGGGTATTTTTGACACACGAAGTCAGAGATGCCATGAGGGAGTGTTACACACAAAGTCAAAGAAACCAGGGGGATTGTTACATAGGAAATCAGAGATGCCAAGAGTAGTGTGAAACATGAAGTCAGAAACAGGTCGTGTGTGACACTTGAAGTTAGAGACACCACTGGGAATGATACCCATGAAGTCAGGGAAGCCAAAGGGAGTGTTATACATGATGGAAGAGATGCCAATGCAAGTGTTACAAATGAAGTTATAGATGGCAGGCTGAATGTGGTGCATGAACACAGAAATACAAGACAGAGTACGACACACAAAGTCAGAGATGCCACAGGCTGTGTTACACACGAAGTCAGAGATGCCATGTCAAGTGTGGTAAACGAAGTCCGGGACAACAGGCAGAGTGTGATGCATGAATCACAGATGCTGCAGGGAGTGTGACACACGATGTCAGAGTCACCACTGGGAATGTTCCACAAGATGTCAGAGACAACAGGGGAATTGTAACACACGAAGTCAGAGATGCCACAAGGGAGTGTTAGACATGAACTCAAAGACAAGAGGGAGTGTAACTCAGACAGTCAGAGAAGCCACAGAGAATATGATACACTAAGTCAGAGACCAAAGGTCAAGCGTGACACACCAAATCAGACGTGCCAGCAGGAATGTTACACACAAAGTTGAGACGCCTGGGATAGTGTTACAAATGAAGTCAGAGACATGAGTGGTAGTGTAACACAGGAAGTTATAGACAACAGGGGGTGTGTGCTGCACAAAGTCAGATATGCCACAGTTGTACATGAAGTCAAAGACACTACAAGGAGTTTTACACATGAAGTCTGTGACACCAGGCCAAGAATGATACATGAAGTCAGACAAGCCACAAAAATGGTTAAAAATGAAGTCAGAGACACTATAGGGGAATGTTATACATGAAGGAACAAATGCACATGGAGAGTTACACAAAAATTCAGAGACACCAGGAGGAGTGATACACATGAAGTCTGATATGACAAGATGAGTGAAACAGAAGAAGGCAGAGATGGCAGGAGGAATGTGACACTTGAAATCAGAGCTGCCAGGGTGAGTGTTTCTCAAAAAGTCCGAGATATCATGGGGGAGTGTTAGACTCAAAGGCAGTTATGCCGTGTGGAGTGTAACTTGAAGTCGGAGATGCCACATGGAGTGTTACACACGATGTTACAGACACCAGTGGTAGTTTTACACAAGTCAGAGACACCACATGGAGTGTTAGACACAAAGTTCAAGATGCTTGGCAGAGTGTGACACATGAAGTGAGAAAAGCCACATGGAGTGTGAGACACAATGTCAGAGACACCATGAGGGAGTGTAACACATGAAGGCAGAGACAAAAGGGGGACTGTGACACACAGAGTCAGTGACACCTGGAGGAGCGTGATACACGAATTCAGAGAGGGCATGGAGATTTTTATACACAAAGTCATCATGCCAGGGGGAGTCTGACACACAAAGTCACAGATGCCAGTCTGAGTGTGAGATATGACGTCAGAGTTGTCAGAAGGGTTATAACACACGAAGTCAGAGACACCAGAGGGATTGTGAAACATAAAGTCAGAAACACCAGGGAGAGTGTTACGAATAATGTCAGAGCTGACAAGGGCAGTGTTATGGATGAAATCCCAGACTACATGGGGAGTGTTGCACATGATTAAGTGACATCAGGGTAGGTGTTACACACGAAGTCAGAGACACCGTGGAGCATGTTTCACTCAAAGTCAGAGGCCCAAGGGAGGTGTACTACACATGAAGGGAGAAACGTCACGAGGTTTGTTATACAGGAATTCAGAGATGCCTGGGGGAGTGTTAAACACCCAGTCAAAGATTCCAGGTGTGTTACACAAGAAGTCATAGACACCAGAGGGAGTCTTACAAAGGAACTCAGAGATGCCATGGTGAGTGTTACACATGCAGTCCGAGATGCTAGGCAGCATTGACACATGAAGGCAGAGACACAACATGGAGCGTTACACATGAATTCTGAGATGCCAGTGAGAGTATAACGCACGAAGTGAGAGACGCCAGGGGGAGTGTGACACATGAAGTCAGAGACGCCAAGAGGAGTTTGGTGCCCCAAGTAAAAGACGCCAGGGATTGTTTAACACACAATATCAGAGATGACATCAGGAATGTTACACGCAAAGTCAGAGACGCCAGGGGGAGTGTTATGCAGGAACTCAGAGAGACTCCACAGAATGTGACACACGAAGTCAGAGACAATAGGTAGAGTGTGAAACTTAAAGTATGAGACAGGTTGGGAATGTTACACATGAAGTCAGAGAAACAAGCAGGAGAGTGACACATAAAGTCAGATACAACATGGGGAATGTGACATATGAAATCAAAGACTCCAGGGGGAGTTTTACACATGATGTCAGAGATGACAGGCGTATTGTATCACACAATGACAGACAACATCGGGTGTGTGAGACCCAAAGTCAGATTTGAAATTTGGGGTGTGATACATGGAGTCAGTGATGCCATGGTGAGCGTGAGGCACAGAGTCAGAGACAACAGCTGGAGTGTTTCAGAAAAGTCACTGACTACAAGGGGAGTGTTACACACGAATCAGAGACACCAGCGCAAGTGTTACACAGGATGTCAGAGATTCCACAGGGAATGTGACACATGAAATCAAAGATGACATGTAGAGTGGGACTCAGACTCAGACATGCATCAGGAAAAGATACACAGGCAGTCAGAGATGACATAGGGGAGTGTGACACATGAAGTATGAGACAACAGGGAGCATGTGATGCACAAAGTCAAAGATGCCAATGGGTGGTGTTATGCAAAAAGCCAAAGGAAACAGGGAGAGTGTTAAACACAAAGTTGGAGGTGCCAAGTGGAGCGTTATACACAAACTCTGAGAAGCCAGTGGCATTCTTACACACGATGTTATAGATGACAGGGGGAATGTGACACAGATACTCAGAGACACCAGAGGGAGTATGACACACGGAGTCAGAGGCACCACAGGTTGTGTTACATACAAAGTCAGAGGCACCAGGGAGAGTGTGATACACAAAGTCAGGGATGCCAGGCAGAGTGTGACTCATGACCTCAGAGATGGCATGTGGATTGTTATACACAAAGTCAAAAATACCTGGGGAATTGTGATACAAGACGTCAGAGACTCAAGGGGGAGTGTAACACAAATTCATAGATGCCAGAGGGATTGCGATCCACGTAGACAGAGATGCCAGGTGGACTGTTATAAACAAAGTCAGAGATGCCAGCGGGAGTGTAACACACACTCAGAAACAACAGGGGGACTAT
Source organism: Equus caballus (assembly GCF_041296265.1). Lineage (NCBI taxonomy): Eukaryota > Metazoa > Chordata > Mammalia > Perissodactyla > Equidae > Equus > Equus caballus. The sequence goes on along the minus strand of NC_091708.1, from coordinate 6,775,629 downwards.
TATACATGAAGTCTGAGAAAACAGGGGAGTGTGACACACGAATTCAGAAATGCCAGGGGCAGTGTGGCACAGGAAGTTAGAGACATTAGGGAGTGTGTGAAAGAGGAAGTCAGAGATGCCACAGAATTGTACACACGAAGTCAGAGAAGATAGATGGAGTGTCACACACGAAGTCAGAGAAGAAAAGAGAAGTGTTACACAGGATGACATACACGTCAGGAGGTGTGTTAAGCATGAAGTCAAAGATGCCATGTGGAGTATTACACATGATGTAAGAGACACCAGGTGGAGTGTTACATGAGAAGTCAGACACGCCACACAAAGTGTGACACAAGTCAAAGACGCAATGGGAGTGTTATATGTGATGGTAAAGAGGGCAGGGACATTGTGACACATGTAGTCAGAGAAACAAGGGGAAGTGTGACACATGAAGTCACAGATACCAGGAGGAGTGTGACAGACCAAGTCAGAGACACCATAGGGAGTGTGGCACACGAAGCCAGAGATGCCAGGTGGAATTTTACCGATGACATCAGACACGCAAAGGGGAGTGTTACATAAGAACTCAGAGGCAAAGCGGAATTGTTACAATAAATCTGAGAAGTTAGGGGGTCTGAGACAGGAAGTTAGGAACAAACACCAGAGGTGGTGTTACAAAGGAAGTCAGGGACAACAGGTAGTGTGTGACAGAAAATCAGTGAACCCATGAAGTATTACACACAAAGTCAAAGATACCAGGTTGAGTGTTACACAGGAAGTGAGAGACACAACATAGAGTGTTACACAAGTCAGAAACACCAGTGGGAGTATTACACATGAAGTGAGAGAAGTCACATGAAGTGTGAACACAGTCATGGACAACTGCAGGAGTGCTACACACTAAGTCAGAGACGGCATATGGAGTGTTACACATGAAGTCTGAATGTCAGGGGGAGTGTTATGCATGAAGTCAGAGATGACTCAGTGATTCTTACACATCAAGTCAGAGACCCACCCTGGTGTGTGATGCAAGAAGTCAAAGATGCCATAGGTAGTGTGACACAAGATGTCAGAGACGCCGTGGGTTATTTGATGCATGATGTCAGAGATGCCATGTATAGTGTTACACACGAAGTCAGAGACACCAGTGGCAGTGCTACGCATGAAGTCAGAGATGCCTTCGGGAGGGTTACACATGAATTCACAGACCTCATGATGAGTGTGAAACATGAAAGCAGAGACACCACAGGCAGTGTTTCAGATGACTTCAGAGAAACCAAGTGTATCGTGACAAATGAAGTCAGAAATGCCACAGAGAGTGTTAAGAAGTAAAATATGCCACATGGAATTTTAAGGACGAAGTCAGAGACGCCACAGGTAGCTTTACAAATGAAGTCAGAGACACCAAGTCGAGTCTTACACATGAAGTGAGAAATGCCAGGGGGTGTATGACACACGAAGTCAGAGATGCCAGGGGGCATGTTACTCCCAAAGTCAGGGTTGTGAATGGGGCATGTTACTCCCAAAGTCAGGGTTGTGAATGGGGCATGTTACATATGAAGTCAAAGACAAAAGGGGAAGTGCTATACGCCAATTCAGAGATGAAGGGGGAGTGTGACACACGAAGTCTCAGATGTCCCAGGGATTGTGACACACAAAGTGAAAGAGGCTAGGGGGATGTGACACATGAAGTCAGAGATGTGATGTGCAGTGTTACACATGAAGTCATAGATGAGAAGGGGAATGTTACACACAATTTCCAAGACACAATTGGGAGAGTGAGACATGAAGTCTGAGACTCCAGTGGAGTGTGACACACGAAGTCAGAGATGTCAAGGGGAGTTTGACACATGAAGAGAGACCCAAGTTGCCGTGTGGCACATGAAGCCACAGATGACAGAGGGAGTGTGACTCAGAGACACCAAGGTGGAGAGATACACATGAAGAAAGAGTTTCCAGGGGGAGTGTTACAAAAACATCAAAGAAACCAGGGGGATAGTGACAGGAAGTAAAAAATGACAGGGGTTTGTGACACACGAAGTCAGGGATGACAGGAGGGGTGGGTCAGAAGAAGTCAGAGACCCCAAGGAAACTGTTAGTCATGAAGTCAGAGATGCCAGATAGAGTGTTACACACGAATTCAGAACACAAGGCGGGGTACGACACAAAATCCGTGAGGCAAGTAGGGGTGTGACACACAAAGTAGTAGATGCAAAGGTGACTGATATACTCTAGGTCAGAGACGCCATGGGGAGTTTGATACAGGAAATCAGAGCATCCAAGGTGAGTGTTACACAAGAAGACCGAGACGCCACAGGGAAGTGCTATACTTGAAGGCAGAAACACCACACGGAGTGCTACACATGAAGTCAGAGATGCCACATGGAGCTTCACACAAGATATCACAGACACCAGTGGGAGTGTTATGCAAGAAGTCAGAGATGCCAGGGAGAGTGTTACACAGAGTCAGAGACTCCAGGTAGAGAATGATGCACAAAATCAGAGAAGACGAGGGAATTGTGACAACAGTCAGAGACGTGAGGATGAATGTACACGAGAAGTGAAGACACCAGGGGATTAGTGAAACGTGAGTTCAGAGATGACACAGGGATTGGAACACACTAATTTAGAGAGGCCACGGGGCTGTTTATGTGCACTAACAAAGATACCAGGGTGAGTGTCATGCAGCAAGTCAGAGATTACAGGAGCAGCGTGAAACATGAAGTCCGAGATGTCAGTGGGAGTCATATACAGGAAGTCAGAGATGGCGTTGGGAATGTTACACATGAAGTTATAGACGGCATGGAGAGTGTGACACACATACCCAGAGACACAAATGGGAGTGTGAAACACGAAGTCATAGATGCCACAGAGTGAGTTACACACGATGTCATACATGACAAATAGAGTGTGATAGACGAAGCCAGGGATGCCAGGCAGAATGTGACACAGGGTTCTGTGACATTACTGAGAGTATTACACATGATGTCAGATACACCAGTTTGAGTGTAACACATGATGTCACAGATGTCATGTGGAGTGTGACACCCAAAGTCAGAGATGCCAGTGGGAGTATGACATATGAAGTCAGAGCCAGCAGGTGGAGTTTTAGACACGACTTCAGAGATGCCAAGGTGAGTGTTACACACATACTCAGAGAACAATGTGGATGGTTACACAAAGTCTGAGATGCCAGACGGTGTGTGACACACAATGTCAGAAACATCAGGGGTTGTGTTACACGGGGATTCAGAGACACCAGGAAGTGGTTGACACACGAAGTCTGAGACACCCATGAGGAGTGTTATGAAAAAAGTTAGAGACAAGAGGGGGAGTCCTATACATGAAGTCTGAGACATCAGTTGGAGGGTAACACACGAATTTATAGATGGCAGAGGGAATGTGATGCAAGAGCTCAGAGACACCAGATGAAGTGTGACACAAGAAGACAGAGACACCATGGGGATTCTGATACGTGATGTCAGGTGCACCAGGTGGAGTGTGACACATGAAGTCAGAGATGACAAGTGGAGGGTTACACACGAATTCATAAGCACCAAGAGGAGTTACACATGAAGGTGCAGACGCCACATGGAGTGTTAAACACGAAATAAAAGGCACCAGATGTAGTGATACAGACGAAGTCAGATATGCCAGGGCTAGTGTTACACACGAGCTCAGACACATAAGGGGGATTATTAGAAACACAGTCTGAGACACAAGGGGGAGTGTGACACACGAATTCAGAAATACCAGGGGTAGTATTACACAGGTAGCCAGAAACACAAGGGTGTGTCTGACAGGTGAATCCAGAGATGCCATGGGCAGTGTGACATATGAAGTCAGAAGTGTCATGGTGAGTGTTACACTCAGAGTCAGAGAAGCCAGTGGGATTCTGACACAAGAATTCAGAGATGCCAATGTGAGTGTCATAAAAGAAGTCTGAGACACCACAGGGGAGTGTTACACTCAAAGGCAGATAGGCCTCATGAAGTATCACACGTGAAGTCAGAGATAAAAGATGGCGTGTACCACAGCAAGTCTGAGATGCCAGGGGAACTGTGACATACGAAGTCAGAGAGCCTAGAGGGAGTGTTACACACCAAATGAGAGACTCTAGGTATAATGTGACCCATGGAGTCAGAGACGACATGGGGATTGCTACACACGAAGTGTGAGATGACAGAGGGAGTCTGACACACAAAGTCAGAAATGCCAAGAGTAGTGTTACACAGGAAGTCAAAGACACCAGGCTGTGTGTGACAATGTCAGATATGCCATGGGGAGAGTGACACATGAAGCCATAGAAAGAAGGGAAAGTGTTACACAAGAAGTCAGAAGCACTACAAGGTGTGCTACACACAATGTCAGAGAACCAGAGGGAGTGGGACACACAAAGTTAGAGACACCAGGCAGATTGTGAAACAAGATGACAGAGACTCCATGGTGAGTGTTACACAAGAAGTCCAAGGCATCATGGGAGATTCTCACACTCAAACTCAGGAATGTCACATGGACTGTTACACATGAAGTCACAGACACGAGGGTGAGTGTACCACATGATGTCAGAGATGACAAGTGAAGCGTTACACACAAAGTTACAGATGGCAGTGGGAGAGTGATGCACGTATATGAGACACATGGGAGAGTGACACCCATAGTCAGAGATGCAAGGCAAGTATGACAAATGAGGTCAGAGATGTGTAGGGGAGGAAGAGATTTCCTCTTCCCAAATGTGGGTTAGTCTGGCCGGAGAACGAATCAAATTCACATGAGACAGAATAGCAAGAGAAAATTAAACAAAGCTTTATGAAGAACCATGGCCTGGGGCCTTTCTTCCCGAAGGAAGAAAGGGCACCGAAGAAGTGGGGTGCACATAGTGGTTATATACCCCCAAACAGGGTGTTTCACATGTGATTGAAATGTCCCTCCCACAATAGTCACAAGATTGCCCTGTCGCAACAGTGCTTGATGGACACAGCAGGTAATGGTCTGCTATCTCGGTGGACATAGCAGGAGGCAGGTCTATTGTCTGGAGCTGGGCGGTCACAGGTGAGTGCAGCAATCAGTTCCTAGCCTAAGGGAAGATGCTTAATCCTTAAAGAAATGCCAACGTTGGGAGGGGGAGGGAAGTCAGTTACAGGAGGAAATCAGTTACCAGAGAAGCACAATAAAATGCAGATTTAAGTCCTTGCCTTTGGTATTGATTAAGAGTCTTTAGAGAGAAGGTCATCTCCTTTCTTCTTCCTGGTACAGAGAGGCAGGCAACTTTTACAGATAGAGATTTACCTTACAAATGTAAATGTGTGCTAACAAAGGGCAAGTTCCATTCCTCGGAGCCTCCTTCCCTGTCCCAGTTTATCAAAAGCAATCAGCCTCAAATAATCCTGATGCCAAAGAGACATATCTTGTGGTGGCCATTTCCAGGTCCCCACATTGGTTAAGAAAGATAAATTTGCCCTACTGTACTAGAAGGGAAGAAAGAAAGCATGGGACAAATTCTGAAGGCAAAAAGAAAGTTATAGGTTTGTGAAAGAAATTCTGAAAAGAGTTTTGTACCTGGTCAAGTTGGTTAAGATTGAAATGAATCTAATTAAGTAAATGCGTTTTAATATGAAAAAATTAAACTGGTACAAAAATTAGAATTTGGCTCTCTCTCTTGAAAGGATAATTTTCTTAAACTCTTAGTCTGCTCTTGATAATGAGATTATAAAAGGTTTTTCCTTCTGAGTAAGTTTACAAAAGATCTATGTTTTGTTGTATCTATGTTTATGTTTCCTAGATGCAAAAAGACAGAGGTCTCTCTATTAAGGTTTTTTTTCTGCTGTTGATACCTAAGCATTGTTTCACAGTGAGCATTGTTTAAATAAGTGTTTTAAAAACCTTTTGATATTTTTGACAAGCTTTTCTCTCAAAAAAAAAAATATTCTAGTCCTAAATAAAGGTTTTCCTTTGACCTGAATGAAGGAAGAGAGTTTCTCTGAGGATTGTCAGAGGGCCCCTGAGACTTCACAGAGAAAATTTGCTCTCTCATCCTATAAGGTGGAAGATTCTAAACTAATTAGGCTTATTTTGTCTGTTAAATTTCATTGGAAGCATTGTCAGATGAGCGATGATAATCTTTCTTAAGTGGTATTATATGGGTAAATGTTACTGATATAAGTGTTTTGAAAACTATATAACATTCCTAAAATTCTGATCTGTCCTGGCTATCAGCCGTAACTCTAAATATTATTTTAAGGTGTTGTATATCAGAAATAATAAGTTTCTCTGTCAATTGTCATTTTTAAGTCTTTTGTTGCTTACAGTCAGTTGTTTTACTCTGATGGTTTTTGCATTTGCAAATATGTCTCATCTTCAGAGACATTCATGGAAAAGACTCTGACACTTACTCTGGATTACAGGTTTCTGATAAACTTTCAGATCACAGAACTGAACTGGGTAAGAAACTACAGAAATCTAATGGAGAAACTGATAACCTCATAAATCTGCTAACAGGAGATTAAGCTCAGTAATCAATTATACAGGACTGTGTGAACTGATGAGGATGACTATGACTTTTTATGAATTCTGTTTGACATATTTTAGAGTTTTGATGTGTTGTTTTGTTTTCTCATATTTAAGAAAATCGTTTTCTCTTTTCTCTTGTGCTAACTATGACTTATAGCAATTTGGTGAAATTATACCTTTGTGAGCAAAACTGAAACATTTATCTTTTTCTCCCTACCTGATCCCTCCAGAATTTGGAAACTCTTTGTGAGTATGGTTATTTCATGGCAATACAGTTATTTGCATAAGTTCAATAAGAATCTGTTCTCCTTATAACAGGACACATTGGTTATCTTGCCAAAACTTTGACTGGAATGTCATATTTGAGAGACACATACAGACTCGGATATGGCAATACTGCGTTTGAGGAATAAGGTTGACTTTCTGGAAATAAAGCCACTTGGAAATATGGGCCTGGTACCTTGCTTTACAGAGAGATTCCAGCAATCTTACCCGGTAAGTAAGGAAGCTTGCTTATCTGGCAGGTGCGAGGAACCTCGGAATATTTTGGGGGACCTCAAGAAGAGAGGAATCCACCCAAATCTGTAGGTACTGCAGGCAAAATCTGACGGCAAGTCCTTGGCTTGGCTTTCCTGGCCTCGAGAGGTCTTTAAAGTTCAATCTGAGATTCCTCATTAAAAAAATTCCAGCAAAGCAGATTTAAGAGCCTATGTGATCAACTGCTATTCTTGTTGCACTTATGTAAATAATCGGGCCACGTTTCTTGAAACTAAGCTTATTTTGCAAACCAATTAGTCTTAATTTGGCTATCTTTGGTAAAAATGAGGGTGATTTTAGAGAGAAGAATTATGCTTCAGTGAGAAACTAAAATACACATTTGTGGATGTTGGATCCTAGTTCTGTTAATTGTCTTTGAGGCTTTTTTTTCCTACCTGTGAACTGTACCGGACCCTCAATTCTGCTGAAATATTTGGTTACAAATCTCCAAACGAATGCTTTCAATTTTCTCCCTCATTTTCATTTGGAATCATTGAGAATTGAACCTGCTCTTTTTCCTGAAACCTTGCAAACTAAAGCTGAACGACTTAATAGAAACTTAAGAGAGATTCCTATCTGTTGCCGTGTACGCTGTAAGCCACTCAAAAAGATACCTGAATGCCCGATGACATCATCAGAGACCTTTCAAGCTACAAAAGATGCTTTGACTCTGACATCTAGAAGTCTTCTTGACTACCTGCCCCCTGGACGCAGGAACTAATTTATAATTTGCTCTAACCATTAACCTTGTTACCTTGCTTCCAACATCACAAGGGAGAGAAGACCAGGACCACAATCTATTGTTTAATTTGGTTTACAAATGAGTCTTACTTAAATGATAAGTGAGGATGTTATCAAGCTGGATGTGCTGTCCAGCCTCAAGAATGCCTGCTACTTTCTGTTAACTCTGCTAACTCACTAAAAGATTTCCTTCTACCGGCTCAAGAAATTGCCACAGAACAAGATAAACAGATATGGCAGTCAAAAGGGGGAATTTTTGACACCCCCTCGCAGATGTGGTTCGGGCCCAATAAGAAACCCACTCCTTGGGTCACAAGGCCACTTTCCCTTCCTAAGGTACCCTTTGAGGTATGACAATTGGACATTGTCCAAATGCCACCATCTCAAGGATAAATATGTCTTGTAATGATCTGCATGTTCTCACATTGTTTTGAGGCCTTTCCTTGCAGAAGAGCAATGGCTTTAACAGTAGGTAAATTACTATTAGGATAATTCCTCTTTGGGGAATTCCTACTGAGTTACATAGTGACTGGGGAACTCAAATCTGTTTGTAATGTTTGGCCAATATTGCAGCATTTCCACTGCGCTTACCATCCTCGATCCTCAGGACTGGTAAAACTAATGGCACAACTAGAACTTAATTGACAAGCTTTCAGAAGCATTTACTCTCTCATGGCCAAAAGCTCTTATGCTAGTGCTCTTTGATCTTAGATCTATACTTTTTGTAAACATCGGCTGTCTCCTTTTTAAATAATATAACAGCCTACGCAATTAAATGAAGAAATATATGAACCAGCTTTGCTTAAGGGACGTATTACATGGTTTTCATGGTCTTATTGTGGTGCTTAAAAGAAATGAAAGATTTGTAGCTGAGTCTTTCACAGAGAAGTCCCAGAACTTAAGGATCATGGACTGTAACCTGAAGAATTTATTTATTGAAAGAGACATCAAATAAGACTCTTTGCAGCCCTGTTGAAAAGGACCAAACCAGGAGGAGAAGAAGACGACATCTTTTGTAGACAGCTGTCCCAAGACTCCGGACCAGGCCTGTATTCCCAACCTTATACCTCCTCATTTAAACATTTGTTATGCTTAAACTGTATACCTATTTTATAATTTGTTTGAAATGCTATCATACTTAAAGTGATTAATTTGGAATAGACTGGTCTTGAAGGCCAGGAATTTATCAAGTAACTCCTAATGGAACTCAATGGTTATGTGGAACAAATCTTTGGCCTTGGCTACTGCCTGGATGGCTAAAACACTTCACCCTGAGTTTCCTTTAAAAGCAGGGAAGGAGTCAGGCTGAGTTAAAACCTGGTGTCAGTCTCCCTCTCTTTAAGGCCAAATGGGCTTGTTCAGTGTTCCACTGGTATGGCTACATTTTCAACTATATTTGCTTCTTCTTTGGGGCTAAAAGATGTCATTATTACATTTGGAAGCTCTGACTAAATTTACTCAAGAAGCCCTTAATGATAGTCAAGCAGGAATAACGTTATTCAAATACTGAAATGTGTTTAATGAGAAGGGCTGTCCTTCAAAACAGAATGGCTTTAGACATTATTACTGCATCCCAAGGTGGTACATATACAATCATTCAGACTGGATGCTGTGCTTTTATAGGTCATGAATCTTCCAATGTGTCCTCTCCGCTAAAGCACATGAAGAAGCAGGTGGATGCCTTATGCGATCCTGCACCTAGTTTGATTTGTTTCGTTGGCTCCCTTTTCAGTATCAGTTCCCTTTTTCGATCCGGATTGGAATTCTTATTTCCATTATTTGGAATCCTTGTACTGGTCATAATATTCAAACTAACTGTTGTTTTCTTTACTCAGTGTTGTAAGAGTAGCATACAAACTAGAGTAGTGATTGCTCTATGGCTTGAGATGGTCGATCTGTCTTATAACCCTGGACAAATTTCCTTTTCTTTTTTTTTTTTAAAGATTTTATTTTTTCCTTTTTCTCCCCAAAGCCCCCCAGTACATAGTTGTATATTCTTCGTTGTGGATCCTTCTAGTTGTGGCATGTGGGACGCTGCCTCAGCGTGGTCTGATGAGCAGTGCCATGTCCGCCCCCAGGATTCGAACTAACGAAACACTGGGCCGCCTGCAGCGGAGCGCGCGAACTTAACCACTCGGCCACGGGGCCAGCCCCCAAATTTCCTTTTCTGAAAGGGACTATGACTAAGAATTCACTTCAGACTAATCCTTTTAAAAATTCTGAGTTATTATCATTACTGTACTTTTTCTATAATCATATACAATGTAAATGTGAAGTGTCATAAAAAGCACATATACGATGTTTGCGCAACAATCTAAAATTAATTGGAAATTACATGACATATGAAATGCTTCCTCTGTTAATATACATATAACTCTATGCTTGTCCACTATTTCCCCCAACGTGGACGACTAGGCAAATAAATGAAATAAAAGCCTAGCACCGAGGGACATGATGGACCCAGGGCAGGCAGCAGCCACCCTGGCGCCGAGGGACAATGTTTTGATCATCAATGCTTTCTATCGAAAGATTAGAGATCAAAAGGGGAAAATGACAAATAAAAATGGCAAGCAATAGGATATATTGGAGTATATGAGGAAGCCATTTGGTATAAACCTAATTAGGCCTGACTTTGTTTTTTCCAAAAGGACCTGACTGTGGCTGTTGAGCACGCATTGTATATCCACTTAGACATTTCTTATGGCCAGAACAAAGGCCCTTGAGATAAAGGTGTAACTTCCCCGCACATTAGCATTTCCTTAGGGATAAGCATTTTTCCTTAGGCTAGGAACTGATTGCTGCACTCACCTTTGACCACCCAGTTCACCTGTCACCACTCAGATGGAGACAACAGACTGCCACCCTGCGGCGTTCACTGAGGCAGAAGACCTACCCGCTGTTTCCAGCAATCGCTGTGCCGACAGAGCAGTCTCACGACTATTGTAAAAGGGGCATTTCAATCCTATGTGAAACATCCTCCCTGGGGGTATAGAACCAGTCTATGCACCCCACTTCTTTGGTGCCCTTTCTTCCTTCAGGAAGAAAGGCCCCAGGTTATAATCCTCAGATTTAAGCTCAGAATAAACTCACCCAAATTTTCATTTATAGATTGGTTATGGATTATTTTCGTCGACACATGTAACACTCCCCATGGTGTCTCTGACTTTGTGTGTAACACTCCCTTGACGTCTGTGACACCATGAGTAACACTACATGTGGCATCTCTAACTTCATGAATCACACGCTCCCTGGTGTCTCAGAATTCCTGTTTAACACTATTCCTGGTGATTCTGACTTCACAATTCAGATTTCACCTGTGGTCTCTGACTGTATGTCACATTCCCCTTGTTGTCTCTGTCATCTCATCTCACACTTCACATGGTGACTCTGACTTCATGTGTCACACTACCCCTGGCATATCTGACTTCATGTGTAACACACCCCTTGGAGTCTCTGATTTCCTATGTCTCAATCTGCTTTTGTCTTGTACTTCCTGTGTAACACTAAATGTGTCTAACACTCCCCCTGCTGTCTCTAACTTCATGTGTAGCACTCCCCCTGCATCTCTGACTTTATGTGTGACACTCCCCCATTGTCTCTGAGATTGTGCGTCACACTTGCCCTGGCATCTCTGATTTAATGTGTCACACTCCCTTGGCATCTCTGAATTCTTGCATCACTCTCTCAGTGGTCTCTCTGACTTTGTGTGTCACACATCTCATGGCATCTCTGAATCATGTCTGACAATCACCCTCTCATCTCTGATTTTGAGTCTCACACTCCACCTGGCATCTTTGACTCTGTAACACTCCCCATGGTGTCTGTGACTTCATGCATAACACTCCCTATGTCATCTCTGACTTCGTGTGTCACACTCCCTGTGATGTCTCTGAAGTTGTGTGTAACACTCCACCTGTCATATCTGATTTCTTGTGTAACTGTAACCATGGTCTCTCTGAATTCATGTAACACTCCCCCTGTCGTCTATGTCATTGTGGGTAGCACTCCCCTGTGGGTCTCTTACTTCACGTGTAACACTCAACCTGGCTCCTCTGACATCATACACAAGACTCCACCTGTCATCTTGGACTTGGTGTGTAACACTACCACTGGTGTCCGTGACTTCTTGCATAACCTTCACTCTCACCACACTGTCTTCGTAACAGTCCCCTGGCATCTCTGACTTTGTGTGTAAAAATGCCCCTGTCGTCCCTGACTTCATGTGTAAACTCCACATGCCATTTCTGCCTTCATGTTAACCCTCCCCCATGGCATTTTGGACTTCATGTGTAACACCCCACTTGGTGTCTCTTAGTTCATATGTCACACTACCCATGACTTCATGGACTTTGTGGGTAACACTCTCACTGACGTCTCTCAATTCCTGTGTCACAGTCCTCCTGTCATCTATGACATCACCTGTAACACTCCACATAGCCTCTCTGACTTCGTGTGTAAAACAACCCCTGGCTTGCCCTGCTTCATGTGTAACACTCCCACAGTATCTCTCACTTTGTGTGTAACACTACACGTGGTATCTCTGAGTTCATGTGTCACACACTCCCTGACACCTCTGACATCATGTGTAACACTGCCAGTGGTGTCTCTGACTTCATGTGTTGCATTCAACCTTTCATCTCTGAGATGGTTAGTCACAGTCCCCATGGCATCTGTGACATCCTGCATAACACTTCCCTTGGTGTCTTTGACTTCATGCCTAACACTCCCCAGTGGCCTCTCTGACTTCTTGTGCAGCTCTCCCCCTGTTGTGTCTACTTTGTGTGTAACACTCTGATTGACATATCTGATTTCGTGTGTCAAACTCTACCTGTCGTCTATGACTTCATGTGCCATACATACCATGATGTGACTGACTTCGTGTGTAATACTCCCCTATGGTATCTCTGACGTGTGTCACACTCTCACTGTCTTGTGTGACTTCATGTGTAACACTCCCTTTGTTATCTTTCAGTTCATGGGTAGCACTCCTCCATGGCATCTCTCTCTTCATGAGTAAAACTCTCCCTGTTGTCTGTTGACTTTGTATTTAACAGTAACCTGTGACATGTCTGACTTCATGTGTCACACTTCCACTGTTGTCTCTGACTTGCTTGTTACACTCCCCTGGTGTCTTTGACTTCATGCATAACACTGCACATGGTGTCTTTGAATTCATGCGTAATACTCCCCCTGGTGTCTCTGACTTCATTTGTAACATGCTCTGTGGTATCTCTTACTTGGTGTGTAACACTCACCCTGTCACCTCTGAATTTGCTTGTCACAATCCACCTGTCGTCTCTGACTTTGTGTGTCACAGTCCCTGCTGTGTCTTTGACCTGGTATGTCACACTACACCTGTTGTCTCTGACTTCATGTGTCAGTAACCCCCTGATGTCTTTGACTTCATGTATAAACACTCCACTTGACGTCTCTGACTTTATGCATCACAATGACCCTGTACTCTGACTTTCTGTGTCACATTCTACCTGGAGTATCTGACTCTGTGTAAAACTTCACGTGGGATCTCTGACTTTGTGGATAACACTCCCCCTGTCATTTCTGATTTCTTGTTCATCATTTCCCAGTTGCATCACTGTCTTCCTATGTCACACTTCTTTTAGTGCCTCTGACGTTGTGTGTAACACTCGCCCTCTAGTCTCTGATTTCTTCTGTAGCTCTCCTCCAGCATCTCTGCTTTCAAGTGTAACCCTCCACCATTCGTCTCTGACTTCATGATTCACAATTCCCCTGTTGTTTCTGATTTTGTGTGTTCAGAATCTATTCGGTGTTGATGATTATGTGTGTAACATTCCTCGTGGCATCTGTGACTTCGTGTTTAACGCTACCTCTGAAGTCTCTGACTTCTTGATTCACAATCCCCCTGTCATCTATGAATTCGTGTGTAACAATCTATCTAGTGTCTCTTTGTGTAACACACCCTCTTGGTGTGTCTGAATTCGTGTGTTACACTATGCCTTCATTTCTGACAGTGGCTAATAATCCAAATTTTGTCTCTGACTTTATTCATAACACACCTGCTGGCATCTCTGACTTCGTGTGTGACACTCCCCATGACATATCTGACTTCACCCATCACAATCATCGTGGCATCTCTGACTTCGTATGTAACTCACCCCCTGGCATCTCAGACTTTGTGTGTAACAATACCCCTTTTGTCTCTGAGTTTGTGTGTAGCACACCACTTGTCATCTCTGTCATCATATTTAAAACTCCACCTGGTATCTTTGAGTTCATGTGTCACACTGTCTTTCGTGGCTCTGACATCATGTGTCATGCTTCCCATAGTGTATCTAACTTCGTGTCACACTTGCTGTGGCATCTCTGACTTTGAATGTCACACATACTTGTGACTCTGACTCCCTGTGTACCACTACACCTGGTGCTTCTGACTGCCTGTGTCACATTCCCCCTGGCATCTCAGAATTCCTGTGTAAAAATCCCACTTGTGTCCTGAGTTCATGCGTAACAGTCCCCTTGCATCACTGACTTCATGTTTAACACTCCAAATCGTATCTTTGACTTCATGTATTATAGTCCTCCTTGTCTCTCTGACCTCGTGTGTAACAATTCACATTACACACCTCCATGACTTTGTATCATGCTCCCGGTGACTCTGACTACTTTGTCACAAACCCTAGGGCATCTCTGACTTCCTTCATAACACTAGGGGGATTGTGAAGCAGAAAGTCAGAGACACTATGGGGAATGGTACACACGCAGCCAGAGATGCCAGGGGGAGTGTTACAGAAGAAGCCAGAGAGGGCACATGATAGGTCACAAAGAATGAGAGACTCCAGGGGAACTATGACAGATGAAGTCAGAGAATCCCAGGGGAGTGTTACACACAAAGTCAGTGATGTCTTTGTGAGAGTTATACATGAAGTCAGAGACACCATGGGGTGTTTACACACGAATTCAGAGATGCCAGGTGGAGTGTGAAACACAAAGTCAGGGATGCCATGTGGAGTGTGAGACAAGAATTCAGAGATGACATGGGGTTGTTATATGTGAAGTCAATGATGCAGGGGTTGTGACACACTAAGTCACAGACACCAGTGGGAGTCTGACACATGAAGTCAGAGACACCAGGGGGATTGTTACAAATGCAGTCAAAGAAACCTTGGGTAGAATGACAAACGACATTGGAGATGACAGATGTTTTGCGACACAAGAAATCAGAGACCACAGGTAGAGTGTGACACATGAAATAAATGACACCAAGGAGTGTGTTATTCACAAAATGAGAGATGCCATGCAACAGTATTATGTATGAGGTGAAACACACCAGGGAGAGTGTTAGACACGAATTCAGAGAGAATAGACAGAGTGTTACACATCACATCAGAGATGCCACGGTGACTGTGAAACATGAAGTCAGAGACAGCATGTGGATTATTACACACATAAGGGAAACCAGGGGTTGAGTTACACACAGACTCAGAGATGCCTGGGGGAGTGTTACACACGAAGTCAAAGAGGCAATTTGGGGTGTTACACACGAAGTCAGAGATGATGGGGGACTGTGAAACAGGAAGTAAGAGATGTCATGTGGAGTGTTACACACAAAGTGACTGATGCCAGAGGAAGTGTTACACACAAACTCAGCACCCTGGAGAGTATTACTCATGAATTCAGAGATGACGTGGAGGTGTGTTATACACGAAGGCAGAGATGCCAGGTGCAGTGTTACCCATGAAGTCATAGATAACACAGTGGGAGTGAAACACAAAAACAGAGATGCAAGGGTGAGAGATAAGAAGTCAAGGACCACAGGTGGAGTGTTACACAGAATGTGAGAGACACCACAGAGAGATTGACACACAAAGTCAGAGACACCACTAGGAAGTGTTACACTTGAAGCCAGAGATTACAGCGGGAGTGCTATGCATGAAGCGATAGATGCCACAGGAAGTGTTACACAGAGTCGTAGACAACAGGTAGAGAGTAACATGAGAAATCGGAGAACACAGGGGGAGTGCAACGCACAAACTCAGAGACATGAGGAATGTTATATATGACCTCAAAGACACCAGGGGTTTTGTGACACGTGAATACAGAGATGACAGAGGGAGTATAACACATGAATTCAGAGACGCAATGGGGGTGTATTATGCATGAAAACAAGGATACCAAGGGGAGTGTTATGCACAAAGTCAGAGACACCATGCAGAGAGTTACACACTAAGTCCAAGATGACATGTGTGTGTAACACACAAAGGGAGAAATGCCACGTGGAGTGTTACACATGTAGTCAGAAACACCACATGGAATGTTATACATGAAGTCAGAGACACCAGAAGGAGTGTTACATGGAGTCAAAGATGCCATGTGGTGTGTTACACAAGAAGTCTGCAACAACAGGGGGAGTGTGACACACGAAGTCAAAGATGCCAGGGAGGGGTTGGCTTGGTGGTGCAGCAGTTAATTTTGCATGTTCCACTTTGGCAGCCCGGAGTTCACCCGTTCTGATCCCGGGTGCGGACATGACACCACTTGGCAAGCCATGCTGTGGTAGGCGTCCCACATGTAAAGTGGAGAAAGATGCGCATGGATGTTAGCTCAGGGCCAGTCTTCCTCAGCAAAAAGAGAAGGATTGCCAGCAGATGTTGGCTCGGGGTTAATCTTACTCCAAAAAAAAAAAAGACTCCAGGGTGAGTTTGACACAGGAATTCAGAGACACAAGTTGCAGAGTGCTACATGAAGTCAGAGACAAAAGGGGGAGTGTGATGGATGACCTCAGAGACACAAGCGGCAGTGTGACACATGAAGTCAGAGACCCCACTGGTTATGTTACACACAAAGTTAGAAACTACAGAGATTGTGTGATACATGAAGTCACAGATGCAAGGCAGAGTGTGACACACGAACTCAGAAGCAAAACAGGGAGTGTGACACATGAAGTCAAGACTACAGGGAGTGTGAAACACAAGATCAAAGACATCATGAAGATTATGATACAAGAAGTCAGTTGCCAGGGGTAGTGTTACACATGAAGCCAGAGATGCAATGGTGTTTGTTACATGCAAAGTCAGAGATGCCAGGAGGTGACACATGGAATTAGAGCCACAAGGGTTACTCTTACACAAGAAGACTGAGAGGCCACAGGGGAGCATTACACTCGAAGGCAGAAACATCACATGGTGTGTTACAGATGTAGTCAAAGACTCCAGGGGCAGTGACACATGAAGTCAGAGAGTCCACATGGAGTGCTACACACGACGTCACAGACACCTTGGGGAATGTTACAACCAGTCTTTGAGACTACACAGAGAGTGTTACACACGAAGTCTGAGATGCCAGCAGCAACATTAGACATGAAGGCACAAACGTCATGTGGTTTGTTACAAATAGAGTCAGGGATCCCAAGGGTAGTGTTACACACCAGTCAGAGATGACACCTGTGGTATTACACAGGAAGTCGTAGACACCAGGTGGAGTCTTACAAATGAAAACAGAGGTGTCACGGGGAGTGTTACACAAACTGAGATGTGAAGGAGTATGTGAAACCCAAAGGCAGAGACACAAGGTGGAGTGTTACACACAAAGTCCAAGATGTCAGGGGGAGTGTGACATAGTCATTTGTGAATTTGTATGTCACACACCCCGTGGCATATCTGACTAAGTGTGTGACATTGACAGAGGTGTCTCTGACTTTCTGTGTCACAACACCCTGTCGTCTCTAACTTTGTAACACTCCACCTGGCATCACTGACATCATGTGTAGCACTCCTACTGGTGTCTCTGACTTCTGGTATGACACTCCTCTTGTCATCTCTGATTTCCTCTATAGCACTCACCCTGGTGTCTTTGACTTTGTTCATAAAAGTTCCATGTGACATCTCTGACGCATGTGTCACACACTCCCTGTTCTCTCTCACTTCCCGTGTAACCCTATTCCTAGTGTTTCTGACTTCATGTGCCACACACTCCCTGGTGTCTCAGATTCATGTGTAACAATCCCCCTTTGTGTCTCTGGGTTCGTGTGTAACACTCCCCTTTGTATCTCTGACGTCATGAGTAAAATTCCAAGTGACATCTATGACTTCCTCTGTCCTACTCCCTTTGTTGTCTTGACATCATGAGTCACACTCCTCCTGGCATCTGTGACATCATGTCTCACACTCCCCCTTTTTCCTCTGAGTAGGTGCATCACACTCCCCTGTCATCTATCACTTCTTGTGTAACAATACCAATGGTGTCTCTGATTTCGTGTCACACTCCATGTGGTGTCTCTTACTTCATGGGTAACACTCCACGTAGAGTCTGTTTTCGTGTGCAACACTCCTCCTGGCATATGTAATTTCTTGTGTAACACACTACATTTCGCCTCTGACTTCGTGTCTGACAATCCACCTGTCATCTCTGACTTCATGTGTCACACTTCATGTGGGGTATATGACTTCTGTCACACATACCCTGGTGTCTCTGACTTCCTGTGTAACACTACCCCTCCTGATTCTGACTTGCTGTGTCAGACTTCCACTGGTGTCTCAGACTGTGTGTGTAACCATCCACCAAGCATCTCTGAGTTTGTGTGTCACACTTCCTCTCGTGTCTCTGAGTTTGTGCTCACATTCTCCCTGCCATCTATAACTTCATGTGTAACACTCCAACTGCCATCTTAGACATTTTCTATAACACTCCCCCTGTTGTCTCTCACTTTATGCATGACACTCCCCATTGGCATCTCTGATTTTTTGTGTCACGCACTCCCTCATGTATGTGACTTCCTGTGCAACACTACCACTGGTGTTTCTGCCTTCATGCGCCACCACCCCTGGCATCTCAGACTGCGTGTGTAACAGTGCAAATTGTGTCTCTGTGTTCACGTGTAACAATCACCCTGGCATCTCTGATGTCATGTGTGAAACTCCACCTGGCATCTCTGACTTCGTGTGTCACAATCCCCATTGCGCCTGTGACTTCATGCAT
Source organism: Equus caballus (assembly GCF_041296265.1). Taxonomy (NCBI): domain Eukaryota; kingdom Metazoa; phylum Chordata; class Mammalia; order Perissodactyla; family Equidae; genus Equus; species Equus caballus. Next base: position 6,756,909 of record NC_091708.1, on the reverse strand, counting down.
CAATCTCAACCTGGTGTCTCGGAATTTATGTGGAAGACTCCTCCTGGCATCCCTGACTTCGAGCGTCACATTTGCCTGGCATGTATGACTTTGTTTGTAAATCACCCCACGATGTCTATGACTTCGTGTGTCACAAGCCCCTTTTGTGTCTCTGAGTATGTGCATCACACTTACCCTGTCATCTATAACTTCGTGTGTAAGACTTCCAATGCCATCTCTATCTTTATATATAACACTTCCCCTGGTGTCTCTAACTTCATGTTTAATACTCCACCTGTAGGCTCTGACTTCATGTTTCACACTCCCCCTGTCATCTCTGACTTAGTGAGTAACACTCCCCAAGGTATCATTATTTCCATGCATAAAACACCCCCAGGCCCCCTCTAAATCCGTGCCATAATGCCCATGTCATCTCTGCATTCGTGTGTCACTAAACCCATGGTGTCCTTAACTTCATTTGTAACATTTCCCCCTCAACTCTCTGGCTTTGTGCATCACAATCCCCGTCTTTTCTGATTTCATGAGTCACCCACTACCTGGTTCTCTGACTCTGTGTATAACACTTCCCCTGGCTTCTCTGACTTCTTGTGTAACACTCTCCATGGCGTCTGTGACAGCATGCGTTAACACTCCATGTGACATCTCTGACTTTGTGTAACACTTGGCCTGCAGTGTCTGACTTCATGTGTATCTCTCAAAGTGGAATCTCTGACATCGTAAGTCTCCTACATGGCATCTCTGAATTCATGCATCACACTCCCCATGTCCTTTTTGACTTCGTGTCACAATCCCCTTAGAGTTTCTGACTTCCTGTGTAACACGCCCCCTGGTGTCTGTGACTTCATGCATAACACTCCTTCTGACGTCTCTGACTTCATGTGTAACACTCCCCCTTGGCATCCCTGAATTCATGCATAATACTCCCCCAGGCATCAATGACTTCGTTTGTCACAGTCCCCCTGGAGTCTATGACATCATGTGTAACACTCCACGTGCCCTCTCTGCCTTCCTGTATAACAATCCCCATGGTGTTCACTAGCTCCGTATGTAACACTTCCCCTGTTGTCTCTGACTTCCTGTGTCACACTCCACGTGGTTTCTCTGACTTTGTGTGTCACTAACCCCTTGGTGTCTTTGATGTCATGTGTAACCATCCCCCGTCTTCTCTAATTTTGTGTGTGACAATCTAACTCGTTTCTCTATGTATGTAACACTCCCAATGGCATCTCTGACTTGATGTGTAACAGTCCCCCTCCCCTCTCTGACTCTGTGTATAACACTTCTCTGTGGTGTCTCTGACTTCAAGTGTCACACTCCCTCTGATGTCTCTCACCTTGTGTTTAACACTCCACCTATCGTCTCTGACTTCTTGTGTAACTCTCCCCCTGGCTTCTGACTTCCTGTGTCAGACTCCCCATGTCGTGTACGACTTCGTGGGTAACACTGCATGTGGTGTCTCTGACTCCATGTGTAACATCCCCAGTGGTGTCTCTGAATTCATGTGCAATACTCCCCACTGTGTCTCTGAATTCATGCTTAACATTTCGTGTCATGTCAGTTACATCATCTGTAACACTCTCTGTGGCCTCTTTGACTGTGTGTAACTCTCCCCATGGCATCTCCGACTGCATGTGTCAGACCTCCCTAGGGGTCTCTGACTTGGTATATCATCCACCAGCTGTCGTCTCTGACTTCATTTCTTACTCTACTCCTGGTTTCTTTGACTTTGTAACACTCCCCTTGTCGTTTCTGATTCATGTGTCACACACTCCATGTCATCTCTGAATTCATGTGTCATTCTTTCCCTGGTGTTTGTGAATTTGTGTGTCACACTTCCCCTGGTGTCTTTGACTTCATTTGTAACTCTCCCCTTGGTGACTCTGAGCTTGTGTTTAACTCTCTACCTGTAGTCTCTGACTTCCTGTGTTAAACTCCCCTTCATGTCTTTGATTTCGTGCATCACATTCACCTTGCCGTATATAACTTCATATGTAACTCTCCCACAGGCGTCCCTGACTTCATGTGTAACACTCCCTCGTGTGTCTCTGACATCATCTGTAACATTCCATGTGGCGTCTCTGACTTCCTGCATAACACTCCATCTGGCATCCCTGGCTTCCTGTATCACATGAATCCTGTTGTTTCTGACATAGTGTGCAACACACCCAGTGCCAACACTTACTTCGTGTGTCACACTCCCCAGTTTGACTCTTAGTTTACACATCATACTCCTCCTGTTGTCTCTGACATCGTGTAGCACACTGCACACTGGGTCACTGACTTTTGTGCCATGCTCTCCCTGTCATCTTTGACTTTGTGCATAACACTTCCCCTGCCATCTCTGGCTTCATGTGTAATACTTCTACATGGCATCTCTGACTTTGAATGTAACACTCACTGTGGGGTCTCTGACATCATGTGTCACACTTCCCCTTGAATCTCTGACTTTTCGAGTATCACTCACCAGGGCACCTCTGACTTCCTGTGTCACACTTCTGGTGTGTGGAAAGCATTCCCCCAATCTAGCTGCCATTGCATTGTGACAAGGTCTGGCAATGGAAGGAGAATCGTGCAAGGCACTTCTCCAGGGAACATAATTCTTTAAGCAGAGTCCTTTGTCCTCCTTTCTAAAGCCTATTACTGATTAACGTCTTCCCTCTGTCCTGGAAGCCTTGTAAAAACAGGCAGAACTAGCAATAAACATATCTCAAAGAACAAACAGCAGCCCCCAAGGAGGTGGGGGTCTATAGTCCGTTAATTATATGCTCGCTGCCCTCCTAACTTCTTTGAAGACCCTGAAACTATGTAACCTCTTCCTAAACAATCGATATGTATGCTGCACATCTGGTATGTAGATAACCACCTTTGATTATTACCTTTAGTCACGACTGCCCCTCACCTATTGTTCCCATGACGACAATAGTTAGACCACCTCGTGTGATTTTTTCTATATAAGTGTACCCTGTCCCCGAAATAAATTGGACTTGCTTACAACTGCTTCGAGTCTCACGTCCAGCACTTACACTTTCGCTGACGCAGTCTCTCCTGCGGGAACCTGGACTCTGCCAAGGCTGGACCCTGGCACTGCTGTCTCCGACTTCGTGTGTGACACTGACCATGACATCTCTGACTTAATCTGTCACACATACCTTTTTGTCTCTGACTTCCTGTGTGTAACTATCCCCAGTGTTTCTGAGTTCCTTGTAACACTACCTGAGTTGTTTCAGACTTCCTGTGTCACACACCCCCTGGCACCTCAGGCTTCGTTTGTAATAATCTACCTTGTGTCTCTGAGTTTGTTTGTAACCCTCCCCCTGGCATCTCTGATGTCATGTGTAAAAGTCCACCTGTCGGCTCTGACTTAGTATGTCACACTACCCCTGGCATCTCTGACTTCATGTGTCACACTCCAGATGGAATCAGTGACATCTTGTGTCACTCAACCTGGTGTATCTGACATCGTGTGCATCCCTCCCCTTGGCATCTCTGAAATAATGCCACACTCTGTCTGTGATCCCTGACCTCCTGTATCATGATACCGCTGGCATCAATGACTTTGTGTGTTAACTCAACCAGTGGCATCTACGATTATGTGGGTCATACCCCCGTTTGTGTCTCTGAGTATGTGCATCACACTCCCCTGCTGTCTAGAACTTCACGTGTAACACTCCCAATGGCATCTCTGCCTCCATACATAACACTCCCACTGGCATCTGTGATTTTGTGTATCACACACGCCCTGGTATCTGTGACTTTTGTGTTTCACATTCTCCATGTTGTCTCTGACTTGGTCTGTAACACTCCCCATGATATTGTTGTTTTCATGCATGACACACACCTGGTGCCTCTATAACTTTGTGTGTCACACTCCCCCTGTCATCTCTGAATTCATGTATCACTAACCCCACTGGTCTCTTCAATTTCATGTGTAACACACTCACTCACATCTATGACTTGGTGCATCAGAAACCCCCTGTCATCTCTGATTTTGTGTGCCATAATGTACCTGGTGTCTCTGATTGTGTGTGTAACACTCCTGCTGTCAGCTCTGATTGTGTGTGTAACACTTCCACATGGTGTCCCTAACTTCATGTGTCACGCTCCCTGTGGTGTCTCTAACATTGCATGTAACACTGCACCTGTCATCTCTGATTTCCTGTGCAACAATCCCTGTGGTGTCGCTGACACCCTGTGTAACACCACCCTGGTGTCTCTGACTTCCTGCATCAGACTCACCCTGGTGTCTCTGACTTCATGTGTCTCACTGCGCCTGGTGTCTTGGATTTCATGTGTAACACTCCACTTGTATCTCTGCCTTCATGTGTTATATGTTGCCTGGCATCTCCAACTGTGTGTGTAGTAATCACTGAGGCATTTCTGATTTAATTTGTAACACTCCCCCAGTGTCTATGACTTCGTGTGTAGTACCACATCTGGTGTCTGTGACTCAGTGTGTAACAAACCCCCTGGCGCCTCTGACTTCGTGTGTAACAAACCAAGTAACCTTTCTGCATTTGTGTGTAATACCCCTCAGTGTCTTCTTTGACACTGAGTGTAAAACTTGCCCAGGTGTCTCTGATTCATTTGTAACACTCCCTCTGTCGTCTGTGACTTCATCTGTAACACTCCACCTGTCATGTGTGACATTTGTAAAACACCACGTCACATCTCTGACTTCATGTGTAACAAACCAAGTCACCTTTCTGCCTTCATGTGTAACACGCCCTCATGGAATCTCTGATTTTGAGTGTGAGACTCCCCGTGGCATCTCTCACTTCATGTGTCATGTCCCAGATGTTGTCTCTGACCTCGTGTGTCACACTCCCAATGTATTTTGTGTCATTGTGCAATACAATACCTGTCATCACTGACATCGTGTGTCACTCTCTCACTTCTGTCTGTGACTTCGTGTGTAACACTCTCCCTGTCATCTTTGACTTCATGTGTAACACTACACGTGGCATCTCTGACTTCATATGTCACCTTCCCCTAGCCCCTTTGACATCATGTGTCACAATCCCCAGAGAATCTCTGACTTTGTGTGTCACACTCCCTCTGGCATCTCTGACTTCGTGTGTGACACTCCCCATTATGTCTCTGACTTCCTGTTTCACCATCCACAAGGGCTCCCTGACTTCGTGTATCACAATCCCCTGGCATTTCTGACTTCATGTTTCACATTCTACGTTGTGTCTGCCTTTGTCTGCCACACGCTGCCTCACATCTGGGACTGTGGGTGTAACACTCACCATGGCATCTCTGACTTCCTGTCTAAGAAGCAATGTGATGTTTCTGAATATGAGTGTAACACTCCCCTGTGACATCCTTACTTCGAGTGTAACATTCCTCACGGAGTCTCTGTGTGTAGCACTCACCCTGGTGTCTCTGATCCATGAGTAACATACCCCATATAGTCTGTGACTTCATGAATAACACTCCACATTTAGTCTCTGACATTGTGTGTAACTCTCCCCCTTGTGTTTCTGGTTTCATGTGTAAGACTCCCCATGGCACCTCAGACTTCATCTGTCATGCCACAAATGTCTCTAACTTTGTGCATCTAACTCCCAATATTGTCTGTCTCATCGTGTGATAAAATACCCCTGTCATCATTGACATACTGTGTAACACTACTCCTGGTGTCTTTGACTTCGTGGATAACACTCCTCCTTGGCATCTGTAAATTAGTGTGTCACACTCCCCCTGTTGTCTGTGACTTTGCGTGTCATTCTCCCACTGGTGTCTCTGAAGTTTTGTGGAACAATCCCCCATCGTCTCTGATTTTGTATGTGACACTCCCCCTGGCATCTCACACTTTGTATATAGCAGTTCCCATGGCATCTCTGCTTTCATGTGTCACACTCCCCCTGGCGTTTTGGACTTCGTGTATGACACTCCCAATGTCTTCTCTGACTTTGTACGTAACACTCACCATTTCATCTCTGAATTTGTTTGTCACACATCCCTTGGTTTCTCTGACTTCATGTGCAACACTCCTCTGCCATCTCTGATTTCATGTATTACACCCAACATGGTGTCTCTGACTTCATGCATAACTCTCCTAGATGATGTCTGAATTCATGTATCACAGTCCACATGTCATCTCTGACTTCGTGTGAAACACTCCTACAGTTGTCTCTGACTTCATGTTTAACACCCCACCTGTAGGTTCTGACATAGTGTGTCACACTACCACTTGTGTTTCTGATGTCAAACTACACACTCACCCTGCTGTCTATAACTTCATATGTAAAGCTCATATTGGCGTCTTGGGCTTCGTGTATAACACTCCACATGGCATCTCTGACTTCAAGTGTCACATTCCCCCTGGAGTGTCTGACTTCATGAATAACACTCCCCTGTGTTTCTCTGACATGGAGTCTCTCACTCCCCATGGCCTCTCTGACATCATATGTAACACTCAACCTGATGTCTCCCACTTTGTAACATTCACTGCAGCATCTCTGACTTTGTATATCACAATCTGTCTAGCATCTCTAAATTTGTATGTCACACTCCCCTTGGTGTCTCTGACTCTGTGTGTAACACTCCCCATGTGCCTCTAAATCCGTGTGTCAAACATCCTGTGGCATCACTGACTTCATGTTTATTACACAAAAAGTTATAGATTGCAGAGGGAGTGTGACACATGATGTCTGAGGACCCACAGTGAGTGTTACCCACGAAGTCAGAGATGCCAGGGGTAGTGTTACAGAAGAAGTCAGAGTTGCCAGGGGAGTGTTACACACGAACTCAACACCAAGGGGAGTGTGATACAGGATGACACAGACACCATGCAGAGTGCTACACTCGAAGTCAGAGACACCAGGGGTAGTGTTATAGACCAAGTCAGAGATGCAAGGGAAGTCAGAGACACCATGTGGATTGTTACACATGAATTCAGAGACATCGGGGGAGGGTCACAGATGACATCAGAGACTACAGGTGGAGTGTTAAAACATGAAGTTAGAGACACAAGAGGGCGTGTTACAAACAAAGTCAAACATACCAGGCAGAGTGTTATGAACGAAGTTAAAGACACCAGGGGGAGTGTTAGGCATGAAGTTAAAGACAGCAGGTGGAGTGTTACACATGAAGTCAAAGACACCAGGGAGAGAGTGACACTCAAAGTCAGAGATGATATGGGGTGTGTGAACACGAAGTCAGAGAAGCCATGGAGGAGCGTTTTGCAAGAAGTCAAAGGCACTAGGCAGAGTTTTATGGGTAAAGTCAGTGATGCCACAGGAGGTGACACACAAAGTCAGAGATGAAACCAGGAGTGTGACACAGGAAGTGAGAGACGCCATGGGGAATATTACACACCATCTCAAGACACAACACAGGGAGTGTGAAACATGAAGAGGCACAAGGGGGCGTGTTGCATCCTTAGTCACTGACGCCAGTGAAAGCATTAACGTGAAGACATAGACCACAGGGGTCTGAAGTGTGACACATGACCTCAGAGACGCCAGTGGCACTGTGACACAATGTCAGAGTCGCCAGAGGGAATGTCACACACGAAGTCAGTAAAGCCTGGGGGAGTCTTGTGCCCAAATTCAGAGACACCATGGTGGATTGTTAGGCACGAAGTCAGAGATGCCAGGAAGTGTGTTATGCATGCTGTCAGAGATGCCAATGAGGTTGTTACATACAAAGTCAGAGACGACTGGTTGAGTGTGACACACAAAGTCAGATACGCCACAGGGAGTGTTACACATGAAGTCAGATACAACAGGGAGATTGTTATGCAAGAAGTCAGAGGGGACAGGGGGAGTTACACAAGAATTCCGAGAGGTAATGGGGACTGTGATACATTGAAGTCATGGAGAGCAGGAAGAATGTGATACACGAAGGCAGAGACACTATGTGGAGTGCTACACATGAAATCAGGGATGCGACTCAAAGTATTACAGACAAAGTCAGAGAGGCCAGGGGAAGTGTTACACACAAACTCAGAGACACCAAGTGGATTGTTACACATGAAGTCTGAAATGCCAGGAAGAGTGTGACACACAAAGTCAGATTTGCCGGGGGGAGTATTAAACAGTAAGTGTGAGACACAAGGGTTTTTGTGCCAGACAGAATCAGAGACACCCCGAGGAGTTTGACACACGAAGTCAGATTCGCCAGGGGTAGTGTTAAACAGTAAGTCTCAGATAGTGTTTTTGTGCCAGATGAAATCAGAGACACCACAAGGAGTGTGACATACAAAGTCAGAGATGACAGGGTAAGTATGACAGACGAAGTCACAAGTGCCACAGGGAGTGTTACTCACAAAGTCTGAGACGTCAGTGGCAGTGTGGACACGCAAAGTTAGAGATGACAGGAAGATACTGAAACATGAAATCAGAGATGCCAGTGTGAGTGTTACAAAAGAAGACCCACACTCCACATAGCAGTGTTACATTTGAAGGCAGAAAGGCCACGTTCTGTATTACACGTGAAATCCGAGACACCAAGGGGTGTGTACCACATGAATTCTGACACACCACATGGATTGGTACACACAGAGTCAGAGACACCAAAGAGAATGTTACACAAGAAGTAATAGAAGGCACATGGGGTGTTTCACACGAAGTGCAAGATGCCATGGGGGAGTGATAATTACCAAGGAAGAAATGCCATGTTGAATTTTACACACGAAGTCAGAGACACCAGAGGGAGTGTTACACAAGGAGTCAAAAATGCCACATGATGTGTTACACACAATGTCCACGATGCCAGGGGAGATTTGACACACGTAGTCAGAGATGCAAGGTGCAGTGTGCCAAATGATGCCAGAGACTACATGGGGAGTGTGATGCAAGATCACAGAGACACAAGGGGTTCCATGACACATGAAGCAAGTGATGCCACTGAGTGTGTTATCCATGATGTCAGAGCTGGCCCAGCGAGTGTTACTCATGAAATCTGAGACGTCAGTGTGTTACACAAGATGTCCGAGACTCCACGGGGTACTGTTACACTCAAAGGCAAAAAGGCCTAGAAGACTGTTACAAATGAAGTCAGGGAGAATGAGGGTGTGTACCACACGAAGTCTGAAGGGCCATGTGGAGTGTTACACAGGAAGTCAGAGACACTAGGGGGAGTGTTACTCACAAAGTGCAAGATGACACATTGAGTGTGAACCTTGAATTCAGACACACAAGGGAATGTTACACACAAGGTCATAGATGCCAGGGGGAGTGTTATACACGAACTCAGAGAAGCCAGTGGGAGTGTTACACATGAAGGTATAGCGGCAGAGGGAGTGAGATGCATGAACTCAGAGTCAAAAGGGGGAGTGTTACAAAAGAAGTCAGAGACACCATCGGGTTTGTTACACCTGAGGTCATAAATACCAGAGGGAAGGTGATACATGCAGTTAGTGATGCCAGGCTGAATGTGACACATGAAGTCAGATACACCACAGTAACTGTTAGACGTGATTTCTGAGTCACCAGGGCGAGTGTTAGAAATGAAGTCATAGACACCAGGGGAAGCGTGACACATGAAATCAAAGATATCAGGGGGAGAGTGAGACATGAGTCAATGATGACAAGGGACGTGTGACACACGAAGTCAGAGAGGCCATGTGGAGAGTTTCACAGGAACTCAGAGATGCCAGTGTGAGTGTTAAAAATGAATTTAGGGACACCAGGGAGAGTTTGATGCACAAAGTCAGAGACACAGGGGGAGAGTATCACACGAAGTCAGAACAACAGGGAGACTGATACACACTAAGCCAGAGAAGTCAGGGGGGAGTGTGCAAAACGAAGTCAGAGATGCCAGGGGGAGTGTTACAAATGAAGTCAGAGATGCCACAGGGTGTTTTACACATAAAGTCAGAGACACAATTGTAAGTGTTACTCACAAGGTCAGAGATGACAGGGTGAGTGTTACACATGAATTCAAAGATGCCACAGGGAGGGTGATACAGGACATCACAGATGGCAGGCAGAGTGCTACACGAGAAGTCAGAGATGCCAGGGGAGTGTTACAGATGAAGTCAGAGATGCAAGGAGAGTGTTACACACTAACTCAGAGACATCATGTGGATTGTTACACATGAAGTCAGAGACTCCACGTGGAGTCTTACATATGATGTCAGAGGTACTGGGGGAGTGGCACACCCAAACTCTGAAATGAGACAAGGAGTGTTACACACGAAGTCTGAGACGCCAGGGTGAGAATGACACATGAAATCAGAAACACAAGATGTCAGTGACACCAGGGAGTGTGACACAGTCATTGATACCAGGGGGAATGCTGCACTGGAAATGAGAGAGGACAGAGGAGGTGCGACACACAAATTCAGAGTCACCAGTGGGACTATGACACACAAAGTCAGAGACGCTGGGGAAGTGTTACACAAAACATCAGTGATGGCTGGGGGAGTCTGTCGCTCAAAGTCAGAGACACCACGCGGCGTTGTTACACATGAAGTCAGAGACACCAAGGTGAGTGTTACACGGGATGGCAGAGATGCCAATGAGATTGTGACACATGAAGTCAGAGATGTCAGAGAGATTTGTTTTTTAGGAAGATTAGCCCTGAGCTAACCTGTGCCAGTCCTCCTCTTTTATGCTGAGGAAACATCCGTGCCCATCTTCCTCTACTTTATATGTAGGATGCCTACCACAGCATGGTGTGCCAAGCGGTGCCATGTCTGCACCCGGGATCTGAACCTGCGAACCCTGGGCTGCCAACAAGCAGAATGTGCGAACTTAACTGCTGCGTCACCGGGCCAACCCCGCCAGAGAGATTTTTATCCACAAAGTCAGAGATGCCTGGGGCAGGTAATGCAGGAAGTCAGAGATGAAAGGGGTACTGTTACAAACGATGGCAAAGATGCCACAGAGTAGTGTTAGGCATGGCATCAAAGACAAGAGGGGGAGTGCTACAGAGGATGTCAGAGAGACCAGTTGGAGTGTGACACAAGTCAGAAACACGAGGGGTAGTGTTACACAGGAAGTCAGAGACACCACGTGTAGTGTGACAGATGAAGTCAGAGAAGCCAGAAGCCAGGGGCAGTTTGACACCTGAAGTTATAGACGGCAAAGGGAGTGTGATGCACAAACTCAGGTACACTATGGGGTGTGTAACACAGGAAGTCAGAGACTCCACCAGGTGTGTTAGACATGAAGTCAAATATATCAGGGGGGTGTGATACACGAATTTAGAGATGCCAGGTGGAGTGTGACAAAAGAAGACAAAGATACCACAGTGGGTGTCAGACACAAATTCTCCAGATGGAGTGTTACAAACGAAGTAAAAGACCCCAGCGGGAGTGTTACACACGGAGTCTTAGACACCAGAGCAAGGGTGACAAGCGAAGTCAGAAACACAAGGGGTAATGTTGCACAAGATGTCAGAGACACCAGGGAGTGTGTGACACACGAAGTCAGAGATGCCAAGGAGAGTGTGACACACAAAGTCACTGATGACAGGGAAGTGTTACATTGGAAGTCAGAGACGACAGGGCGAGTGTGGCACATGAATTCAGAGTCACCGGTGGGACTGTGACACAAGAAGTCAGAGACACCAGGGGGAGTGTTACACATTAAGTCAGTGATGGCTGGGGAGTCTTGTGCCTGAAGTCAGAGATACCATGTGGGATTGCTACACATGAAGTCAGAGTCTCTAGGGGCTGTGTTACACATGAAGGCAGAGATGACAGGGGGACTCTGAAACATGAAGTAAAGTGCCATGGGTGTGTTGCACAGTAAGTTAATGATGCCAGGTGAAGTGTTACACACAAATTCACAGACACCAGGAGGAATATTACCACATGGGTGTGCTACACACCAAGTCAGAGACACCACATGCAATTTTAATCATGAAATTATAGATGACATGGAGTGTGACAGACAAAATCAGATGCTGGGGGAGGGTTACACACAAAATCAGAGATGCCATGTGGAGTGTAACACACCATGTCATGAAACATGAATTCAGAGATGCCCCATAGCAGAATTACACACTAATTCAGAGACGCCACTTTGGGGGTTACACATGAAGTCAGAGATGGAAGGGGGAGTGTTACACACGAAGTCTAAGATGCTCAGAAGCATGTGACACAAGAAGTCAGAAATGCCACGGGTAGAGACACCAGTGTGTATGTCACTGATGAAGTCAGAGATGCCACCTGCAGTGTGACACAAGAAGTCAGATACACAAGGTGAAGTGTGACACACAAAATCAGAGGCACGATTGACAGTGTTATACACAAAGTCCGAGATGATGTTGGTAGTGTGACACTCGAAGTTAGAGATGGAAGGGGCAATGTGACACACATACTCAGATAAACAAGGAGGAGTGTGTCAAATGAAGTCAGAGATGCCAAGGGGATTGTAACATACAGAGTCAAAGACGTCAGGGGAAGTGTGACACATGAAGTTAGAGGTGCCACAGAAAGTGTTACCCATAAAGTCAGAGACAACAAAAGGACTCTCTAACACGAAGTTAGAGAGGCCATGAGGATTTGTTACACACACGAAGACATAAACACCAGGGGGAGTGTTACACACAAACGGAGAGAAGGAGGGTGAGTGTTACACACAGAGTCAGAGACACCATAGGAAGTGTGAGAAATGAACAGAAAGACACTAGTGGGAGTGTTAGGCACGAAGTTAAGAGACAAGGTCTAGTGTTAGACATGAAGTCAGAATCACCATGTGGCGTGTGACAGGAGAAGTTAGAGTCAGCACAGGGAGTGTTACAAATGAAGTCAAAGATGCAGCCTGGAGTATTACACAAGAAGTCAGGGACACAAGGTGGAGTGTTACCTGAGACATCAGACACCAGGGGGAGTGGTACACACAACGTCATAGGCGACAGGGGGAGTTCAACACACGAAGTCAGAGACACCAGTGGGACTGTGAGACACTATGTCAGAGACGCCTGGGGGAGTGTTAAATATGATGTCAGTGATCCCTGGGGGAGTCTTGCACCCAAAGTCAGAGACATCACAGGGGATTGTTATGCACAAAGTCAGAGATGCCAGGGACAGTGTTATGCAGGATGTCAGAGACGCCAAGGAGTGTGTGACACACGAAGTCAGAGATGACTGGTAGAGTGAGACACTCAAAGTCAGAGACGCCACAGGGAGCACTACACATGAAGTCAGATACACCAGAGGGATTCTTATGCACAAAGTCAGAGTGAACAGGGGAAATTTACACACGAAGTGAGAGAGACTATGTGGAGTGCTAAACACAAAGTAAGAAATGCCAAGTGGAGTGTGACACACAAAGTCAGAGATGCCAGGCAGATAGTGAAACAGGAAATTAGAGACGCCAGTGTGAGTGTTACACAAGAAGTCCCAGACTCCATGAGGGAGTGTTACATTGGAAGGCAGAAAGACCATGTTGCATGTTACACACGAAGTCTGAGACATGAGAGAGTGCGTACCACATGAAGTCCAAGATGCTATGTAGATTGTTACACACGAAGTCAGAGACACCAAGGAGAGTGTTACACATGAAGTCATAGATGGCACTTGGAGTGTTTCACATGAAGTCTGAGGCACCACAAGGGAGTAATACACATGAAGGAAGAAATGCCACTTGGAGAGTTATACTCAAAGACAGAGACAACAAGGCATGTGTTACCCCCAAAGTAGAGACATCACATGGAGTGTTACACATAAAGATCAGAGACACCAGGGGGAGTGCTACACACAGAGCCAGAAATGTCATGTGGTATGTTACATAAAAAGTCCGTGACACCAGGGGTAGTGTCACACACAAAGTCAGAGATGCCAGATGAACTCTGACACACGAAGTGATAGACCCAAGGTGCAGTGTGCCACAAAGTCAAAAATCACATGGGAAATGTGACACACGATCTCAGAGACACAAAGTGTTGTGTGACACACAAACTCAGAAAAACCACCTGGTATGTTATACCCAAAGTCAGAGATCACCCGGGGAGTCTTACACAGGATATCTGAGATGTCAGGGGGAATGTTACACAGGAAATCTGAAATGTCAGTGTGAGTGTTAGGCAAGAAGTCCGAGACTCCACGGGGACTGTTACACTCGAAGGCAGAAAGGCCACGATGACTGTTACAAATGAAGTCACAGACACCAGGAGATATGTGCCACACCAAGACTGAGAGGCCATGTGGAGTGTTACACTCAAAGTCAGAGACATCAGGGGTGTGTTGCACAGGAAGTCAGAGACTCCATGTGCAGTGTTACACAACAAGTCTGAGATGACAGGTTGAGTATGACCATTGAGTCAGACATCATGGGGACTCACACACAACATCAGAGACACGAGGGGTAGTGTTATACATGGAGTCAGAGACAACAGTGGGAGTGTTCCACAAGGAGTTATAGATGACAGAGGGAGTGTGATGCATGAACTCAGAGTCACAAAGGAGAGTATTACACCAGAAGTCAGAGATGCCACTGGGTGTATTACACACGAAGTCAGAAACACCGGGGGAAAGTGATACATGATGTCAATGACTCCAGGCTTAATATGACACACCAAGTCAGAGATGACAAGTGGGTTTGACTCATGAAGGCAGCTATGCCAGGAGGAGTGTTACTCATGAAGTGAGAGACGCCACCGTGGAGTATTATACACAAGGTGAGACATAACATGGGGAGTGTTACACACCAAGTCAGAGGGCCCAGGGGGAATGTAATACATGAAGTAGAGATGCCAGGGTGACTGTGAAACACGAAGGTAGAGATGCCATAGGAAATGTGACACACAAAGTCAGAGATGGCATGTTGATTGTTACACATGACATCAGTGACACCAGGGGGTGTGTTACACATGGTGCCAGAGATGCCATGGAGAGCGTTACACACAAAGTCAGAGAGGCCATGAGGAGTGTGACACAGGAAGTCAAAAATGTCAGGTGCACTGTGAAACACAAAGTAAGAACTGCTTTGGGAGTGTTACACACGAAGTCACTGATGCCAAGGGAACTGATATGCACAAATACACAGACACCAGTGGGAGTATTACTTACAAAATCAGTGAAGCCATGGGGATGTGTTACACACGAAGTCTGAGATGCCTAATGCAGTGTTACCCATGAAGACATAGATGACATGAGCAGTCTGACATGCAAAGTCAGAGATGCCAGAGGGAGAGTTACACCAGAAGTCTCAGACAACAGGTGGAGTATTACACACAACATGAGATGTCACAGGGAGTGTGACACATGAAATCAGAGGCTCAATGGGGAGTGTTACACACAAAGTAGGAGATGCCAGAGGGAGTGTGACACATGAAGTTAGAAATGCCAGGTGGATTATGACACACGATATCAGAGATGCAACAGAGTGTTTTACACTCAAAGTCAGGGTCGCCAGAGGTATTGTGACATAAGAAATCAGAGACACCAGTGTGAGTTTACACAAGAAGTCCGAGACTAAATGGGGGAATTTTACAAAGGCAGAAAGGTGATGTTGAGTGTTGCGAAGTAAGACACACTAGGGGGAGTATTGCACATTAAGTCAAAAATGTCACATGGAGTGTTCCAAAAGAAGTCCAAGACACCACAAGGGAGTGTTACACATGGTGGAAGAAATGCTACATGCAGTGTTACACACAAAGTAAGAGACAGCAGGGGGAGTGTTACACATGGAGTCAGAAATGCCACATGGTGTGTTACACATGAAATCTACGATGCCAGGGTCAGTGTGGTACACGAAGTCAGAAATGATTGGTCGAGCATGACACTCAAACGCAGAGATCCCACTGGGATCATTACACACGAAGTCAGAGATGCCAAAGGGATTATACAGATGATGTCAGAGATGACAGGGAGAGTATTACACACAAACTCAAAGGCAACATGGGGAATGTGATACACGAATTCAGAAATGCCATGTAGGAGAGTTACAAACAAAGTCAGAGACACCATATTGGTTGTTAAATATGAAGTCAGAGACGCCAAAGTGATTGTACAGATGATGTCAGAGATGACAGGGGGAGTGTTACACACAAGGTCAGAGATGCCACGGGGAGTGTGACACAGGAAGTCAACAACGTCATGGGAAGTATGACACCCGAAATCAGAGGCATCACCACGTGTTACATACAATGTCAGAGATGCTAGGGGTAGTGAGAAACAAGAAGTTAGAGACAGGAAGCAGATTCTGACATGATGTCTGAGATGCCATGGTGAGTGTTACACACGAAGTCAAAGACACCACATGGAGGGTTACACACAAAGTTCGTGGTGCCAGGTGGAGACTGGCAAACAAAGTCAGAGGAGCAAAGGGAGGGTTACACACGATGTCAGTCTTCAGGGGGACTGTGACAAACAAAGTCACAAATGCCAGTGGGAGTATTACACACGATGTTTGTGAAGCCAGGGGAGTGTGATGCAAAAAGTCAGAGACACCAGGGGGAGTGTTACACATGAAGTCAGAAATGGCCCTGGAGTGTTATACATCAAGTCTGAAATGTCTCAGGAGAGTGTGACACATGAAATCAGAGACACCAAGTGGAGTGTGAAACGTGAAGTCAGAGACACTAGCGACAGTGATACACACGAAGTCAGAGATGCCACTTGGAGTTTTACACACTAAGTCAGAGACACCAGGGTTAGTTTTACAAATGGAGTCAGACATGCAATGTGGTCTGTTACAAAGTCCGTGACTCAAGGGGGAGTGTGACACATGAAATCAGAGATACCCGCCGAATTTGAAACACAAAATCAGAGACTCAAGTTGCAGTGTTACACATGAAGTCAGAGATGAAATGGGGAGTGTGATGCATGAACTCAGAGAAACAAGGAGGAGTGTGACATATAAATCAGAGACATCACTGGGTGTGTTACATACGAAGTCAGAAGAAACAGGGCTAGGGTTACACATGAAGTTGGTGACACCACAGGGAGTATTAAACAGGAAGCCTGAGATGCCAGGAGGAGTGTGACACAAAACCGAATACCCAGGGCTAGTGTTACACAGGCAGTCAGAGATACGAGTGAGTGTTATTACACATGAATTCAGAAATGCCAAGGGATATGTGACACATGAAGTCAGAGACATGAGAAAATTGTGACTCATGGTGTCAGAATTGCCAAAAAGTGTGTTACACACAAAGTCAGGAATGCCAGGTGGATTGTGACAGATGAAGTCAGAGATGCCAGGGGGATTTTTCTATACGAAGTCAGAGACACCGTGGTGAGTATTGCTCTCTACGTTGGAGATACCAGGCTGTGTGTGACAAAAGAAGTAAGAAATGACAGGCCGAGTGTGACCTATCAAAGTAAGACACCATGTGGAATATTACACAGGTCAGAGACGCCATGATGAGCATTAAACATGAAGTCAGAGAGGCCAGGGGGACTGTGAAACAAGACATTAGACACGCCACGGGAAGTGTTACACACAAAGTCACTGATGCAAGGGGATAGAGCTACACATGTATTCAGAGACACCTTTGTGTATATTACTCAGGAATCCAGACAGGCCACTTGGGTGTGTTACACACGATGTCAGAGACTCCACGTGACGTTTTACTCTTGAACTCATAGAAGAAATTGGTAGTGTGACACACAAAGTCAGAGACTACAGGTGGACTTTTAAAAAGGAAGTCAGAGATGCCAGGGGAAGTGTTACACACCCAGTCATAGATGCCACGTGTGGCACTACACAGGAAGTCATAGACACAAAGGGGAGTGTTACAAATGAAATCAGAGATGTGATGGTGTGTGTTACACACACAGTTTGAGATGCCAGGCAGCATGTGACACATGAAGGCAGAGACACAGTATAGAGTGCTACACACGAAGTAAGAGAGGCCAGAGGTATTGTGACACAAGACATCAGAGATGCCAGTATGAGTGCTACACATGAATTCAGAGAGGTCTCGGGGAGTGTGACACACGAATTCAGAGATGTCACTGGGTTGTTATGCATGAATTCTGAGAAGCCAGGGGGAGTGTTATGCAATAAGTCAGAGACACAAGTGTGAATGTTATGCAGGAAGCCAGAGATGCCACGGGGGTGTGACACATGAAGTCAGAGAAGCCAGGGACTGTTAAACACCAAGTCAGAAACAACAGAGGGAGTGTGAAAAATGAATTCTGAGATGCCAGGAGACTGTTACACACGAAGTCAGAGATGCCACAAGGGTTGTTGCACATGAAGTCCAAGATGTCATGGGGAGTGTGAGAAATGAAGTGAGAGATGCCACATGAAGTGTGACACAGGATGTCTGAGAAGCCACAGGGAATGTTTACACACAAAGGTAGAAACACCACGTAGAGTTTTTAACGTGAAGTCAGAGAGGCCATGGGTTGTGTCATACACAAAGTAAGAGATGCCACATGGAGAGTTACACTCGATGTCACAGACACCAGGGGCAGTGTTACACAAGAGGTCAGAGATGCCATGGGGAGTGGGACACACAAAGTTAGAAAAGCCAGGTGTATTGTGACACATGAAATCAGAGATCCCACAGATATTATTACACACTAAGTCAGAGACACCATTGGTAGTGTGGCAGAGGAAGTCAGAGGTACAATTGGGAGTGTTGCACACAAAGTCAGAAACATCAGGGATAGTGTGACACAGGAAGTCAGAGACAACAGGTTGAATGTGACCCTCAAAGTCACAGACACCGTAGGGAATGTTACACACAAATTCAGAGATGTCAGGGGGAGTGTTACACACGAAGTTATAGATGACAGGGGTAGCATATCACACAAACTCAGAAACACAAGGGGAAGTGTGACACATGAAGTCAGAGAAGCCACCAGGTGTGTTGCACAGTAAGTCATAATCACCAGGGAGAGTGTGATATACAAAGTCAGAGATGCTAGGTGAGGTGTGACACACAAATACAGAGATGACAGGGGTACTGTTACACTGGAAGTCAGAGACACAAGGGAGTGTTTTACACACGAAGTAAGAGATGCCATGCGAAGTTTGATACATGAAGTCAGAAACACCATGGGGAGAGTGACACATGTAGTCAGAGATGCAATGGTGAGTGTTACACACAAAGTCAGAGATGTGAGGGGTACTGTGAATCATGAAATTAAAGATGCCAGGTGGATTGTGACACATGAGGTCAGAGATGCCATGTGGAATGTTAGACATGAAGTTTGAGATGCCTGGTGGAGAGACGCATGGTGTCAAAGATGCCACGTGTTGCTTTATACACAAAGCTAGAGAAGCCAGTGGTAGTGTTGACACACAAAGTCAGGGACACCAGCTGGAAAGTGACTCACCAAGTCAGAGGTACAAGGTGATGTGTGACACGTGATGTCTAGGATTCCACGGCAGAGTGTTACAGATGAAAGCAGAAACGCCATGTGGAGTGTTACATATTAAGTGAGAGACACCAGTGGGAGTATCACACAGGAAGTCACAAATGTAACATGGAGTGTTACACACAAAGTCAGAGACACTAAGGGGAGTGTTACACAACAAGTCAGAGACGCCACTGGGACTGTGATACACAAAATCAGAGGTGACACAGGAAGTGTTACTCATGAAGTCAAAGACGCCAGGGGGAGTGTTACACACAAAGTCAGAACTGAGTGGGGGTGTGTTACGCATGAATTCAGATACCAGGTGGAGTGATACACACAGAGTCCGAGATGCTAGGGGTAGTGTTATGCAGGAAGTCAGAAAGACCAAATGGAGTGTTAGACTAGAAGAAAGAGAAGCCAGGGTGTGTGGGGCACAGGAAGTCAGAGACACCAAGGGGAGTGTTGCACACGAAGTCAGAGGTGACAGTTGGTGTGTGACACATGAAGTCAGAGACGTCATGGGGAATATTACCCACAGACTCAGAGACACCAGGGGCAGTGTGACACACGAATTAAGAGATGCCAGGGGGAGCATTACAAACGAAGTCAAAGAAATGAGGGGTAGAGTAAAAAACAAAGTCCACAGGGGGAGTGTGATACACTAACTCACTGACACCAGGTGGAGTGTTAGTCACAAGAGGAAAGACATCACATTGGAGTATTATGCACAAGGTGAAACACACCAGAAAGAGTGTTACACACAAAGTCAGAAAGACGAAGGTGATTGTTACACTAAGTCAGAGACACCAGGGTGACTGGGAAACATGAAGGCACAGACACCATGGGGAGTGTCACAGAAGAAGTCACAGATGCAATGTGGAGTGTTACACAGGAAGTCAGAGAAACAATATGTTGTATTACACATGAACTCAGAGACGCCATGGGTAGAGTTACACATGAAGTACAAGAGGATATGATGAGTGTTACACTTGATTTCAGAGATGCCAGGGGAATTGTGAAACACGAAGTAGGAGACGCCATGGGGAGTGTTACATACGAAGTCGCTGATGCCAGAGGAAACGTTATGTGTGGATACACAGACACCCCTCTGAGTATTACTCACAAATTTAAAGAAGCCACATGGGCTGTTACACACAGTGTCGCAGAAACCAGGGGTAGTGTTACACAAGTCAGAGATGCTACATGGAATGTCACATATGAAGTCCTCGACATGGTGGGTATTGGGACACAAAGTCAGAGATGCCAGGGGTGTGTGACACAAGAAGTCAGAGATGCCGCCTGGAATGTTATACAAGAAGTCAGAGAGGCAAAGGGAAGAGTTAGACAAGAAGTCAGAGACATCACAGCAAGTGTTACACATGAAGTCAGAGACACCAGGGTGACTGTTACAGACAAAGTCAGAAATGCCACAGGGAGTGTTACACAAGAAAGCAGACACAGCATGGGGAGTGTTACACATGAAATCAGAGACATCAGGTGTATTGTGACACACAAGAGCAGAGAACACTGGAGGAGTGTGACACAAAGTCAGAGACACCAGGGGTGTTTTTACAAATGAAGTCAAAGACACCAGGGGGAGTATTTCACACAAAGTCAGAGAGGCCGGGGGACATGTTAGACATGAAATCAAGATGGCATGGGAAGTGTTACACGTGAAAACAGAGTCACCAGGGCAATCGTTACACGCAAAGTCAGAGATGCCACAGGGAATGTTACACATGAAGTCAGAGATGGCAGCGGGACTGTGAGACATTAATCCAGAGACGTCAGTGGGAGTATTACACAACTAGTCAGAGATGCCTGGGGAGTTTTACACATGAAGTCACAGATGCCACGGGAAAGTTTTAAACACAAAGGAAGAAATAGCACGTGTAGTTTTACACACAAAGTCAGAGACACCTGAGGGAATCTTATACATGAAGTCAGAAAAGCCATGTAGTGTGCTACACAAAAATTCTGTGATGCCAGGGGCACTATTACAGACAAAGTCAGAGATGCCACAGGGCAGTGTTAGGCACGAAGTCAAACACACAGGGGCACTGTTAATCAGGCATTCAGAGACCCCACAGTGAGTGTGACACTGGAAGTGACAGTTGAAAGATCGAGTATGACATGGGAAGTCACAGATGCCACCTGGAATGTTACACCTGAAGTGAGAACACATGTAGGAGTGTAACACAAGAAGTTATAGATGGGAGGGGAAGTGTGACACATGCAGTCTGACACACCATAGGGAGAATTACACTGGAATTCAGAGACTACAGGTGGAGTGTTAAACACGAAGTCAGAGATGCCAGGGCAAGTGTTACCCACCAAGTCAGAGACGCAGTGTGTGGTGTTACAGGAAGTCAGACACCAGGGGGAGTGTTATAAAGAAAATCAGAGATGCCATGGTGTTACACATGCAGTTCAAAATGCCAGGAAGTGTATGACACATGAAGGCAGAGACACATTGTATAGTGTTACACACGAAGTCCAAGAGGCCAGGGGGAATGTGACACAAGAAGTCAGACATGCCAGTGGGAGGGTTACACACGAAGTCAGAGATACGGGGGGAGTTTTATGATTTCAGGGATGCCATGGGGAGTGTAACGCATGAAGTCAAATTCACCAGGTGGAGTGTAACGCACGAAGTCAGAGAAACCAGGGCAAGTGTTACACACAAACTCAAAGACACCAGGGAGAGGGTGACACACGAAGTCAGAGACCAAATGGGGTGTGTGACAAAGTCAGAGATGCCACATGGAGTGTTATATACGGAGTCCGGGACAACATGGGGGAGTGTTACATGGGGCCTGGGGGAGTTTTACACATGACGGCAGAAACGCAATGTGGAGTATAACACAGGAAGTTAGAGACACCATTGGGAATGTGCCACATGAAGACAGATACACCAACAAGTGTGTTGCTCATGAATTCAGAGACACCAAGTGTATTGTGACACACGGAGTCAGAGATGATAGGTCAAGTGTGAACCTTGAAGTTAGAGACACCACGGGGAATGTTATACAAAAATCCAGACACCCCAGGTAGAGTGTTATACACAAAGTCAGAGACTCCACTGGGAGTGTTGGACACAAAGGTATAGACGGCTGGGGCAGTGTGATGCATGAATTCAGAGACACAAGGGGTAGTGTGTTACATACAGCATCAGAGATGCCTCCAGGAGTGTGGCACACAAAGTCAGAGACACCAGAGGAAATGTGACAAACGAAGTAGAGCTGCCACAGGAAGTGTACCAAAGTCAGAGGTGACAAAGGAAGTGTGACACCTGAAGTTAAAGATGTCAGGCAGATTGTGACACACAACATGAGAAGTGCCACAGTGAGTGTTACATGCAAAGTCAGAGACGTTAGGGGTAGGGTGAAACAGGAAGCTAGAGATGCCAGGTGGATTGTGACACACAAAGTCAGACACATCATGGAGTCTTACACTCAACGTGAGAAACATCTGGGGAAGTTTGACACATGATACCAGAGATGACAGTGTGAGTGTTACATAAGTTGTCCAAAACTCCAAGGATGAGTGTTACACTCAAAGGTGGAAAGGTCTTGTGGAGTGTTACACATGAATCAGAGACACCCGGGGGTGTGTACCAAAGTCTGAGGTGCCCCATGAAGTGTAACACACGAAGTCAGAGATATCAGGTGGAGCGTTACACACAAAGTCCAAGATGACACAGGGCAGTGTAATACACAAAGGAAGAAATGCCACGTGGAGTGTGACACAGGAAGTCAGAGACAACAGGTGAAGTGTAACGCATGAAGTCAGAAACCCCAGGGGGTTGTGACACACAAAATCAGAGATGCAACAGTGAATGTTACATGCTAAGTTGGAGACAACAGCGGTGTGTGACACACAGAGTCAATAATGACATGTCAAGTGTGACCCTTGAAGTCAGACACCACAGGGAATGTTTCACACAACATCAGAGATGCCAGACGGAGTGTTACACACGATGCCAGAGAGGCCACCTGGAATGTTACACATGGAATCAGAGGTGACAGTCTGAGAGTTACAAACTAAGTTAAAGACACCAGAGAGAATGAGATGCATGATGTCAGAGACGTGAGGGGCAGTGTGAGACATGAAGTCAGTGACGCCTGGGGGAGTGTGATACACGAAGGCAGAGATGCCAGAGTGTGTAACACATGAAGTCACAGACACCCGAGGGAGTGTGATACATGAAGTCAGTGAAGCCCGGAGGAGTGTGACACACGATGTCAGATACTGCATGGGGATTGCTATACACAAAGTCATGATGCCAAGGGGTGTGTGACACACGAAGTTAGTGATGAAAGGGGGAGTGTTACACATGAAGTCAGAGACACCACAGGGCTGTGTTACACAAGAAGTCAGAAGCAACTGGTTGGTTGTGATACACTAAGTCAGAGAGAAGAAGTGGAGTGAGACACACAACGTCAGAGAAGTGATGGGGAGGGTTACACACGATGTCAGAGACACTTGAAGGAGGGTTACACACAAAGTGAGAGACAGCACATGGAATGTTACACACGGAGTCTGAGACTCCAGGGGGAGTGTAACACATGAAATCAGAGATGCCAGGGGTAGTGTTATAAATGAAATCAGGGATGACAGTTGGAGCATCACACGTTATGTTGGAGATAACAGGGTGTGTGTTACACATGGTGTCAGAGACAACGGGGGTATTGTATCACAAGATGACACAGCGAACACTGGTGACACCAGAAGTCAGAGACGACATATGGGGTTTGACACACGAAGTCAGAGATGCCACAGGGAGCGTTTCACATGAAGTCAGGAATGCAAAGGGGAGTGTTACACACGAAGGCAGAGACGTCATATGGTTGTAACACATGATGTCAGAGATGCCATGGGGAGTGTTATGCAGGTAGTCAGTTCACGTGTGGTGTTTCACAGGAAGTCACAAGCACCAGGGGGAGTGTTATGAACAAAATCAGAGATGCCATGGTGAGTGTTAAACACACAGTCTGAGATGCATGTAGCTTCTGATGCACAAAGGCAGAGAGACAACATAGAGTGTTGCACACGAAGTCCAAGATGCAAAGGGGAATGTGACACATGAATTCAGAGATGTCAGTGGGAGTGTTACACATGAATCAGAGATGCCGGGGGCAGTGTTACACATGAAATCAGAGACAGCATGAGAGAGTGTTACACCTGTAGTAAGAGAAGCCAGTGGGAGTGTTATGCACAAACTCAGAGACACCAGTTGGAGTGTTATGCAGGAAGTCAGAGATACCAAGGGGAGTGTGACACATCAAGTCAGACACGCCAGGGAAAGTGTGACACACAAAGTCAGAGACACTAGGGGAAGCACGACACAAGAAGTCAGAGGCAACACGGGGAGAGGTACACACAAACACAGAGATGCCAGTAGGAATGTGACACACAAAGTTAGAGATCCCAGGTGCATTGTGGCACGTGAAATCAGAGGTGCAATGGTGGGTGTTACACATTAAGTCAAAGACACCAGGGGGAGTGTGACACATGAAATCAGAGACGCAATTGGGAGTGTGGTACACGAAGTCAGAGATGCCACCGGGAGTGTTGCACAAGAAACCAGAAACACCATGGGGAGTATGACACACGAAGTAAGAGACAACGGATCGAGTGTGGCCCTCAAATTCAGAGAAGCCATGGGGAATGTTACACACAAATTCAATGGTGCCAGGTGGAGAAATAGACACAAAGTCAGAGATGCCAGCGGGACTGTTACACAATGAAGTTTTAGACCACATGGGCACCATGATGCACCAAGTCAGAGATAGAAGGGGGAGTGTGTTACACATGAATTCAGAGATGCCACGTGAAGTGTTAAACTCAAAATCAAAGACACCAGTGTGAGTGTTACACAGGAAGTCAGATATGCCGCATGAAGTGTCACACAAGTCAGGGACACCAGGGGGAGCATGATACACGAAGTCAGAGACGCAACTTGTAGTATTAGACACTTAGAGACAGCAGGGGAAGTTTTACACATGAAGTCAGAGATTCCAGGGGGAGTGTTACTCATGAAGTCAGAGACAGCACATGGAGTGTTACAAATGAAGTCTGAGATGCAAGGTGGAATGTGACACACAAACTCTAAGATGCCAAGGGTAGTGTTACACAAGAATTCTGAGACGCAAGTGAGAGTGTGATACATGAATTTAGAGACATCAGTAGGAGTACTATGCATGAAGTAAACGAAAGCAGGATCAGGATGTGTGTTACCCAGGAGGTCAGAAATGCCACATGGAGTGTTACACACAACATCAGAGACACCAGGGGGAGTGTTGAATCTAAGTCAGAGATGTCACTTGGAGTGTTACACACAAAGTCAGAGACACCAGGGGGAGAGTTACACAGGATGTCAGAGACACCACATGGACAGTTACAAATGAAGTCAGAGACACCAGTGTGTGTTTGACAGACGAAGTCAAAGATGTCACTGGGATTATGACGCACAAAGGCCGATAAGACATGGGGTGTGTGATCCATGCATTCAGACACACCACAGGAGAATGTTATGTGAAATGTCAAAGACACCAGGGATTGTAATGCTCTAAGACAGTGATGCAGCAGGGAGTGTTACAAATTCACTGATGCCAGGGGAGGTGTTACACATGAATTCACACACCATTGGGAGTATTACTCACAAATTCAGAGATGCCATGGGGGTGTGTTACACACAATGTGAGACACCACATACAGTATTACCCGCCAAGTCATAGATAATATGGGGAGTGTCACACCCAAAATCAGAGACGCCAGAGGAGTTGTGACACATCAAGTCAGAGAAGCCAGAAAGATTGTGACACATGAAGTCAGTGAAGCCAGGTGAAGTATTACATATGAAGTCATAGATGTCAGGGGAGTGTTACATGAGAACTCAGAGACACCATGTAGATTGTTACAAATGAAGTCTGTGTGATGCCAGGGAGAGTGTGACAAATGATGTCACAAACACTATGGGGAGTGTTACACATGAAATCAGAGAAGTCAGGGGTACTACGACACAGGAATTCAGAGATGCCAGGGGAGTGTAACATACAAAGTCAGTGACGCCTGGGGGAGTTTTATGCACAAAGTCTGAGATGCCACAGTTGTGTGTTACACACAAAGTTGGAGATGCCGGGGGAGTGTTACGCATGAACTCAGAAAGACCATGGGTAGAGTTAAGCAGGATATCAGAGATGTCACAGGGAGTGTGACACACAAAGTCACAGATGCCAGAGGCATTGTGACACACGAAGTCAGAGATGCCAAATTGACTGTTACAGATTAATTCAGAGGTGCCAGGAGGAGTGTTACACACTAACCCAGAAACACCACGGGAATTGTTACACATGAAGTCTGATGTGCCAGGGTGAGTGTGACACACAAAGTCAGAAATGCCAGGGGTAGAGTTACACAGGAAGTCAGAGACACCAGGGTGTGAGTGACGGAAGAAGTCATAGACACTTTGGGAAGTGTGAAACACGAAACCAGAGACAACAGGTGCAGTATCACACACGAAATCAGAAAGGAATATTGGGGTGTTACACATGAAATCATAGACACGAGGAGGAGTGTAACAAACCAAAACAGACATGTCATGTGTTACAAAGTAAGAAAACCCATGTGGAGTGTTACACACAAAGTCAGAGACACCATGTGGAGTGTGACAAACAAAGTCAGAGACACCATTGGTAGTGTAACACATGAAGAAATAGACGGCAGAGGGACTGTGACACATGCACTCAGAGAAAGAAGTGGGAGTGTGAAACGAATTCAGAAACAACAGGGTAGTCTGACACAGGAACTAAAAGATACCAGAGAGGTTGTGACACAGGCAGGCAGAGACACTAAAAGGATTGTGACACACGAGGTCAGTGACACTACTAAGAGTGTTAGAAACAAAGACAACGGGGCATTTTACACACAGAGTCAGAGAGGGCATGGGCAGTGTTAGACACAAAGTCCGAGATGCCAGGGCTTGTGTGACACACAAAGTCCGAGAATACAGGGGGAGTGCTACACATGAAGTCAGCAACACCAGATGAAGTGTGACACACGATGTCAGAGACGATGGGGGTAGTGTGATGCATGAACTCAGAGACCAAACAGGAAGTGTGACACGTGACGTCACAGACGCCACTGGGTGTGTTACAAACAAACTCAGAAATACCATGGGAAGTGTGATACATGACGTTAGGGATGCCAGGCACAGTGTGACACACGAATTCAAAGCAGCCACAGGGAGTGTTAGAAACGAAGTCAGAGACACAAGGGCGAGTGTGACACACGAAGTCAGAGACACCAGGGGAAGAGTGATACACGAAGTCAGAGGTGCTAGGGGAATGTCACACACGAAACCCATTATGCCATGCTGAGTGTTACACAGGAATACAGAGACGCAATGGTGGAGTGTTATACAAGAAGGAAGAAATGCCTCATTGAATGTTACACACAAAGTCAGAGGCGCCAGGAGGAGTGTTACACGTGAAGTTATAGACACCACTGGAATTGTGACACACGAAGTCAAAGAGGCCAGGTTGGGTGTTACACATGAACTCAGAGATGCCAATGGGAACATTACAAACGAAGTTAGAGAAGCCAGAGGGAGTGTGATGCAAGAAGTCAAGAGTCAAGAGGGAGAGTGTCGCATGAAGTCAGAGACAGTGGGGGACTGTTACACACAAAGCCTGAGTAGCCACAGGGAAACGTTATCCACCAAGTCGAAGACATCAGCGGCAGTTTGTGCAAGAAATCAGAGACCACAGTTGGAGTGTGACACAGGAAGTAAGAGATGTCATGGGGTATATTACACACAGCCTCAGAGATTCAAGGGGAAGTGTGACATGAAGTCAAAGATGGCACAGAGATTGTTATATACAAAATCATGATACCAGGGGAATCGTGACACACAAAGTCAGTGATGCCAGGGGAGTGTTACACACGAACTCAGAGACACCATGTGGAGTGTGATATATGAAGTCAGAGATGAAAGCTTGAGCATGACACATGAAGTCAGAGACAACAGGGGGAGTGTTGCACACAACATCACAGACACTAGAGTGTGAGACACAGGAAGTCAGAGCCACCAGGGGTAGTGTGACACATGAAGCCAGAGACACAAGGGCAATGTTACACATGAAGACAGATACACCATGTAGAGTGTTCCAGATGACATCCGAGATGCCAGGCAGAGTGTGACAAACGTAGTCAGAGATGCCATGGGGAGTGTTACAAAGTTAAAGAAACTAGGGGTAGAGGGACAAATGAAGTCAGAGACAACAGAGGCAGTGTTACACAAGAAATCAAGATGCCATGTGGAGTGTTAAACACAATGTCACAGACTCTAGGGAGAGCGTTACACACAAAATCAGAGATGACACATGGAAAGTTACACACAAAGTCTGAGACAACACAGGAGAATGTTTTATCTGAAGGTAGAAGCACCATGTGGAGTGTTACACACGTAGTCAGGGATGACAGTGGGAGTGATACATACAAAGTCAGAGATGACATGAGATGTGTGAAACATGAAGACACAGAAAGAAGGAGGAGTGTGACACAAGAAGAGTCATCACGCAGAGTGTTACACAAGAAATTCGAGAGGACATGGGGAGTGTGATACAAGAAGTCAGAGACGCCAGAGGGATTGTGACACACAAAGTCAGAGACGCCAGGTGGAGTGTTACAGACAAAGTCAGATTTGCAAGGGGAAGTGTAACACACGAGCTCATAGATACCAAGGAAATTGTTACCCACGGAGTCAGAGATGCCAGGGAGAGTGTGACACACAAAGTGATAGACGGCAGGGGAAGTGCGACACAAGAAATCAGAGATGCCAGTGGGAGTGCTATACAAGCAGTCCAAGACATCATGGGGGAGTGTTACACATGAAGGCAGAAAGGCCACCTGGAGTATTACACATGAAGTCAGACACAGCGTGGGATGTGCACAACATTAATTCTGAGATGTGAGGGGTAGTGTGACACATGGAGTCAGAGACGCCAGTGGGAATGTTACACACCAAATCAACAATGCCAGGTGAAATATGATGAAGCAAGAGACACCATGGGTATTGTGACAAAAGAAGTCTGAATCACCATGGGGAGTGTTAGACATGAAGTCAAGATTACATGTGAGTATGAAACACGAAGTCATAGACGCCATGAAGATTGTGACCAAAAAAGTCAGAGTCACCAGGGGTAGTGTTACACAAGGAGTCAGAGACACAACAGTTTGAGTGTTACAGTCAAACTAGAGACAGCAGGAGTTGTTGGACACTCAAAATCAGAGCTGCCAGTGTTAGTGTTACACAAGAAGTCTGAGACGCCATGGAGGAGTGTTACACTGGAAGGCAGAAATGCCACATGGAGTGTTACACATGTAGTCAGAGACTCCAGGGGACCGTGACACACGAAGTCAGAGATGCCACGTGGAATCTTACAAACGATGTCACAGACATCAGGGGGAGTGTTACACCCAAACTCTGAGATGATATAGGGAGTGTTCCAAGTGATGTCTGAG
The DNA here is from genome assembly GCF_041296265.1 of Equus caballus. NCBI lineage: Eukaryota > Metazoa > Chordata > Mammalia > Perissodactyla > Equidae > Equus > Equus caballus. The sequence goes on along the minus strand of NC_091708.1, from coordinate 6,727,163 downwards.
ACTCCAAGGGCAGTGTGACACAAGAATTCAGAGATTACAGTGGGACTGTGACACACGAAGTCAGAGAAACTGCCAGATGTGTTAGACATGAAGTCAAATATGTTGAGGGTGTGATACACAAATTCAGGGATGCCAGGTGGAGTGTGACAAAGGAAGTCAGAGACACCCCAGTGAGTGTCAGACACGATTTCTGAAACTCCAGTGGGAGTATTACAAACAAAGTAGAAAACACCAGGGGGAGTGTTACACACAGTCTGAGACACCAGGGCAAGGGTGACTCACTAAGTCAGACACACAAGGGGTAGTGTTGCACAGGATGTCAGAGACACCAGGGAGTGTGTGACACACTAAGTTAGTGATGCCAATTGGAGTGTGACACACAAAGTCACTGATGACAGGGGAAGCTTTACACTGGAAGTCAGAGACAACAGGGGGAATGCGACACGTGAATTCAGAGTTGCCAGTGAGACTATGACACAAGAAGTCAGAGATGTCAGGTGGAGTGTTACACACTAAGTCAGTGACAGCTGGGAGAGTTTTGCGCCTGAAGTCAGAGACACCATGGGGGATTATTGCACATGAAGGCAGAGATGCCATGGTGAGTGTTACACTGGATGGCAGAGAGGCCAAGGGAGTATTACACACGAAGTCAGAGACACCATGGGGAATGTCACACACGAAGTCAAAGACAGCACTTGGAGGTTTACACACAAAGTCCGAGAGGCCACTGGGAATGTGACACACGAAGTCAGAGGCACCAGGGAGACTGTTACACACGAAGTCAGAGAAACCAGTTGGAGTGTGACTCACAATGTCAGAGACGACAGAATGAGTGTTACGCACGAATTCAGAGATGACGGGGGAGTGTGAAACACTAAGTCACAGAAGCCAAGGGGAGTGTTACACACGAATTCAGAGATGCCATGGGGACTGTCATACATGAATTTAGCGACATCACATAGGAGAGTTACACATGAAGTCAGAGATGCCACAGTGTGTGTTACAGATGAAGTCAGAGATGGCAGGTGGAGTTTGACATATGAAGTCAGATATAACAATTGGAGTGTTATACACGAAGTCAGAGAGACCAGGTGAGTGTTACACACGAAGTCATTGATGTCACCGGTTGTGTGACACACAAAGAGATAACAGATGGAGTATTACACATGAACTCACAGATGCCATGGGGAGTGTTACACACTAATTCAGAGATGCCACGGTGCAGTGTTGTGCATGAAGTCAAAGACATGTGTTGGAGTGTTATACACACAAAATTCGAGACATGAGTGCAAGTGTTACACACGAAGTCAGAGGTGCCACATGGAGTGTTACACATGAAGACAGAGTCACCAGTTGGACTGCCACACAGGAAATAACAGATGCCACGGATGAGTGTTGTGCACAAATTTACAGACAACAGGGAGAGCGTTATGCAAGCAGTCAGTGACACCAGAGGAGTGTCACATGCAAAGTCAAAAAAGACAGGTGGATTATCACTGATGAAATCACAGACACCACAACTAGTGTAACCCACAAAGTCAGATACGCCGGGGGAGTGTTACACTGATGTCAGAGATGCCAGGTAGAATGTGACACATGAAATCAGAGACAACATGGGGAGTGTGAAACAAAAAGTCCAAAATGCCATGTGGAGTGTGACACACAATGTTAGAGACGCCACTTGGACTGTGACACACAAAGTCTGAGATGACATGGGGGAGTGTTAAACTAGAAGGCAGAAATGCCATGCTGAGTGTAACACATGAAGTGACAGACACCATGATCAGTGTTACACAGAATGTAACAGATGCCACTTGAAGTGTCACACATGATGTCAAGGATGCCAGGGGGAGTGTTACATAGACAGAAAGAAACACCAGGTATCTTGTGATATACAAACACACTGAACACAGGGTGATTGTGATGCATGAAGTCAGAGACGACAGGGAGTTAGTGACACCCGAATCCAAAGACGGCTGGGGGAGTGTGACACACGAAGTCAGAGAAGCCACGGGGGGGGGGTGTTCTGCATGAAAACAATGATACCAGGGGGAGTGTTATGAGCAAAGTCTGAGACAAGGGGGATTGTGAGACACAAATTCAGAGACACCAAGGGGGAGAGCTACACATGATGTCAGAGATGCCAGGAGCAGTGTTACAAGTGAATTCAAGGAAACCATGAGAAGAGTGACACACAAAATCAGAGACGACAGGAGATGTGGGACATTTGTCAGACATGACAAATTGCGCAGGACACAAGAAGTTAGAGACGCCAGGGGAAGTCAAACATGGCAGGAGGAGTGTTACATGCGAAGTCAGAGAGACCAGGGGGAGTGTTACAGCTGAAGTCAGAGACAACAGAGTGAGTGTTACACATGAAGGCAGAGACGCCATGGGGAATATGACACATGAAGTCAGAGGCAAAAGCTCGTATGTGACAGTTGAAGTCAGAGGTGCCGGGGGAATGTTACAAATGAAGTCAGAGGTGCCAGAGGGACTGTTATACACAAATTTATAGACAGCAGAGGGAGTGTGATGCACATACTCAGAGACACACGTGGGAGAGTGACACATGAAGTCAGAGTGGCCACAGGGTGTATTACACACAAATCAAACAGAGCAGGGGTAGTGAGATCCACGAAGTCAGTGACACTAGGAGGAGTGTGACACACGAAGTCAGAGACACCACTGGGAGTGTTACACACGAAGCTCATGATGCAAGGTGGAGAGTGAAACATGAAGTTACAGATGCCATGAGGAGTGTTATACATGAAGTCAAAAACACCACGGGGAGTGTTACACACGAAGGAAGAAACGCCAAGTGGAGTGCTACACATGACATCAGAGACGATGGGGGAGTGTGACACACAAAGTCAAAGATACCAATGGGAGAGAAACACGTGAAACAAAGACAACAGGGGAGTGTGACACACAACGTCAGTGAAGTCACTCGGATTGTTTCACACATATTCATAGATAACAGGGCAGTGTTACACATGATTCCAGAGAGGGCACATGGAGTGTTACACACGAACCCAGAGTCACCAGTGGGAGAGTTATGAATGAAGTTAGAGAAGCCAGGGTGAGTGTGATGCATGAAGCCTGGGACACCGTGAGAAGAGTGTCACATAAAGTCAGAGACAACAGGGGGACTGCTAAACACTAAGCCAGAGAAGCCACAGAGGAGAGTTATCCACGAAGTGAAAGACCCAGGGGGAGTGTTATCCTGGAAGTCAGAGATACAATGGTGAATACTACACATGGACTCTGAGATGCCAGGGGGAATGAGACACATGAAGACACACACCCAGGGGACTGTTACAAAGGAAGGCAAAGAAACCAGAGGTAGAGTGGCAAATGAAGTCAGAGATGACTGGTGGAGTGTTAAACATGAAGTCAGAGATGCCAGGGGTAGTATCACAAATGAAGGCAAAGACACCAAGGGAGGTGTTATGCCTGAAGTTAAAGCCTAGGGGGAGTGTTATACAAGAATTCAACAAAACATGGGAGCAAGTGACAAAGGAATTACCACCTACTGTCAAATTGCATTCAGCAGGGACTTATTTCTTTCCATGACAGAGAGACTCTGTCAGTATGCCCTGAACTGCCAAGCTAGAAAAGTCCAATTCAAGAGATCCTTGGGAGCTGTAAGCAAGCGTTTTAGGTCACACTCTCCTCCCATGCATTGGATGTCATAGATATTTTGACCCTGTTGCTAAATCTAAAAATGCCTCAAAGAAGATCTTCCTTAGCTCCAAAGGTTAAGCCGGGTTCCACGAGACCTCTCTTTCTATGAGACACAGTCTCTATCGGTAAGCTGTGAACTGCGACTTTGAAAAGGCAGTTTCAAGATGATCTTTCCCATCTGCAGGCAGGAGTTAGTCTACACAGAGGTCTCTCCTGTCACGGATGGTACAGGCACCCTGTCCTAGCTAGAGAGGAAAGATTTAAAAATCTGAAGGGAAACCTTTCCATTAGAGGCATGGCAAACTGTGTTCAGTAATGCCTTCTCTCTTTCTATGTGGGAGAGACCCCCTTTCAGTGTGCCGTGAACTGCAAAGTTAGAAAAGTCACTTTTCCAGATGATCTTAAGCTGCTCAAAGGGAGAGTTTTAGTCCACCCTCTTCTTTCAAGGACTGGATGTCACGGATATCTTGTCACTGCTGTAAAGTCCAATGTCGCTGCCTGGAAGATGTTCCTTTCCACCTAATGCGACGCTGCATTCAGTGAGGCCGCCTTCCTATGTGAAAGAGCCCCTGTCTGGACGAAGCGAACTGCAAAGTTTGGAAACTCATTTTTCAAGATGGTCCTAAAGAGCTGCAAGCAAGAGTTTTTGCCTGCAGTGTCTTCTCATTGAATGGATGGTATAGATGGTCTGTCCTGCCTGTAGGGAAAAGGTTTTAAAACTCAAAAGGAAGATGTTCCTCACCTGCTGTTGGCCAGCTGTGTCCAGCAAGGTCTTCTTTCTTTCCCTGTGAGTCAGAGACTGTCAGTTTGCCGTGACCTGCAAAAATTGCAGTCGCTTTTCAGGATGATCCTAAAAATCTACCAACATCACATGTTCTCCACACTCTTCTTTCCTGGAACAGATATCATGGATATTCTGTCCCGGCTGGAGGGGAAAGTTTTAAAAGTCTGAACAGATGATGTTCCTTAACGGCCACTGGCACACTGAGTTCTGCCTGAGTGTTCCTTATCTTTATATGTAAATCAAAGCCTCTATGATACTGATGTGGATTAAGGCTGCCCCAGCTAGAGAAGCCCAAGGTGACCTGGCCGACATGCCAAACGATATGACCCAGTGGACTTTCTTGATGGTATGAATTAGGACTGCCCCAGGGAGAGAGGCCCAGGGCATCCTCACCTGCATGCCGATCTATAGGGCCAGATTCGTATCTAAAGTTATATGACCGCACAATAACCAGACCCCATCTGCACTGAAATCATTGAATGACTTTTTACATCGTCTTTTCTTTTACCAGTAAAAATAAGTCACGTACCCACGCTTGTAAAATTAGCCCTAACCCTCAACTCAGGGCAGCAGCAGGAGCTCTGACTGCCCATGGGCCCTGTCCCCATGCCTACAGCTCTTCACTGCCCATGGGTCTTGTCCCCATGCTATTCCACACTATTCTCTAAATAAAAGAGCACTACTGCCAGATCTTGAGAGTCCAAGAAATCTTTCTTTCGACTCCTCAGCTCACCGACCCCGCATCAGAGAGAACAAAAGTTTTCTGGAGCCCCTTGATGTATGAAACAGGATAACAAAATACTTAAGTGTTTCTTTCTGTATGTACCAGAATGCCCTTTCCCCCTCTAGGGAGTCACAGGCTATCTAAATTAGGGGCCTCAATAAGCTGGGAAAAAGATAAAGTAGAGATCCAAGACCCAAAAAGTTGGGGAGTTGAGCTTATGGCCCTATTACAGGATACACCAGCACCTGAGAAGGAAGAGATTCCCCTAAATGTTTTAAGTTGAGCTAACTCAGAATTATAGGCACAAGGACAGGTGGAGTGAGCCTCCAGTGCCATGTCAGTAAAGGTAAAACTGAAGCAGGTAGATTGCTGGCCCCGGGTAAGACAATACCCCTCGAAGCCAGAAGCCATAAAGATGAATCTTTCTTATAATCAGTACATTTTTAGAATTGGGGAATGTAGATTTGTTCAAGACTGTAGTGCTGTCAATGCTGTACAGTACTGTATTTATAATAATAAATATCTTCATTTTGTTTCTGGGACAGTGCTCCAAAAACTTTTGTAATTTCCCATATAGGAGCCATAGAGGCATATTTTGTTATAATAATTACTTTAGTCCTCAGTTCCTGAAATAACTCCAGAGCAATAAAGGGGAAAGAGGTGTTTTTTGTTATTCCTAACAAGGCCCTTTCAACCACACCTGCATTTATGCTAATAAGGTGACATTTGGAAAACCCCTAAGGGTGGGGGCTGGTGTGTGGGAAAATAGGGAAACCCATTGTGTGATTCGGGGTTGGACTTTTCAGCCCCATCCCCCTCTCCACAAGTCCAGGGTGAGGAGAGAGGCTGAAGATTGAGTTCCATTGCCAAATGCCAATGACATAATCAACTGTGCCAATGTGGGGGGGTTCCATTAAAACCCAAAGGGATGGGCTTCAGGGAGCTTCTGGGTTGGTAAACACCCAGGGAGACTTGGAGAGAGTGGCATGCCCAGAGAGGGTCTGGGATCTCCACGTCCTTGCCCCATGTATTTTACGCTATGCACCTCTTCTATCTGGCTGCTAAATAAAATGTTTTCCTGAGCTCTGTGAGCCGCTCTATCAAAGTAATCAAACCCAACAAGGGGCTGTGGGAACATCTGCTCTGTGGCTGGTTGGTCAGAAGCACAGGTGACAACCTGAACTTACAATTGGCATCTAAAGTGGGAGGGAAAAGGTAATCCTGTGGGACTGAACTCTTAACCTGTGGGATCTGATTCTATCCCCAGATAGTGTCAAAATTGAGTTAAAATGTTAAACTTCTTAGCCAGTGAGGGATATAAAGTGTCTAAAGGGAAGGCACAAATATCTCAAGAGACTGTAAAGTACTCGGGGTTCATCATTTCAAGGGGACAGCACAGCCTTCCCCTAGAGAGGAAAATGGTAATACGTCAACTTGCTTCACCAAAAACTTATAGGCAGCTCTGAGGATTCTTGGGGATGGCTGGCTTTTGCTGCATTTAGATCCCTAACTTTGGATTAATTGCTAAGCCTCTCTAGGATAAACTACCAGGGCCAGAAATAGACTACTTTGAATGGGATAAGCTATGTCACCAAACTTTCAATAAGCTTAAAACTTGCTAATGGAAGCACCTACACTGGCCTTACCAGACCTGAACAAAACATTTGACCTATGTGTCTGTGACAAACAGGGAGTAGCTACAGGAGTGCTAACCCAAATGCTGAGAACCCCTAAAAGCGTGGTAGGCTATTACTGTGGCAAAATGATGACTCCCATGCTTGAGAACTGTAGCTGCCACCTGCCTATTAATCAACAATGCAGAAAAAGTGATGATGGGGCAAACTTTGACTGATGTGGAACTCCCATCAAGTCTCTAACCTACTGGTGTTGACAAAAATAATCCATAACCAATCTATAAATGAAAATTTGGGTGAGTTTATTCTGAGCTTAAATCTGAGGATTATAACCCAGGAGAGTCTTTCCATAAAGGAACAGAGCACTCCAAAGAAGTGGGGGTATACAGGATGGTTATATACCCTCAAAGAGTATGTTTCACATATGATTGAAATGTCCCTTTTACAATAGTCACAAGGCTGCTCTGTCAGCACAGTGACTGATGGAAGCAGCAGATAGGCCTGCTGTCTCAGTGAACCCCACAGGGTGGCAGGTCCATTGCCTCGAGCTGGGCGGTCACAGATTAGCGCTGCAATCAATTCCCAGCCTAAAGAAAGATGCTTAATCTTTAAGGAGATGCCAACATTGGGAGGGGGTTGGAAGATGCACCTTTATCTCAAAATGTCTAAGCAGATATACCATGCATGCTCAATGGCCACAGTCAGGCCCTTTTGGAAAAACAAAGTCAGGCCGAATTAGGTTTATACCAAATGGCTTCCTCATATACTCCAATGTATCCTATTGCTTGCCATTTTTATTTGTCACTAGAGACTAAAGGACATCTCTGGCTATCCAAGAATAGAATACTACAATATCAAGCTATGCTGTTAGGGTCCCCTTGGATTTCTTAAAACCTTGTCATACCTTAAACCAAGCTACCCTGCTCCCTGATTCCAAGGGGCCTATTACCCATGCTTGCCCAGAAGTGATTGATCAGGTTTACTCTAGCCACAGAGATCTCCAGGGTGAACCATCACCTAATGCAGAGGAAGTATGATTTGTAGATGGGAGCACCTTCATGAGTAACAGACAAGGAAGAGCAGGTTATGCAGTAGTGTCTCTGCATGCAACCATAGAAGCCAAGGGGCTGACACCAGTCACCTGGGCCCAAAAGGCAGAAATAATTGCATGAATCAGAGCTTTGGAATTGGGACTAGAAAAAACAATAACAACATACACAGGCCCTAAATATGCTTTCTCTGTAATTCATGCTCATGGAGCCATTTGCAAAGAAAGAGGACTTTGTAATGGCAGCAGTAAAAGATATCAGACGTGAGCCAGAGATCCTCTGGTGCACGGCCCCAAAGAAGTATCTGTGGCCATTGTAAAGGCCATCAAAGTGGGGAATCAGAGCATATAAAGGGGAATGATTTGGCAGCTGCAGCTGCAAAAAGGGCTGCTATATCAGGAGAGCTTCTCCAATTATCATTAATTCCCACTCTACCCTTCTATGAATTTACACCAGTGTAAATTCCCCTGACGAAGTAAGGGAAACCACTACACAGGGTTACCTGTGGTCCCCAATAGTCAAGAGCTGGATGATGAACCCATGAGGGAAGATTTGGGTGCCCAAACAGCTTGGGGGCTCCTTAAGAGTGCTCATGATTCTACCCATTATGGAAAAGAAACCTTATATACCTATGGCTGACAAAGGTCATAAGCACCCCAGGTATAAAAGAACTTATTGAAAACAATAACTGGACAGTGCATTTATTGCCAGAAGAATTAATGCATAAACCAGACCTCCTGTACCTCCCCTGGCCAAAGCAATGCAAATTGGGGGAACTTTAGTGGGGGAAGACTGGAAAGCTGATCTTACTGTTATGTCCAGTACTGTTATGTACTGAAGGGTACAAATTCTTCTTGGTGTTTGTGGATAAATTTACTAGATGCATTGAAGCCCTTCCTTGTAGGTCAAAAAGTGTGAATGTGGTAATAAAAGTGTTAAAAGAAATAATTGCCCATTTGGGGTCGCCTAGATCAATTCAGAGTGACAACAGGCCAACTTTTATATGAAAAATAACCTCCAAAGTAGCCAGAGTTTTAAAAATTAAACGGAGGGCTACATGCTGCAAAGAGACCACAACTTCTGGAAAAACTGAGTGGGCCAATCAAACTTTAAAGAAAACATTAGCAAAACTGGGCCAAGAGATGCGGGAAAATAGGCTAAATTACTGCCAATAGCCCTCACTCAGATAAGGGCAGTTTCAAAAGGCAAACTGAAGCTTAGCTCCTTGGAAATCACCTGTGGGAGGCTGTTCTCTAAAGACTCAGATTCACTACAAACCCAGACAAAGAGGTTTCCATGGCAATCAAACACATAACCAAAGTGAAGCAGGTGGTAGAAGTACTCAATAAATATGGAAACTTCGGACTTCCCTTGTCCATGGAGGTCAAACTCCACCCATATGAGCCAGGAGATTGGGTCTTCCTTAAAACAGTGGGTTGTCCCAAGATGAGCTAAATCCTATTTGGGTAGAGTCTTGCTTGGTGTTACTAACCACACACTCTTCCCTAAACTAAGGAGTCGCCCCTTGGATCCACCACACAGGAGTTAAAAATGCGCCCACGCCTGAACACCAAGAGAGGTCATCACAGACACCTGGTGACTCGCAGTTTTCCTCGAAACCCCTCTCTGTTTTGAAACTCTCGTTTTGGTGACACTATACAGATGAGTAATGACTCCCTACTCACCCCAGGCTCTTCCCTGGATCCTAACCAACCCCACATCAATTAGGGATGGTATGCTTCTAAGGAGGTGGCATGTTCCTAGGCAGCAAGACTAAGTCCATCAGAGAAGGATAGACAACTCAGTAACCAGATTATAAAGAGCTGGTGGAATCGGGGGCAAGTATGCCCAGATCCTAAACGTATACTAAACACATTGAGGGTATAAAATTACAGGTGGTTGTTATGAACAACTTGGGGCTATGCCTGTGGTGAGCCACAAACCTATTTGAGAGTAGCTGGAAATTCAGCTCCTCTTTTGCTCCCTATGATAAGGCCCATGCTCAACAGTCACAGAACATGGAGCTTCGACCTGTGCCCCTCAAGAACAAGGCGCAGGATAAAACCAGAGGAGGGATTTGTGTCACCGACTAGTTACCCTGAGAAACTCAAGGGTGGGTATGGATATTTTAACTGTTTCTCCAAGTTGTTACTTTTCCTTATGTTAAGGAGATGCAGTCACCAAGCTCCCTGAATCAGGCCAAGCCTCATCACAAAAGAAATGCCTATGACCTTTGCCTTATTTTTAAGGCTAAGATCTCTCCAGGAGGAGCTTAGGCCTTATTACCATAACCTACAGTGTATGTGGAAGCACGTTTTCAAACTGAGCCTGTGCAAGGAAATACCCATCTCTCCCTTTTAACTATTCACTTCTTATCTGAAATAAATGTCCCTTCTTCCCTTTTTTCAGGGAGGCCATGACTTGGGAGATGATTCTTCATAGTCACCTATTTGCTGCAAATGTACCTTAATTTGTGAGATAAATACTTCTGATGGAGAGCCTGATTTAACTCAGCAGGAACAAACCCACATTGGTTGGGTAAAAAAGGGAATCCTGAGAATAAAATAACAAAGATGGAGGGACCATACTCCCTGATTTCAAAATATACTACAAAGCTATAGTAATCAAAACAGCACTGTAGTGGCACAAAAACAGACACACAGATCGATGGAACAGAATTGAGAGCAAGGTAAATAAACACACACATCTATGGACAGCTAATTCTTAACTAGGGAGCAAAGAACAGACAATGGACAAAGGAAAGCCTCTTCAATCAATGGTATGGGGAAAACTGGACAGCCACCTTCAAAAGGATGAAAGACCATTATCCTACATCATACACAAAAATTAACTCAAAATGGATTAAAGGACTTGAATGTAAGACCTGAAGCCATAACACTTCGAGAGGAAAACATAGGCACTATCCTCTTCAACATCGATCTTAGCAGTGTATTTTCAAATACCATGTCTGACCAGGCAAGGGAAACAAAAGAAAAAATAAACAAATGAGAGTACATCAAACGAAAAAGCTTCTGTACAGGAAAGGAAACCATCAACAAAATGAAAAGTCAACCTGAAAATTGGAAGAAGATATTTTCAAACTCATGCTTATCACATATATGGTATGAGCAGTTAATATTCAAAATATATAAAGAACTCATACATCTCAACAACAAATAAACTAAAAACCCAACTCAAAAATGGGCAAAAGACATTTCTCCAATGAAGATATACAGATGGCCAGCAAGCACAAGGAAACATGTTCACCATCACTAATTATCAGGGAAATGCAAATGAAAAGTATCATGAGATATCAACTTATGCCCATCAGAATGGCTATAATTAACAAAAAAGGAAATAAGAAGTATTGGGGAGGATCTGGAGAAAAGGGAACTCATATCCAGCTGGTGGGAGTGCAGCCACTATGGAAAACATTACAGAGATTCCTCAAAAACTTAAGTATAGTAGTTCAGTATGATCCAGCTAGTCCACTGCTGGGTACTTTTGCAAAGAACATGAATAGGTAAAGACATATTCACCCTTATGTTCACGGCAGCTTCATTCAGAGTCGCCAAAACTTGGAAGCATTTAGGTGCCCGTTAAGAGATGAATGGGGGCCAGCCCAGTGGCACAGCAGTGAAGTTCACACGTTCCGCTTTGGTGGCCTGGGGTTCACCAGATAGGATCCCAGGTGTGGACATGGCACTGCTTGGCAAGCCATGCTGTGGTAGGCATCCTACACACAAAGTAGAGGAAGATGGGGATGGATGTTAGCTCAGGGCCAGTCTTCCTCAGCCAAAAGAGGAGGATTGATGGTAGATGTTAGCTCAGGGCTAATCTTCCTCAAAATAAAAAAAAGAGACGAATGGATAAAGAAGAGGTGGTATATATACACAACGGAATACTACTCAGCCATGAAAGAGAATGAAATCTGGACATTTGTGACAACATGGATGGAACTTGAGGGTATTATGCTAAGTGAAATAAGTCACAGTGAGAAAGTCAAATACCGTATGATCTCATTCCTATATAGAAGATAAAAATGAAAACAAAGACATAGAGACAGAGATTGGATTGGTCCTTACCAGAGGTTAGGAGGGAGGCAGGAGGGTAAATGGGGTAATTACACACTTGGGTATGGTGATTCATTGTAATTAGCCTTTGGGTGGTGAATATGATGTAACTTACACCAAAAGCGAAGGATAATCATGTACACTTGAAATTTATATAATGTTATAAACCAATGTTACTGCAACAAATAAATAAAAAAGGAATGAATATGGTAAAGTTGCAGGATGCAAATCAACATGAAGACATATGTTGGGTTTCTATACAATGACAAGGAATTTGCTGAAAGAGAAATTGCAAATGCAATCCCATTTACAATTGCAGCAAAAGGAATAAGCCACCTGGGAAGAAACTTCTCCAATGAGGTGAAAGAACTTTGCACTCAAAAAGTTAAAACATTGTTGAAAGAAATGGAAGAAGCAAAGAAATGGAATGATATTCCACACTCTTGGATTGGAAGAATTAACATAGTTAAAATGTCCATACGTCTTAAAGCAATCTACAGGTTCAATGCAGTCCCTACCAAAGTTCCAATCACATTTGTCACAGAAATAGAACAAAGAATCCTAAAATTTATATGGCACAACAAGAGACCAAAAAGAGCCAAAGGAATCCTGAGAAAAAAGAACAAAGCTGAAGATATCACACTCCCTGATTACAAAATATAATACAGAGCTATAGTCATCAAAACAGCACTGTACTGGCACAAAAACAGACACAAGATCAATGGAGCAGAATCACGAGGGCAGAAATAAACCCACACATCTATGGACAGCTAGTTTTTCACAAGGGAGCAAAGAACATACAATTGACAAAGGAAAGCTTCTTCAATAAATGGTGTTGGGAAAACTGGAGAGCCACTTGCAAAAGAATGAAAGTAGACCATTGTCTCACACAGTACACAAAAATTAACTCAAAATGGACTATAGATTTGAATGTAAGACCTGAAATCATGAAAATTTTAGAAGAAAATAAAAGCAGTACTGTATTTGACATCAGACTTAGCAGTATATTTTCAAGTACTATGTCTGACCGTGTAAGAGAAACAGTAAAAATAAATAAACAGATGGGACTACATCAAACTTAAAAGCTTCTGCACAGCAAAGGAAACCACCACCAAAAAAAAAAGACCACCTAACAATCTGTAGAATATATTGGCAAGCCATATATCTGATAAGAGGTTAATATCCAAAATCTGTAAAGAACTCATACATATCAACTGGAACAAATTGAAAAGCCCAATCAAAAAATGGGCAAAAGACATTTCTCCAAAGAAGATATACACATGGCCAACAGGCACATGAAAAGATGTTCAACGTGACTAATTATCAGGGAAATGCAAATGAAAACTACGATGAGATATCACCTCATGCCCGTCAGAATGGCTATAATTAGCAAGACAGGAAATAAGTGTTGGAGAAGATGTGGAGAACAGAGAACTCTCATACATAGCCAGTGGGAGTGCAAACTGTGCAGCCACTACGGAAAAACTTTGGAGATTTCTCAAAATAGTTGTGAGTAGAACTACCGTACTATCCAGTTATTCCAACAAAGGGTATTTACCCAAAGAAGATGAAAACATGAACATGTCAATATGTATGCGCCCCTATGTTCATGGCAGCATCGTTCACACTAGCCAAGACTTTGAAGCAAACAAGGTTCCCATCAAGGGCCAATAGGTAAAGAAGATGTGGTATTCAACTAGACGGACACACAACTAAAAATACACAACTATGTACCTTGGGGTTTTGGAGAGAAAAAGGAAAAATAAAATCTTTAAAATAGAAAAAAGGAGATGTGGTATATATACACAATGGAATACTGTTCACCATAAAGAAGGATGAAATCTGGCCATTTGGTGACAACATGGATGGAACTTGAGGGTCCACTGTGCTAAGTGGAATAAGTCATAGTGTGGAAGTCAAACATTGCATGATCTCATTCATAAATAAACAACAATAAACAAACACATAGAGACAGAGATTAGATTTGTGGTCACCAGAGGGTAAGGAGGGAGGAAGGATGGTGAAGGGAGTGATGAGTGTATGGTGATGGGTCGTAATTGCCCTTTGGGTGGTGAGCATGATATACTCTACACAGAAATCGAAATATACTGATTTACACCTCAAATTTACATAACGGTGTAAACCAATGTTACCACAATAATGAACGAGTGAATGAATAAAACAAATAAATAAATAAATAAGAAATGAATATGGTAAAGTTGTAGGATACAAAGTTAACGTGCAGAAATCAGTTGCGTTTTTAAACACTAACAAGGAAGTAGCAGAAAGAGAAATTAAGAAATAAATCCCATTTACAATTGCAGCAGAAAGAATAAAATACTTGGGAAGAAACTGAACCAAAGAGGCAAAAGACTTTTATACTGAAAATGATAAAACGTTGTTCAGAGAAATAGAAGACGACACAAAGAAATGGAATGGTATTCCGTGCTCTTGGATTGGGAGAATTAACACAGCTAGAATGTCCATACTCCCTAAAGCAACCTACAGATTCAATGCCATCTCCATCATAGTTCCAATGACACTTGTCACAGAAATAGAACAAACAATCCTAAAATTTATATGGCACAACAAGATTCCAAACAGCCAAGGGAATCCTGAGAACAAAAAGCAAAGCTGGAAGTATCACACTCCCTGACTTGATGTAAGTTGAAGAGATTGGAAACAGTGGCTGAGCCGGTGGCTGGTGTCTCTGATGAGCTCCTGTGGCTCATCCTTGATCTGGAAGTCACTGACATGCTTCCCATTCTCCCCTACATCCCTAATCCTGCCGTCTCCTTCCATAGGTCTCAGGGGTGGGAAAAGCATTAAGCCCCAACATCCACCTCCTTCAACTCTTCCTGGCACTTTTGGCAAACATCAGCCCAATAATGACATTGACCATGGCCAAGCTCCCTGCTGAGCACTTTCATTCATGATCACCTCATTTAAATCCCGGAGAAGCCTCCATGAGGTGGATAAAATGAACATGCCTGTTGTTCAGATGGGGCAACTGAGGCTCAGAGAAGTGAAGCAAACGGGCCAAGAAGTGCACATGGGTTTGAATCCAGGTCTCTGAGGGATGGGTGGAGAAACTAGGACATCCACATAGGGGAAGAGGGGGATCATGGGACACAGCGCTATCTTTGAATCTTTCTAAACTTCAGTTCCTTTGTCTTTAACATGGGGATAATTATAATAATACTTTCCACCACAGTAATGGTGAGGGAATGTGTAAGTCACTTCTCAGAAGTGCTCAGTAGGTGTTCATTACTGTCACTGTTACTGCTTCTATTCCCAACTCCAGGAAGCCTTTTCTTTCTGGTCAGGGTCTCTTTCCCAGCCTGGGAGAAGAGACAGCCAGATAACCCCGCACTGCTTGTCCCTAGGTCTCTGGCTGTATAAAGCAGGACCTCAGGAGTTCCCTTGGTCTCTGTCTCTAGTTTGGACTACAAGTTGGCCACCATCCAGGCACTGTTCTCCTCCAATCTGGACCACGTCATGGTGAAGCAAGTGCTTTTAGACAACATCCTGAATGCCTCATCCCACTGCCTGGGTGCAACTTAACTGGTGGTTGATGTGCATGTGACAGGTGCAAGATGGGGTCTGGTTTCATGGCTCGAAGAGATGGGGCTGTGAGGAAGAATGGGTTTTCTCAGTAGCAAGGTAATGGGTAGAGACTCTGGAGGTGAAAGGGGGTCTATCTAGATGCCCATGGAAGTGTGCCATCCAACAGGAGGCAGGAAGACGACGTCAAGCAACTGCACCCAAGGGAATGGTTATTATCACACATCAATTTTTCCAACTCAAAACGTGAAGGATCCTGAGTTGACTTCTTAGGCCCCTTAGTTATGAGTCATGCATTGTTTCATTCTCATTCATTTATTCAACAAATACTTGAGGGGAGTAAATAGGCACTGATGGTACATTTTGATGATTGCTATAATCAGAGAATTTCAAGAGCCTGTGGGAACCTCAAGGAGGGACACACAGCCATGTCTTGAAAAGTTTTCTGAGGAAGTGATGAGGAAACACAGATGTGACGGGGAACAGGACCTAGAAAGGGGGAAGAGATGGGGAGTGGTGCTGCATGTGTCTATCACCTAGAGAGAAAGATCAGGGCATATTTGGGGAAGCTGTTAGAAGTTTGGTGAGGCTGAACCGTACAGTGTGACACAGGAGAGGTGACAGTTGAGGCTAAAGATGTGGGCAGGGTCTTTGGGCACTGGAATGGTTCATGGGGGGACACTACACATTCAGAGTCCTGCTTTAGAAAACTCATCTTCTAGGTGATGTTTGGAGAATGGATTGGGAGGGGGAAGACGACCAGAGGCAGAAAGCCCCAGTAGGAACCTAGGTCAGAAAAGGTATGTGACAGATGCCCACTGGGGTGACAAGCACCTTCACTTGCTGACTATGCCCCCCAAGAGGCCCAATCTCCTCTTCCCCCATCCTAGTGAACTCTCATAATTCTTGGTTGGGTGTTGGACAGGTAGACATATGAATGGATTCGATGTGGACAGGGAGGTGAAGGGCCTTCTGCAGCCCACCTTTAAAAACCCAGCTCAGGGGCCGGCCCGGTGGCCGAGTGGTTGGGTTCGCATGCTCTGATTTGGGGGCCAGGGATTTTACCAGTTCGGGTCCTGGGCGCAGGCATGGCACTGCTCGTCGGGCCATGCTGGGGAGGCATCCCACCTGCCACAGCTAGAAGAACCCGCAATTAAGAATACACAACTATGTACTGGGGGGCTTTGGGAGAAAAAGGAAAAATAAAATCTTCTTTTAGAAAAAATAAACCCAGCTCAGGTCATGTTGCCAGAAATAAGTGGACCTGGCTGGAATGACGTCTTTGTTAAAATCTTCTCCTGATCCAGGAATTTTATACTTTCTGTTTATTCTAGGAGTGGAGGCACCATTTCATCTATTGACAGACAAGCCAAGAAGCGATCCCAGTCCCCAGCATTTCCAGCTGAATTTCACTGTCACCAACCTACTCTATTCCCAGGACGTAACCCAGCCAAGCACCACCAAACACCAATAGAACAAGAGAAGTATGGAGGGTGCGGTGAGAATGGAGATGCTTGTCCACTCTGTTCTCATGTAAGGACTGACCTATGGACACTGGGTCGTCAGAGTTTGACTTTTCTTAACAATTCATGGAGACAGGTTCTTATTCCTGTTTTACAAATTAAGAGATAGGCACTGAGAGTTTCAATAGCTGGCCCAGGGTCACATAGCTAAGTCATAGCCTGGGACAAGACATCCTTTGGTACACATACCTGGTCTAGTGTTCACTGAGACAAGAAAAAGTAAACGGGGAAGTTCATTCAGTAGCTGAAAACTCTCAGAGGCCACGGAGCCTGGGATTCTCACCTCGGAAATATTGCCGTGTCTTTCAGCTCAACCAGCTCTTCTGAAATAGCAGTGGCAGGAGCTATTTTTCTGACTGTCAAGTTTTAGCATTCAGTTGAGTTTCAACTCAGGACCTAATGACTCTGGAAAGTTCTCCTTCTGTAAAAGAATTCCCATTCCATAGTCTCTCACTTCCAGCTGTTATGGAAGAGAATCCTTGGAATATAGAATTGTTACCTAAAATCCAGCTTCTTCCTAAACCAGTGAGCCCAACAGGTTTAGAACCTCAAGGAAGCCTGTGTAAACTCAGAAGTCATGGAGGTACCTAGTGCTGGGAGCCATGGAATATAGTGTGTAGGAATCATGGCTTAGTCAAGATTCATGGAAGATGGGGGCCTAGAACCAGTTGACTTAGGATCCAGCAGTCTAACTGTGCTGTTCAGTAGTGTATCCACTAACCACAAGAGGCAATTTAAGTTTTTATACACCTGTTGGGATAGGGTTCACATACCGTGTGTTCATCTGCTTATCTCTTAGGATTTTCTATATATGATATGTCATCTGCAAAAGGAAATAGTTTTACACCTTCCTTTCCAACCTGGATGCCTTTTATTTCCCCTTCTTGCCTAACTGCCCTCATTAGAACCTCTAGTACAATGTGGTTGCCACATGAGTTGAGGGCAGACATTGCTCTCTTGTCCCTGGTCTTAGGGGGAAATTTTCGGTCTTTCACCATTGAGTATGTTGTTAGCTGTGGGCTTTTCAAGGATGATATTTATCAGGTTGACAAAATTTCTTTCTATTCCTAATGTGTTGAGTGATTTCTTTTTTAATCCTGAAGGATTTGTATTTTGTGAAACCTATATTCCATGTGTGTATTGAGATTATGTGGTATTTGTCCTTTACTCTGTTAATACAGCATATTACATTAATCAGCTTTTCAGATAAACCAAACTTTCAGCTAAAGGTGAGAGATTAAGGCCTTCTCAAGTCTTTCCTGGTTATGCACAGAGCCCTGCACACTTACAACCTTCTAGATATCTACAAATCCACTGGAGCTTTCCAAAGCTCCCTATGGACATTTCATTCCCACAATTTTTCTTTTATGCTTCTGCTCACCTCTTGCCTGCCTCAACTGGTATAGCTCACTCAGGCCTCTGAAATGTAAAACACTTACCACTGATGTTTTTTCTTCAAGTGCTCTGGGGAAAAGCTTTCCTCACTAAGCAAGCTCTGAGTCAACTACAGAGAAGCCCTGAGAGTGAGGCTTTCTCAAGGAGCAGCCAGACAGGGCAAATAGTGACAGTTCAGTGGGGATGGGTCTTTTGGGAGCTCCAAATCCATTATGGCTGCTAAGATCTTGGTTTTCAGAGCTACCATGGTTCTGAGACTGATGGTTTTCAAAGTTATCGAGAATATTGTGAGGGCAGGATGGGAATAGTGCACGTTATAATGCCACAGAGCTTACTCACTTCACCAAGAATCAAGTTTTTCTTAACCAAACAGTCCTCAGATTGCTGTAAGCCTTTGGTTCATTTCTAGACTTCTGAAAATATTGATTTTGACCATTTTGACCAGTCTTCTCATTTTTTTGTATTTTCAGAAATGCTTTCTCCAACATTTCCCTGTGAGTAATTATTTATGAATCAATTAGATTAAATTAAAATATATGAGAAATTTAGCTCCTTGTTCACACCCAGTAGGCACATTTTAACTGCTCAATAACAACATAGGGCTAATGATGACTGTATTGGGTAGGGCAGACAAATGTTCACATACTTACAGAAAGTTCTCTTGAACAGGATCTAGAATCAGGGTAGAATTCCAGACACCCTTGTGCATCCCTTGCGCCCTTCTAGCTCTGTCCCCACAGTAACCACACTGGGGGACCGTCTGTGTAACTTCTCACCATTGATGTGGAGACTGGACAGAGTTGCCATCTGTGAGGAATTCCTTTGACTGACGCAGAATGGTACCCAGCTACAGAGCCTTACCCTGGACAAGATCAGCGTCTTTGTGGATGGGAAGGCTCCCTGGTCACTGGGGCAGGAGTAGGTTTCCAACTTCTACACCTGGGGTTGTTCCTGGGAATCGGGAGGCCTGGAGCTGAGAGAGCATGGAACCTTCTCAGGCTAGTGGGAGGTGGCATAGTCCCCCAGGCTTTACCCACCATTGAGGGAGAGAAAAGGAGACCCAGTGGAATATAAGAGGCCTTCTCCTAGACAGCTCTGTGAGCTCAGGCTGCTCACCTCCCCTCTCTGTGATCTGTTATCTGACTCTGTTTCCTTATCTCTGCACTGAAAGCCACTTGGCCAGATGGTCAGTGAGGGCCTCTAGCTGTGTGTGAACCAGCATTGACGAGTGTGGCAGGGTGGACCTGTTTCCACATCCATAGGCTGTATAAAAATAGGAACGAGCCTGACTTGGCCCACAGTCTGTAGTTTGCCAAGTCCTGCTCTAGATCAGCACCATGCGCTAGAGCTTTCTGCAAAGATGGAAATGTTCTATATCTGTGCTGTCCAGTGCATAACTACCTGTGGCTATCGAGTACTTGAAGTTACATTATTGTGACTAGGATTTATGGTTACCGATTTCTAACGATACTGAAGTACCAGATTTTTAATTTTACTTAATTAAAATTAATTTTAATTTAAAAAGGCACTTGTTGCAACTCCACATTGGACAACACATCTATAAGAATTTGGCTGGAGAGAGGTTGCACAAGTACAGGGACCTGAAACCCTACCCACACGCACAACAGGTGCTGTGTGTCCAAACTCTCCCGGAGTTTATGTTGTAGTTGGTAACAACAATGATAGATGATTGAAAATTATAAATTATGTGATGTGAACCAATCCATGATTGGGAGTGGTAATCTGAGAAGGCTACTTGGAGGAAATTATGCTATAAGAGAATCCTTAAAAATGAGTATAAAACAACTCAGTAAAGGAGAAGCAGATGAATATTTTTCTAGGCAGAGAAGAAAGCGTTTGAGTGAGAATTTACAAATTTAGAGAGATCCCATGGGCTTGCCAGTTATGATGATCCATTCTGCCCTCGACCATCATAAGATGACTCAGCCCAATTTCAGTTCTCCGTGCCCAGAGGTATAAGTTCGATTTAATTTGTTACTCTCTTGTCGTGCGATAACGACCTTGAATATGTAGCAAAATTCCCTGATTTTCAGAGGTGCAAAATGGGGTTGAAACCTCACGATGTCTACTTGACTTTAATATTTCAATGAAAATATCCATTTTCATTGAAGCAAGGGTGGCAAGTGTTAATAATTTACACATTGGAAGAAATATTGTTTTACTTGGCTAAAATATACATTGTTAAATCTAGGTGATGGATGTTTCTGATATTGTTCTACTTTTCTGTGTTTGAAATGTTTTATTTAAAAAAGTAAAACACACATGCATTCTCCATTCCATTCACTTCCAGGGTATTCTCCCAACAGAAATGGTGCCTTGACTGAGAATTCTGGTCAACCTCAAGGAAACCCCAGCCCAGGGTGGGGAGGCAATATCTTGATGCTCTGACCCATAAAAGATAACCATGCAAACAGGGTCTTGGGTGATGATGAAAGTTGGCCAACCCATGTCAAGGAGTGTTGCAACACAGTGAGGGGACAGCAGCAGCCCTGGGGGAATTACCAGAAGTGGCTCACAGGAACAATTGTCTGCCCATATCTCCCCTTCTAGACCATCGTTCTCATTTGCTTGGCAGGATTCATGGTGCTCATCACACGCCGGATCTGCTGTCTCCTGGCAAGCAGGGAAGTGTTGCTTGTCTTCTTACTATTGGGTTGTAAGAGCTCTTTGTATATTATAAATACATGTGCTTTGCTAGGGATATGTTTCGCAAATGTTTTCTCCCATTGACCGCTTGGTATGCAGAGCTCCTTTAGAGCTTAAATTAATAGTGAAATTATCTACATGACTCTTAGTGACTCACTCCCACATCCCAGATATTTCCGTCAACCCAAATGGTCTTGTGCAAAAATAAATAACTCAGAAAACATATCCACCCACAACCAATTCCTCATTTCCAGTTTTTACTCAAATGCTCATACAATAGATACTCGTTCCTCAAGATTGGAAATAATGCCAGATCACCACATCCTCACCTTCATTTCTCTTCTCCTCTTCATTCTCCTCTCCTATCATCCCAGGATTCCATGGGCTATGATCTCAATAATTCCCTTGGAATGACCCAAACTTTCTTACTGCTCATATCTGTCTTGTAAAACTTCAAACCCAGAAGATCCTGGTTATCTGCCATGCCTTACCTGCTGCTGGTCTTATGTTAACTGCTAAGAAAAGCACATAACATATGTTGGTACCACTGTATATCCAATATCATCTACCTCAACTGGGAAGCATCCATAAAGTCTGGAAATTTTACTTGCTTTTTATGTGTCAGTAATTTAGAGCCTGTTTTTAATATTCTCCACTTTCCTTATTCCTTCCAACATATTCAAAGTCACTTAACTTTCCTCACATTTCACAGAGAAATTGCTGTCTATAACTCCTTTTCTGTAGTGGTGAACCATTGCGAAAAGATCATCTATATTATGTGTCTCTGTCCCACCACCTCCTCAGATCCCCCACACTCCATCTGCCCTCAGTATTCTATGAGTGATTCCCTTGGTAAGGCCGCACTGACTCCTTTCTTACTAGACCCAAGAGAAACTTTTCATTATTCATCCTACGTGATCCTTAAATGGAAATCTTTTAAGCATGTTTGCAACAACTTAGAGATGTGAATCTTACGTTACAACTGTCCACGTTATAATATAATGTATACACGAAAAAATTCAAGTTACGAATGGAGATTATGCTACAGCTGAAAGCTACAAACTGGATTTGTGGAACCAATAAAAAAAAAACCCAGAATGTAAACTCTCTCATTATTAATTTTTATATAGATTGCATGCATGAATGATAATATCATGGTTATAATGGGTTAAAATATACTATTAAAATTAGGATCAGAGTTTGTTTTTACTTTCTTAAAGGTGGCCACTAGAAAGTTTTGATTTCATGTTATAGAGTGTTAATGCTACTATTGGACAGCACCGGTCAAGGCAGGAGTGAAAATAAAGCACAGAGAAAGTGGTTGGGGGGCCCGCTGGGTGGTGCAGCGGTTAAGTTCGCCCGTTCCGCTTCTTGGCAGCCTGGGGTTCACCGGTTCGGAACCTGGGTGTGGACATGGCACCGATCTGCAAAAGCCATGCTGCGGTAGTCATCCCACCTATAAAGTAGAGGAAGATGGGCATGGATGTTAGCTCAGGGCCATTCTTCCTCAGTGAAAAGAGGAGGATTGGCAGTAGTTAGCTCAGGGCTAATCTTCCTCAAAAAAAAAGTGGTTAGGGAACATTTTTCCCAAGAAAAGGAGTGTACTCTGCCCCACACTGCAAGAGGCAGTAAACACTCTCATTCACACACACAGACACACAAAATGAAACAAATGTCATCCTAGGGTCCCACCGCTACTTCTCAAGTGGCATGAAGCTGCAGCAATTAGGACAAGGACTGGGGTTGGTGACAGAGAGAAGAGAACCTTTAGAGGGAATCTTCACTAGGGTCCAAGAAGCCCCAGTGATTCCTGGATAGAATCAAAGAAGACACTTAAGGATAGAACACATAGGTTTGGGTGTGATTCTGCTTGGGAATGTCTGTAGGATGACATATGTGACTCCTACATAGTCCTAAATGGACTAATCTCAAGAAAGTAATCAGAAATCAAGATAATTTACCAATTAGGAAGATCTAAAACCAGAGACTAAGGGTCAAAATTTTTTTTGTGAATTTCCCATCAATGGCTTCTGTTATTAATTCAATATGCTAGGGAGACTCTTTGAAGGAGAGTTCTTTTAAAACTTTTTCTTTACTATGTAAATGTATACAAGATATGTAAAGAATAATTGAATTACACTAGCCAATCAATGAAAAGGAGATGATAGAATACAAACATCGCTACTATAAATCACTACTGGAGTAGTGAATTGGTCAGGGAACAGATGACATTGGATTAATTTGGACCTCATTAGGATGATTCTGACTTCATGAACCATCATATTGCAGGTATTATGCTAGGACCTATGAAACAGCCATACCCGCCCCACACACAGTTTAACTATCAAGGCCCACCAGCAGGACCGGTCCTTGCTGACAACTCCCCTGACTCCACCCCTCTGACAACACCTGGAGAGTTTTACACAAATCCCACCCTGTCACTGCATGCTTCTACCTGCCACAGGCCAGGAAACGTTTCTACAAGGCTCATGTTCTGCGCATGCCCAGATCTGGGGATGACACTTCTCCTTAGTGTGAAGAAAAGGATCAGAGTGCAGACCCTGTGAGCTGCAGCAATTAGGACAAGGACTGGGGCTGGTGACAGAGAGAAGAGAACCTTTAGAGGGAATCTTCACTAGGGTCCAAGAAGCCCCAGTGATTCCTGGATAGAATCAAAGAAGACACTTAAGGATAGAACACATAGGTTTGGGTGTGATTCTGCTTGGGAATGTCTGTAGGATGACATATGTGACAGCGGTAAAGCATTCAACAGTGTTGTTCATTCTTTTATTCATTGTATGTCATGGAGTGCTTTCTACATACATCCGGGCACTAGCCTCACCCTCTGGAGCTTATGAACAGGGTCAGAAGATTTTTTAAATTTTATTTATAATGCATAGATACAGTGCTTAGGATATGCTAGGTGTTCCAAGCATTTTACAGACATTAACTCCTATAATACTCGGCATGATTTTACAAAGTGGGTACGCTTATCATTATTGCCAACTGACAGATGAAGAAACTGAGGCACCAATGACATAGTAATTTGCCCAATACACATATCTAGTAAGTGACTGCGCTGAAATTTGAGCATGAGATGTTTGCTCCATTTTCTATGCTCCTAGTAATGATATTTGCTCTCTAAAGACTTCACACATTGAAAAAATTTGATCAACTTATCCATTTTCTTGGTGTATTCAATAGCCTATCTTATCTGTTTGAAAAATATGATACCTGCATAGAAAATATTGCACATACACGCCCAAAAACATTTACTATGTACCAGGGGACTTTTGGAGAATAAGCAAAAAAAAAAAAAAAAAAAAAAAAAGATTGGCAACAGATGTTAGCTCAGGTGCCAATCTTAAAAAAACAAAAAACTTAGACATGATCCCATCACCTTGGCTGTATTAAGTTGTTCAGAAGCCAGTAACTAACCACATCGTGGTTACATGAGGATATGCACACCAGGAGGCAGGGAGCATTGGGAGCCATTGTGAAGAACCCATAGGCCAACATGAGGCACTTGGGTCCATAAAACAGGAGACCCTGGAAGGTTTAATGCCAGTGGATGACATTAGATGAATATCTGAATTTCATTTAATTTCAACCCTTTAAAGATGCAGGCCTGAATATGAGGCCTGGCGGGGCAGTGACTTTCCCAAGATCACACAGCTGAAACCCAGGCCAGCTTTGAGAGATGGTCCATGGTATATCCTACGCTTTCCTGTAATTATTTCATCTGTAAGTTTGTGCATCAGACACATGTGACGCTAGCCCACAGGTGTTGTAGATGTCATCTCATATACACCTGACCATGTGCCTAGGTAGTAGTTTTGAGCATCAACACCATTGTGCAGGTTGGGAGAGTGGGGAGGCCCTGAGAGGCACAACGGCTTTTCCAGGACACAGGACTGGTAGAAAAGAAGAGGTCTGAATTCAGTTCTGCCTCCTCAAAGCTGGAGCCCTGGCTTCATCCCCAAGGATCTGTGGGCAGGGTTGTGATGGATATTTGTGTACAGTTATGGAGATGACATGAGCAAGGAGGATGAGCAGTCAAGAGCCCAGAAGGCTCAATGCCTCAGCACAATGCCTTGGGAGCACAACACAATGTCTGCCCGTTTAGCACTCAGCAGAGTGCTGTCCATTTGAGCATTCAGCACAGTGGTTGGTGAGCACTCAGCATAATGCCTGCATGTTGAGCACTCAGCACTGTGCCTTCCTGTGACAAATAGAAATGGCAAGCAATAGGATATATTGGAGAATATGAGGAAGCCACTTGGTGTAAACCTAATTTGGCCTGACTTTGTCTTTTTCCAAAAGGGCCTGAGCACAGCTGCTGGGAGCCGTGGCTACATCATTTGATCGGCTGTTTGACAGGGTCCAGCCGATTAACGCCGAGGGGTGCAGGGTCGCCCCTTGGTGAAGAATAACTGGCCAGCCCCTCACATAGTTCTGAAACCTGTGCTGCTTCTAATTGCCCTTCATTCCTTTTCCTTTCTTAACCTCCAGTTTTCACTCCTTTGGGTGGCTGCTTGGGAGGCACTACCTCCTGGGAAAATTAGATATAGTGAGAGAATGTGACCACCTGCAGGTAACTTTCAAGATATTTTTCAGTTAATTATTGGAGGAGCACACAGTCCCATTTGAGACAAGCAGAAAGGAATCCTGCCCAGATAAGATGTCGAATTAGGTTTATGGCCTCCGTCTGGTTAATGTTTCCTTCTCCCTCCAGTTCTTTGTCTAAATATATATATGCATCATCCTTCTAAGTTTGCTGGTTAATTGGTTGATCAAGAACTATCTATATATTATTCTTGACCTTCAGCTTTCTGTTAAAATGTTATAGAGGTTTACTCCTAAAAGCAATAAATAATAAATAATTGATGAGTAGAAGGGCCGAGGGGTGCAGGGATGCCCCTCGGTGAAGAATGGCCGGCTGACACCCCTGATATTTTCTGGATTATATGCATGCTTTCTATCAAGGTTATGTCTATACTTATTTCCGTTTTTTATTCTTGAAGATATACAGTGTAGCTTAGCTTTTCAGCTCTTTACTTTACTAACAAAGTGATACTTTCTCCGGCAGTGTACTTAAGGGACTGTTAGCTCTACAGTCTAAAAGACAAAGGAATGCTTCCACCCCCTAAAGGGCGCGCAAAAGTAAAGATGTTTAACTGCCCGCTGAGAATGCAGATAGCCCTGGGGATAAGACACCCTGGAGTCGCCTTTTCATCCCATTAACCATCTACACTAATGACGTAAATGATTGAGGGAGGCAGGGATGGCTCCACCAGGATGTAACCAGACGGACTGCTGTCCTGTCCGGAGGCCTGGACCTTCTCTCTTTGATTTAACTTTACCATGAATTACAACAGATGCCTAGGTACCTATCTCCTTTAGCTTAGAGACGACAAACACTAGTTAATTGCGGAGAAGACTACCATTAACCTTATGCTCTATAGAATAGAATGCTAATAAATATTCTTGTGCTCGTTTTTTATTTCCTTAACTCTCTGAGAATATTTGTAGAACTATTTCTGTACTAATCCTGAAAAATATATAAACGACACTTGTGCACAGTAAAGTCGGACTTGCTAACACCAACCCAAGTCTCACGTCCCCTTTATTTCCCCCTCACTCATCGCGCCGACGCCGTCCATCCCTCAGGAACCTGGACTCCGCCGGGGCGGGACCCCGGCACACAGCCATTGAGCACGCATTGTATATCTGCTTTAAAACATTTACTATGGCAAGAACAAATGGCCTTAATTAAGATAAAGGTGCAACTTCCCCCCACATTGGCATTTCCTTAGGGATAAGCATCTTTCCGTAGGCTAGGAACTGATTGCTGTGCTCACCTTTGACCACCCGGCTCACCTGTGACCACCCAGCTCGAGACAGCAGACCTGCCACCCTGCTGTGTTCACTGAGACAGCAGACCTACCTGCTGTTTCCATCAATCACCGTGCCGACAGAGCAGTCTCACGACTGTTGTAAAAGGGCATTTCAATCCTGTGGGAAACATCCTGTTTGGGGGTATATAACCACTCTGTGCACCCCACTTCTTTGGTGCCCTTTCTTCCTTTGGGAAGAAAGGGCCCAGGCCATGGTCCTCACATTTTAGCTCAGAATAAGCTCACCCAAATTTTCACTTATAGATTGGTTATGGATTATTTTCATTGACACCTGTGAGAACTCAGCACTGTGCATGGTGCTCACTCAGCCTAGTGCCTTCCTGGTGAGCACTCAGCACAATGCCTGCATGGTGAGCTCTCAGCACAGTGCCTGGTGAACATTCACAAAGCTCACGCCAGGTGAGTGATAAGCACAGTGTCTGCCTGGTGAGCATTCAGCACAGTGACAGCCAGGTGAGTACTCAGCATAGTACCTACACTGTGAGCATTGTGCAAAGAGGCTGGTGAGCAGTCAGCACAGTTCCTATCTGGTGAGGACTCAGGATATTGCCTGTCAGGTGAGCACTCAGCAAAGTACCTGGTCAGCATTCAGCAGACTACCTGCCTGTGGAGCACTCAGCAAAGTGCTAGGGGAGCACTCAACACGGTGCTTCATGAACACGCAGCACTTCCCATATTTGCATTCTTAGCCTTGGCACCTCCATTCCCACGTCTCTTTCTCTGAGGCCACCAACAGGGTTCTTCCTCAGGCACCTCTGCTAGACATTTCCTATGAAGGGAAGAGGAAAAACCTGAAGACACTTTTTCCCTCTCTGACTCAGTACTCCACACTTCTCCACTCCTACCTCATCCCTCCTATCCCCCAGCATCCAGAGAAAAAAAATGAAGCCTTTTGTCTGGGGCTCTCCAAACAGTGAGATGACCCCCATATCTGTGCTGATCCACATGACCCTCAACCAGTGAGCCATTCCATGGGAGAAAATTAAATAGGAGGAGGCTAAAATTCCAGTTCTAGTTTCTTGCTTATACCATCACAGTAAGCGATTAAAGGCTTAACTCCTTCATTTTGGGTTTGTTTTTTTAATCAGTCACTCTGACACCTGGCCGTTCAGCTGTCTCTCTCTCAGCCCAGCTGATCTCCTGACACTATCTTTATATAATTGTGTTACAAGATTCAGGAGGATAAAAGACAAGTTTAAATATTCTGTTGGAGGGCCTGGCCCCGTGGCCGAGAGGTTAAGTTCACGTGCTCTGCTGCAGGTGGCCCAGTGTTTCGTTGGTTTGAATCCTGGGCCTGGACATGGCACGGGTCATCAAACCATGTTGAGGCAGCATCCCACATGCCACAACCAGAAGGCCTCACAACAAATAATATACAACAATGTACCAGGGGGCTTTGGGGAGGAAAAGGAAAAAAATAAAATCTTAAAAAAAAAATTCTGGTGGAGAAGTGGAACATAAACTTTAAAAACGACAAAGTAAATTTGGAGAAAGGAAAATAAAAATTCTAAAACTGACAAGTAAAATAATATTAAGAACTCAACTGATGTGTTTGAAAGTACACATCTTAGAAACAGCTAAGGAAAAACTAATAAGCAGGATAAATGGTTGGAAAGAAATCCAGAATAAAGTCCAAAGAGACAAAATTTTGAAGAAGAGAGAGAGAGACCATGAGAATGAAATAGAAATAATACTAAAATGCATTCAGCTATTACCACAGTTTAAGGGGACACATGGGCAGCAGCAATATTGAACTGAAAATGACTAAGCATTTTTAAACTGAGGAATGACTACTCCATAGAGACAATAAGCTCAGTGGATCACAAGCACAACACAAAACAAATTCCACATCTACAGTGAGTATAATAAAATCACAAAAAAGAGAGGAATGAAAAGACAAAGAGAAAACCTGAAAGCAGTCAGGAGGGGGCAAAAACAGGAAGGAGAGGAGGAAATAAGGAAAGAGAGAAAGAACAAATTCAACCGATATCTCATTTTTCAACAGCAAAAATGGAAGCTGGATCACAGTGGGAAAAAAATAGCTTTACTGTGCTGAAACAATACAGTGACAAACCCAAGAACTGTAAAGAAAACAAAAATATCTTTTGGAAAATAGCAGAAAATGAAAACATTTCTAGAAAAACAAAAACTGAAATTTATCATTAATGTGTTGTCGGGGAGCAGAATTTGCTACCCCAAAATGTGTATTTGTGGCTTGATTATTTTTTTAAAGGTTTTTTAATTTTTTTCCTTTTTCTCCCCAAAGCCTCCGGTACATAGTGGTATATTCTTCATTGTGGGTCCTTCTAGTTGTGGCATGTGGGATGCTGCCTCAGCGTGGTTTGATGACCAGTGCCATGTCCGCACCCAGGATTCAAACCAATGAAACACTGAGCCGCCTGCAGCGGAGCGTGTGAACTTAACCACTTGGCCACGGGGCCAGCCCCTTGGCTTGATTATTTTTAAGAACAAAAGACCAAGAAGATCCTTTGACTTTCCTCCTAAACTCCTAAAGGAATTTAAGATAGAAGGCCTGTTCCAGGAAGGAGCTCTCACCATAGATAACTATAGTGCAATATGTATTAGGTGTGGCAGACAGGGAGGAGCCTAGCAAGGCCCATTTGATCAAAACCCTCCTCATATCCCACACTCTCTGCCAAACATGACAAACATTTGCTGACCAAACACTTACTTTTCCTTCTCTTAGTGAATTGCCTCCCTCCTCTTTGAAGTCTCAAGCCACTACCCTCAAAACCCTCTTTTGTCTTCAGCTGAAGTATTTAAGGTATTTCAGGTGGTGGCTCCAGCCATTTTGGGGAATTACTCAGTTTTCCTGGGCTTCTCCCATGTATACACGTTCTTAACTTTCTTTGATTTTCTCCTGTTATTCTTTCTCATGTCAATTTAATTCTTAGACCAGCCAGAAGAACCAAGAGGAAAGAGGAAAATTTCTTGCTCCCCTAAAATATCAAACTGAAGGATAATAGTGAAGGATATTTTTTGAGAGAAAGGGAGGAAATGTCATGATGGAGAAGTAGGAACAACGTAAGAACAGCAAAATTAATAAATATGTGGGTAGCTCCAAATAAATAATCTATAAAACAAAGATAAAATGTGATAGGCTTCAAATATATATTTTCATCTATTACATTTATAGTTTTATAGTTATATGATAATTTAAGCACACAACAATAATAATCTAGAAGTCAGAAAGAGGTAAATGGGATTCTTGCACTCTCTGGGAAGAAGGTATACATACTAATTAATGTTAGACCTTGATAGAGTAGGGTAGCCACTAAGATAATAGGAAAAATATTTACTCCTCTGAGGAGAGAGAGCACACAGGAACGAGAAGGGAGTATTACTGGAGATGTGGTGGAGGAGCAGGAGCAGGAGGAGGGAGAGATAGGGGGAGGGAATCCAGGAGAGAAGGGGTGTCTGGAAATCCAGAGGAAAGTGTTTCAAGAAGGAGGAGTGTTCAATTGTATAATCTGTGTCAAATGCAGCTGAAAGGTTGAGTGAGATGAGAGCAAAAACTTAACCTTGCATTGGTGACCTGGAAAAAGCCATTTCAGTGAAGTGGTGTGGAGAAAACTCCTGAATTGGTTCAGGAGAGAACCTGAGGGGAGGCAGCTTGAATGGAGCAGAGAAACAGAATGGGAAATGGAGAGGAATCTGGGGTCAAAGGAGGTCTGTCTGTTTAACACACATTAGGGCATGTTTGTACATGGATGTTGGCAAGGAATCATCCCAGACACAGGACTACAGCACTCTGAATGCAGCCTGAAAGGACTTCCCAGCCCAATTTTACTCAAAGTTACCACTTTAGGTCAAGATGGTGGTGTAGGCAGACTCTGAACTCACCTCCTCCCGTGGACACAACAAATCTACAACTACCCTTGGAAAAATTAACCCTAAGAGAGAACTGAAAACTGGATTAAAAGAACCCCTACAAAAAGGGACAGGGCTGACTGAGGTGGAAGAGGCAGAAACTCCTTTCTGGAGAGAAAAAGACCACCTTCTAGCAGAGATGCCTCACGGCCAGCTGGGAGTAACCTTAAGCCTAGCCTCCCCAGGCACCTGCAGCAAGAGCAACACGAACAGAAGGGCACATATAGCACACACAGGCGATACTCCTGGAACATTTGGAACTGGTGATGAGAGGGAAGCAAACTGCTGGACCTCATAAGGCATCTCTTATATAAGCCCACCTCTCCAAGATCAGGAGATGTAGCTGGCATACATGATACATAGATATAAGCACAGAGAAAGAGGCAAAATGAGGAGATAAAGGAAAACATTCCAAGTAAGGAAACAGGATAAAACCCCAGAAAAAGTACTAAATGAAACAGAAATAAACTACCTATGTGACAAAGAGTTCGAACAAAGAGTCACAAGGATGCTTGTTGATCTTGGGAGAAGAACTCCGTGAAAACATCAACAAAGAATTGGAAAATATAAAAAAGAACCAATCGGGGGCTGGCCCCGTGGCCGAGTCGTTAAGTTCGCACGCTCCTCTGCAGGCGGCCCAGTGTTTCGTTGGTTCAAATCCTGGGTGCGGACATGGCACTGCTCATCAGACCACGCTGAGGCAGCGTCCCCCATGCCACAACTAGAAGGACCCACATTGAAGGATATACAACTATGTACCAGGTGGCTTTGGGGAGAAAAAGGAAAAAAAATCTTTTAAAAAAATAATAATTTAATTTCAAAAAGAATCAATCTGAAATGAAGAAGACAATACTAGAAATGAAACCTTCACTAGAGGGACTCAATAGCAGACTAGATACAGAAGAATGGATCGGCAAGATGGATGAAAGACTAGAGGAAATCACACAAGCTGAACAGATAAAAGAAAAAAATTTAAAAAGAGTGAGGGCAGTCTAAGGGACCTCTGGGGCAACATCTAGCATACTAATATCTGTGTTATAGGTGTCCCAGGAGGAGAAGAGAGAGACAAAGGTGCAGAGAATCTATTTGAAGAAATCATAGCTGAAAACTTTCCTAACCTAAGGAAGGAAACAGACATCCAAGTACAGGAAGCACAGAGAGCACCAAATAAGAGAAACCCAAGGAGGCCCACACCAAGACACATTATAATTGAAAGGTCAAGAATCAAAGATGAGCGAGAATCCTAAAAGCCACAAGAGAAGGGCAACAAGTTACGTACAGAGGAAACCCCATAATGCTATCTGCTGACTTCTCAGCAGAAACTTTACAGGCTAGAAGGGAGTGGCACGATATATTTAAAGTGCTGAAAGGAAAATCCTACAGCCATAATACTCTACCCAGCAAGCTTATCACTCAGAATGGAAGGAAAGATAGTTTCCCAGACAAGCAAAAACTAAAGGAGTTTATCACCAAGAAACTAGCTTTACAAGAAATGCTAAAGGGACTTGCTTGAGTGGAAAAGATAAGACCACAAATAGGAATAAGAAAATTACTTTTTAAAAACCAATAAAATCACTGGTAAAGGCAAATATACAATAAATGTAGCAGCTAATATGAAGGTCAAAAGACAAAAGTATTAAAATTATCTATTTCCATGATAAGAGGGTAATGGATACACATGCAGAAAAAAAGAGGTTAGATATGATATCAAAAACAGAAAATGTGGGATGAGAGGAGTAAAAGAGTAGAGCTTTTAGGGCCAGCCCAGCGGTGCAGTGGTTAAGTTCACATGTTCTGCTTCAGTGGCCCGGGGTTTGCCAGTTCAGATCCCAAGTGTGGACCCATGCACTGCTTGTCAAGCCATGTTGTGGCAGGCGTCCCACATATAAAGTAGAGGAAGATGGGCATGGATGTTAGCTCAGGGCCAGACTTCCTCAGAAAAAGAGAGGAGGATTCACGGCAGATGTTAGCTCAGGGCTAACCTTCCTCACACACACACACACACACAAAAGAGTAGAGCTTTCAGTAAGAGGTCAAACTAAAGAGACCAGCAACTCAATATTGACCATGATACATGTAGACTATAATATATGAACCTCGTGCTAATGACAAACCAGAAACCTATAATACACGAATAATTAATAGAACGGAACCCAAACATAATACTAAAGAAAGCCATCAAACTATAAGGGAAGAGAGCAAGAGAAGAAAGGAACTGAGAAGAATTACTAAAACACCCAGAAAAAAAAGCAACGAAATGGCAA
This sequence comes from Equus caballus, assembly GCF_041296265.1. Lineage (NCBI taxonomy): Eukaryota > Metazoa > Chordata > Mammalia > Perissodactyla > Equidae > Equus > Equus caballus. The sequence continues at coordinate 6,693,990 of NC_091708.1, read as the reverse complement.
TAAGTACATTCTTATCAATAGCTACTTTAAATGTCAATGGACTAAATGCTCCAATCGAAAGGCATAGGGTGGCTCATTGGATAAAAAAAGTCAGTGGATACAGAGGAAATTATTAATAAATGCTATTTTGTATCAAGAAAGAAAAAGTACCAGTTCTAAGAGAGAACACTAACACCTTCCCCATTAGCTCTTTCAAGAACGCACTTAAGGTAAAAGCAGTGCCCATGCCCACAAGTTCCTTTAGCTCATTATCAGAGCACTGCACACTATTTGTTGACCTTCACTGGAAGAATGGCTGCAGCGGACTTGCCGGGATGAGTTCTCTTACATATGAAGGGGGATCAGAATAAATAGTCTTAGTTGCAAAATGATATATTCTCCTGGTAAGAAAATAGATTCTTCATCATAGTAAATGTGGTGGCCACAAGATCATACCAGCTACAGGGAGCAGAACTGACCAATGGCCCCAGCTGCTGCTCTGAAATCCATCACTTCTTTGTGCTGAGGCCATGCCTCCCACAAGCTCTTCCCAGCCCATTACTGAGCTCAGCAGGGATAGCTTGGCTGCCTTCTCCCTGAAAGATGTGAGCTGCAGGATTCCTCTATTGGTTGACTTTGGTTCAAGGTTGTCCCCCCTTGCCAAACTTTCCTTTCCTCAAGTCAGACCTCCATCACAGTCTGACAGCCCTGCCAGCTTCTCTAACTTCCACCACAATTTCTCGCTGAAATATTTCCCCTCCAAAATCCTTGTCATCTCTTGGAGGATCCAGATTAACGTTGTAAGCAAAACAAGAAAATACTCAGTTTCCAAAAAATTTTTGCATCTATAATAACATCTATTCCTTATAAATATCCAATACATTACACAAAAGGGAAATTGTAACCCCCACAGTTTGGATGAGGAAACGAGTTAAGTGATTTAGCCAAGGTCAATTACCTTATTTTTGTTCAGTAGCTTCTCCATTTCCTAGTCTTCCATGATCAGTGTTCAGAAAAGAACTTTGAGTCTGCTTTCCCTTTTGATTAGCATTTCCCTACTATGGACAATAATAACACCTATAATTTGCTAAGCAGGCACTGTGTAAGCACTTTGCATATATTCAATTTTTCATTTAATCCTCACAACAACTCCCCCTTTATATATATGTGAGGGAATAGCTCCCAGGAAGCAAGTGACCTGCTCAGGTCACACACCTACTAAGCAGAAGGCCTAGGACCAGCCCCTGACTCTAAGTCTAGTGCCATTAGCACTTATCATAACACGTCATATCTGTCAGCATTTTACTAAGCACACCTACATTCATTAGGAAGTGGGATGGGCACCCACCAGCAGCTCCCCCTGCAGAGGTCTGGAGATGACAAGAGCCAGGGAAAGGAGGAGGTGGTGATAGGAGGTGACAAGGTACAGGCAAAGGTGAAGATGAGTAACCTTCTCCCAACTGCTCCATCTCAGGTTGCAGAAGAGTTGCTCATGGCCACCTGTACTCCAAGGGGTCTTATTTCAAAGAAAGTATGGGGGGAAGTAAGCTTTTATTTAAGAGGTTGCAGCAATTATTTTCGCAAATAATTCTCATAAAAATGTTAGGAGATGGGACCCAGCTCCCTCCCACCTGCCAGCCATGGAATGGGGAAGAAAGTATTAGACACTCAAGCTTCTCCATGGTCCAATCTTTAGCCTCCTCTCCAGCTTCATCTCCCTCATACTCTGTTTTACTTGATGCTTCAATACAGCAGCATCCTTACCGTGCTGTCACACATCACTGTACATTCAGTCATGTAGCTCACTGTCTAGTTCACCCTTACTTCCCTTCCCTTGGCCAACTCTTACTCATTTCTCCAATCTCAGCTCAGCCACCATATACTTCAGGAAGTCTTGCTCAACAAAGGAATTGAAAACTCCCAGAGGACACCTCCTCTGTGTTCCCCTATCCTACCCTCAGTGCTTACCTCGCCTCAACATTTCCCTTATTACGTGAGATTATCTCACACTAGAGATACAAGCAATATTATCTCCGTAAAACCTCACTCATACCACATCACTCTGGCCCATAAAGTGCTTCAAGAGGCATCCTATGGAAGGTAAGAGAAGATACAGGCCCCATGCTCCGACCTTTAAGGCCCTAAATGGCCTGGTCCCTGACCTTCTCTCCAAACTCCTCCTTTGTCCTTGCTTACTGTCATGCCACTGTCTGTTTTCAGATCCATCACCCTGCCAAACCCTCTCATGCCCTAAGACTTATTTCCTCAGCTCTTAGCACAGTTGTTCCTTTTTATTCTCCAGGGCTTTGCTTGAAAGTTGCCTTCTTACAGGCACCTTCCATCTCCACCTCTAGAACTGTCATCCTTTCCCACTGTTCCCTATTTCTTTTCTTCACTGCAACCACAGAATTTTATAATTAAGATATTTATTGACTTATTCATTTATTGTTTTCTTGTTATCTAAATCTCTAATTTAGTGGAAAACACACCCTCAACTCTTCATGCTACTGGAAAGCACAATCCAGACTTTTTAATCTGTATCCTTCCAGGGTGTTTGGTGCACTGTTACATCCTCAAATGTGCCAAGTAAATGAATGAGCAAGCGAAGTTCAGGAATGACATAAAAAGAGAGGGAATTACAAAATAGCAGAGATGTAAAGAAATTAAATATTAGTGTTAGTTTCCATAATAACTTGCACTGAGGGAACTCTGAGTGCTTTAAAAATACTAATTTACACTCTGTTCACAGGAAGAACTCATTATCTCTAACTTACGAGCAAAGAAAGTCAGCCAAATGAAGCGACTTTTCCAAAAGGAATACAATGCATTAAATAGGGAGCTTGGTCTAAACTCTGAATAGGTTTATTTTATACCCTGTCTTGTTCCCAAAGGATTTTAGATGGCTTTGAAAGACACAGACAGTTACACAATTTAGAGTGTTCACAAAAACAAAACAAGCCAGTTGCTCAGGAGAAGCACGATTATTCCTGGTACAAGGTCTGAAAGAAACTTCTTTCTTGGGTCCACACAAAGGGCAGAAAACCACATCCTCAATCACATCCTCCAGGCAAGGAAGCAGTGGGGCTCCCGGGGTTGTTTGCGGCACTCCTCAGTGTGGGCCGATGGCGCGGGGCCAAGGCTCAGATCCACAGAGCAATTCTGCAAGGAACCAGATCAAGACAGCCCTGGTGTGCAATTCTCTGATGGCCTGTCTTAATCCAAAAAGAACATCTGGAGATTCTGGAGGAATCATTAAACAGCACACTCTTCATACACTGGGCTCTGTGAATTTTACTTTTCACCCAAAAACTTCTAATAAGTATTGCCTAACAGTGAAATTGAAAGTGACAAGCATCTGGACCACGGTCAATGTTGTGTAACCATGAAGAGTTCCATCTGATTTATCAGTCAGATGACCTGGGGAAGGGTATATTAGCTAAGGTGTAGGTTAAGCTGTTCTAACAAAGAGACCCCAAAATGCAGTGACGTAGATAAAACCACACTAACAGTTTGGGAAAAAACACTGGGAACTTCTGGTCCTGTTGCCTGTGTTAACTAGGCCAAGAGGCCCATGGTGGGTAAGGAGGTCCTGTGGACCCACTGAGTGGGGCCTCAGAGAAGGGGCTTAGGGGGTCACTTACCAGGCTTCTGCGTTTCCTGTCTATAGTGCAGGAATTAGAGCTGTCCGCTGTGATGTTTCCTCCTTTTAATACTATGGCTGGGGCTGTTCTTCTATGAGGCATGACCAAAGTGTAGACCCCTCAGCCGGGAGTTCTCCACTGTGAGGGTTCCAGGAGCCCGACCAGATGGAGGGGATGGAGGAAAGGTGGCTTTGAAAATGCAAGTTCCACCTACCCGGGTCCCAGTATTTCCAGTTTAGCCACTGAACTTTTATCAGCCAGGGAGCTTTTGCTGGGTTTCAAGCTGCCTCAGGAGCCGGCCTCAGGCGCCGTTAATTAAACCCGCTTTAGCCCGGCAGCATGGCTGCAGGGTCAGAGTGTGGAGGACGCCAGGAAGAAGGGGAGGGTCATGAAGGAGGAAGGGGAGGGCCGTGAAGGAACGCAGAGCGTGGTGGGCGTGGGGAGGGGCGAGAGGGGAGGACTGTGAAGGAGCGCAGAGCGTGATATGCTTGGCGACGGGCATGATGGAGGAAAGGGTGGATACATCGGTGCTTTCCTAAGAGCTGTAAGCAGGAGTGACTGCGACTCCTTTCAGCCCTCAGGCCATGGAGCAGTGGGCCTGCTGCTGCAATTTGCGCTTGCCCTGAATCTTTGGGGTGGGGCTTTCAGCCTGGGTGAGGCGGGAAGAGGGCGTTCCTGACGCCACAGGCGTCCAAGTCTATGGCAGGCACCACTGTCACGCTCAGACTTCTCAGGCTTTGTCTCAGGCTCGCCTGCTGTCTCTATGGGGCGGCTGTGGACTCTTCAGGTGGGTCGGACTCACTTTGAGGGGGTCAGAGCTTGGGTGGGGTGAGCACAGCTCAGCAGGCAGGGGATGAGGGGCAGCGTGGGGGATTGGGTGGAGGGTTCTGTGGCCATTTACCCCAAATGGGAGTAAATGGGTCCTGGAGTGACCATATACAATTGAGAGGCTTCTGTTACCTGTTATCAGATGCATAGGACTAAACTAAATAACAGATGCTTGGAGGTGCCAGAGAAAATTGACAATGGAAACCTCACTGTAGGTGGGGCAGGCTAGGGCCATCCTTCTGTACAAAAGTATCAGGGAACGTTGGGTTGTGTTTCTGGACCATCTGTCCTTCTACCTTGTAGTGAACACAGGGAATGTGTACAGATAAGAGACAGAGGCTGCACCTGCCGATCCGTGTTCTCTAAATCTGTTCCATTCTGCAGAATGGCCAGCATGGCTTCATTCAAATAACATACTTATTACTTATGTGTATTGAGTGTTTGATGCAAAAGAAGTGCTTTGCAAATTAGCTCATTGGATCGGTCAACATTTGTAAGAGGTTGTTAAACCATTTCACAAAGGAGAAAGGTAAGGTTCCTATAGGGGAAATGTTTACACATAATCACAGTTATATGTCACAGGCAATTGATATTGCCTGCTATGTGATGAGTCTGTGATTCACTTTAAATTGGTGAGGAGAATCTAGTTATGTATTCTTAAGTTGACAACCAATAAACTGTATTAAACGCGCCAGTCTGTAAATGAGATTTACCATATTTTTGGGAAATGTCCAGTTTATTTCACATTGCACATCATGTGATATTCCTTAATAATGAAGCTAGCATGTATTAAGGCTGTGTACAGACTGTATATACGTTTGCGTTTATGCAAGAATAACACATGCCAGATCAGCACAGGGAAGCGTTTGGCTAGAACCCCAAAGAGGACTTGAGCTTTCTAGACCTACAGCCTCATTTCCCCAACTCTATCATGTCAACTTTCTGCCCCTGGACTCTGGTAGAGATGTCCCTGTCTGAACCAGAATGTCCACAATGTTTTAGGAATCAGCGACCTTCATGGATGTGGTTCTGGGCTTCACCCAGGAAGAATAGGCCTTGGTGGGCGCATCCTGGCTAAAGCTATACAGAGATGTGATGCTGGAGAACGTCATTCATCTTCTCTCTGTTGTTGAGTCTGTCAATAAGGATTTATTTACTCAACAAGTATCCAGAGAAGTTTGCACATATCATGCTCCCCTCAGCTCTCATTTTTATTCTTTCATAACACAACTACGAGAAGGTAATTCTGTTTATTGATTTAATGACACATAAGCCTAGAGCTTAGCCAGCCTCAGGCCTTGTGGGAATCCCCTTTCTTCCCTCCACAACTCCTCTCCTTGCTCCAATGGGAAATTGTGTCTTATTTGCAGAGCTGCCACCCTGTTCATGGGAAAAAGCCACTTGAATTTTGAACTGTGTTTTAAGAACCATACATATTCCTCAAGTCAAGGACAAGATCGCAATGAACAACTAAGTGAGCATTGAAGAAAACCTTGGAAGTCCTTGAGCAGAGCAGGAGGAACACCGTGACACCAAGCCGAAAGCATTGAGGAACTCGTGGATGTGCACGAGCAAGCTCACAGAGTAAAGATTCCCAGTGTTTTCAACAAACGAGGAATTAAATGTTTCTAGTTAATCCAGAATAACCTAAATTTATGTTGCCTGGTGTTTTTTTCTACTGTGGCCTCAAACTTTGGGCCTTTAATGACTATATTCACTAGAATATAGTCTTCTTGACCACAATTTTATGTCTTTGTTGCTGCTCTATTGCCAGCACCCACAACAGTGCTGAAAACTCAATGGATTTTTTTTAATAACTAAAAAACAAGATTAAACAATTCCTAAGTAATTTTTCTGTTCTAAGCAGTAAGCCCAAAGTTTGTGCAGGCCGAAAAGTTCAAGAAAATTATCCTTTTGAGCGAGAAAGCCAAATTCTAATTTTTGTACCAGTTTACTTTTTCATATTGAAACCCATTTACTTAGATTCGTTTCAATCTTAACCAACTTGACCAGGTACAAAACTCTTTTCAAAATTTCTCTTACACAAACCTTCTACAACTTTCTTTTTGCCTTCAGAATTTGTCCCAAAGTCTTTCTTTTTTCCTTTCTAGTACATTAGGACAAATTTATCTTTCTTATCCAATCAAACAAAATATTTCCATTCTTTATACCCTCTTTACTGAAAACATACATTGTACTTTCCTTGAATTCAGAACTGTTTGCCTTATTAATTTCCAGTAGGTTTAATCACATGTTAATTAGAACTTTTAACCCTTGCAGACCTTAGTAAAAAACTAAAAGCTGAGCAATTACGAATTGTCTTTTACATCAACATTCTAAACACTTTTCCTAATTTCTAGAAACATGCCACTTTACAATAAAACAAGGCACACTTTCTAATAGACCCAAACGCTTTTAACCTCTTTGCAATAAGAAGCCAAAGGTAGATAAACTTACATTTAATAATTAATGTCTAATATCTTATTTGGAAATTATCTAGTTATTCAACGAATTTTATCATTCAGTTAAATTAACCTAGCAAAATTTCAAAGCTTCAAGTTACCAAAAAGATTTTGGAAGTTATTTTAAATACACATACCATAAACTATATTGCTAAAAGTTTATCTATAAACTCTTATTTCATTTATGTCTAAATCATTTGTTCCCAATAATGATGTTTGGATTACCCACAAAAAACTTTGAGACATTAGACAAACTTTAGCTATCATTTAAAGTTATTATGCTGACAAATTTCTAACAGACAACATGAACTTCTTTGACTAGTAAACCCAGGCTGCATTATTTGCATCATATGCAGTGCTAACTCTGGAGGACATGTCCAAACATTTTAATCAAACCAACAAACTTAAACTTTCATTAACCAAAGATTAATCCATATCATCTTAACTTAAAAGACATTGGGTTAATTTCTATTGCATTTAGAATTTATGTAAGCGCTTACTTTAATCCAATTAAACGGAGCTCTTAGTTTTGGCCATATCACCCGGGGGTAAAAATATCACACACATATAGACACACACAGACACAGAGCCTTCACACCTATTGTTTTAAAAATCACTCCATGAATCAGGTACAATAATACAAGTCTCCCTAGCTATGAATCCAAATTTTGTTCTGAGCCTTTTTACTAATATTTCTGGAGAAGACACTCAAGATGCTAGATTTTTTTCTCTCGGCAAGGGCACGTTTATGACCTTTCCCTTCTTTTTCTTTTTTTTTTTTCAGTCTGAGGAATTAGTGATGGGCTAGATAGTAGTTCCTGGAGAGGGCAGATGATAATCCTTTTTGAGATAAAGGAACTGGGTGGAATCTGAACTGCCTCTAGAGCTGTACTTCCAGTCTTGCAAGGATTTTCCAAGGACAGTTGGAAGTTACTGGGTTTAACTTAATGACATTCCAGATTGACCTACCTGTCCAAGTACATCACAAAGGCACAGAGAAACTCCTCAAGTTTTCTCCAAGCTGGAGTTTCTTGGGCATAAACCATCCAACTGAAAGCGTTTCCAACTAGTTAAAAATGCACCCAGGGGGTGAGTCTCTAGGTTGAGGCATTCCTCATGGCCATAAAGCTGGTGTCCGACTGACAAGGCCAGAGAAAGGGTGCAAAGGCGCCTGACTGCAGATATCAACATAGTTATAAGATCTAGTCAAGTCCCACTTAGCCCAGGGCACTTAGTCCCTGAGCCAGCACATGTGAGCCAGGCAGGGAAGCAGGAGGCAAAGGCCTGGAGAACAATGGAGAAGAGATCAGGCCTCACCCTCATGGCCTCTTCCCCAAGGGTTATCGAGATAGAGGTCACACAGCAGTTCCCGTGCCGGGGCACACAACACCATCAGGACAGTTCACAGAATAAATCACAGGTCTCCTATCCTCATAACCGACTCAGTATGCCACCTAAAATGCTTAACGAGTCAATCGCCAAGAAAGGGCACCCCACGTGGTTGCAGGGGTGATTAGGCCTGGAAACCAGAGTGGGGGCTCCCAGGGGTGGAGCCTTTGACGCTTTAAAGATTTCCTTGTTTCTCTATTGCAAAGCTCAAAAGGAGCCCAAAAATGGTCACTGCCACTTTAAGAGAGAGGAAAGAAAAGGTTCCATTACCTTGAAAATCTCCTGAACCTAGGGCAGCGTCCTACTTGTTCTGCCTGTGGGGTTCCTATAGCAAGGGACGATGGGGGCGTCCCTTTGCCTTGCATACCTTGTACACCTTCCCTATTATGCCTGGCAGTCATAAGTGCCAGGTGAATTGTCCCAAAGATAAAAGAGTGAGGAATTTTCCGCCGGTCGGGGGGACATTCTACCCAATTGTGTCCTGGAGCCATTCTCCCAAGAAGGGGTTCCCATACTCCACCAAAGGTTAGAGTTTGGTACTTGCCTTGAACTGGAGTCCCGAGTGGGACTTTTCCTGCAGTTCAGAGCATGGTCAGGTGCCAGAGGAAGGGATCCCAATGCAGCCTTAGGAAAAGAAACCTTCCACGGGAGTCTTGGAGCTTGGCGGCCGTCCTAATGACTTAAGTGGCCGACCCGTGCCCATGTAAAATTTGTCTATTAGAGATAGAGTCAGGAAGGAATGCATTAATTCATTTTCCATCACCCTCAGGCTTAAGGTACTGATTCTCTTCAGGCTGAATGCCACAATTTGCCCCATAGAATAGCCATGGGCAGCAAACGTGGATTCATACAGCTGTCTGAGAAGGTTCCCGATGGAGCAGTGAATTTAGATCCATCCTTGAAAAAGAGAAAGGCACAAGGAAAACTATAACTTCAGCTCACAAGCTGGTGAAGCAAGCAGGCTCAGCAAGCCAAGGAGTCAAAAGAAAGACTTCCTGGGCTCAAGGTCTGGAAGTAGCGCTCCTCTATTCAAATAGCGTGGGGACAGGGCCTATGGGCAGTGAAGAGCTGCAGCATGGGGACAGGACCCATGGCCAGGACTGATAGGTCTTAGTCTTATAATATTGCATAAGGAAGCATTCCCAGAAAGACGTTTTAAAACATACTCAAGCAAAGATGATATAACCTCTTCATAAAGAAAATCAGCTCAAGCATTCCAACTTTTATAATCTTATCAACACTTAGACCTTTATATTTTACCAATTCAATTATAACCTGAGTCAGGGTTTAAACCTAGTTGCCATTTTCTTGTGTTTCCTTTTTCAATTTGGCTTTTTTTTTAAACAGATACCAGTTAAAAATTATGATGAGAGCTCTCACAATTTTTTTTCCCCAATTTAGAAGTTTTCCGAATTTAAATGATCCATCATCTGGCTGATTTGACGAGTAGGATCGTAACAGCGACTCAACCAAAGCTTAACCAAGGACAAAAGAGGCGTCCCCAAAAGAGATCCAGAAAATTCACTCCCAAAAATAGCCTAAGAAAGTAAAGGCAAGCAACAAAGGTTGAGACGACAAAGGCCCCTTATGAAAGCAGTTGGGACCTCTTATGACAAACTCCCCTGAGAGCTGAAACAGCCGGACAAAGAGAGTGTCCCGGAACCCCAGTCTACTCGACTGGCCGCCAAGATGTGTGCCGGTACATGCATCCTCTGATGGCAGAGACCAGAAAGGTCACAAAACCAAGCTCTCAAGACATAGAACAAGACAAAAAGCCCAGACAACAGGCTTATAGAGACGCCTGTGTCTTATGACAAACAAAAAGACAGAGACAAGGAAAAGTCTATCTCTGGGAGGAAAAGGATCTACAACCAGTGAGTACTCAAATACTAGAGTCGCTGAGTCCAAGAAGCTAGCCTCACCAACATTTTCTCCTGCTAATCTAAATTTAGAAGAGCAAAAAAACTCACCACTCTTGCTTCCATTGGAGCCTGCAGGCAGAGATCCGGGAGACTGACGTGGTAAGAACTCTTACCTCTTGCCGGCTCTCGTCAGGGGTCCGGGATCTCTTGGCCGCAGCAGTCCAGGAGCAAGCAGTGTCCAGCCAGTGAATTTCATCCTGCCGACTACAGCAAAACTGTAGGGGAGGAGGACATTTCCTCTCCCCAAATGGGGGTTCGTCTGGCCGGAGAACGAATTAAATTCACATGAGACAGAATAGCAAGAGAAAATTAAACAAAGCTTTATGAGGAACCATGGCCCGGGGCTTTTCTTCCCGAAGGAAGAAAGGGCACCGAGGAAGTGGGGTGCACACAGTGGTTATATAGCCCCCAAATGGGGTGTTTCATATGTGATTGAAAAGTCCCTTTTACAATAGTCACGAGGCTGCTCTGTCAGCACAGCGCTGGATGGAAATGGCAGATAGGTCTGCTGTCTCAGTGAGCACCGCAGGGTGGCAGGTGTGTTGCCTCGGGCTGGGGGGGGTGGTCACAGATGAGCGCCGCAATCGGTTCCCAGCCCAAAGAAAGATGCTTAATCTTTAAGGAGACGCCAAAGAAAGATGCTTAATCTTTAAGGAGACGCCAACGTTGGGAGGGGGAGAGAAGTCAGTTACTGGAGGTTACCAGAGAAGCACAATAAAATGCAGATTTAAGTCTTTGCCTTTGGTATTGATGAAGAGTTTTTGGAGAGAACGTCATCTCCATTCTTCTTCCTGGTACAGAGAGGGAGGCACCTTTTACAGATAGAGATTTACCTTACACATGTAAACGTGTCCTAACAAAGGGCAAGTTCCATTCCTCAGAGCCGCCTTCCCTGTCCTAGTTTATCAAAAGCAATCAGCCTCAAATAATCCTGATGCCAAAGAGACATATCTTGGGGTGGCCAATTCCAGGTCCCCACAGTTGTTTCATGGCAATATTGTTATTTGCATGAGTTCAATAAGAATCTGTTCTCCTTACAACAGGACACATTTGTTATCTTACCAAAGCTTTGACTGGAATGTCATATTTGAGAGAAACATACAGACTCAGATATGACAATACTGCCTTTGAGGAAGAGGGTTGACTTTCTGGAAATAAAGCCACTTGGAAATATGGGCCTGGTACCTTGTTTACAGAGATTCTGGCAATCTTACCTGGTAAGTAAGGAAGCTTGCTTATCTGGCAGCTGCAAGGAACCTCAGAATATTTGGGGGGACCTCAAGAAGAGAGAAATCCACCCAAATCGGTAGGTACTGCAGGCAAAATCTGACAGCATGTCCTTGGCTTGGCTTTTCTGGCCTCGAGAGGCCTTCACAGTTCAATCTGAGATTCCTCATAAAAAATTCCAGCAAAGCAGATTTAACAGAGCCTGTATAATCCGTTACTACTCTTCCTGCACTTATGTAAATAATTGGACCAAGTTGTATTGAAACTACACTTTATTTGCAAACCAGTTCATCTTAATTTGGCTATCTTTTGTAAAAATGAGGGTGACTTTAGAGAGAAAAAAATTACGCTTCGGTAGAAACTATAGTACGCATTTATGGATATTAGATTCTAGCTCTTCTCCTCTACAAGAGTCATCTATTACTAGTCATAATGTCTCCTTGTGGCCCTCTGTCTCTGATACCTGGGAGTTCCCTGGCCACAATCAAACCTTTTCCTTCAATACTGCTGCCCAAATACTAACTAGATTTGCCTTGTCACAGGTGGATCATAAACAACAAGTTCCAAAGGTAAAGCCCCCAACTTATGGATACACACAGGATGGACTATATGAAATTTGGGACGAATATATTTGGCTCACTCCTACTAGTGGTCAACTCAGTCAAAAGGCCACTCGGTGTTGGGAACAAACCAATCACACCTGTGATACGTGGCCTAATAGCACCCGACCTATGGGAAAAATTCCCCGTCATAAGTGTTCTGGAAAGGCACCCAAAGGAGAGCTCCACCACTTCCAGTTCTCAGTTAGGTAAGCTGTGTTTCACACTGCATGAGGTCTACTAAACGTTTGTTCCTCAAAATGTATAATGTGGCTAGATTTTTATTTTGATAAATCAGTTAATCAAGTGCTAATTTAGTAAGAAATTGATTTTCCGGAATCAGGAAATTACTGCAGTGTCTAACACAACCCCATTTATAAAGCTAAACTCATTCTAGTACTAAATGCATATTCTGGATAACACTGAAGGAAATCTGTATAAACAAAAACGGTTACCTCAAGATAGCATTCACGATAGAAATTCAATATATATCTAAATAAGATTTACTGAAAATAATGAAAAGTGTACTACAGATACATCAAACATAATTATAACCACAACACTTTCCTTGTGAAAAATACAACTATTAGTGAAATAAAATGTACGACTGAAAATTTTTCCAAAGGGAAAAAAGTATAAAGGAAAATACTTTTCTTTGAGATAGGGAAAATAGTATGTCATTGTTTTTTTCATCACAATATAATTTGACATGAAAAGCAGTCATAGAATTGCACCAATTCCACATCCAGTTTCCTGAACATAAGAGTAAAAGGAGTTCGTAAAGCAGAATGCAGATTCTGAATTTCATATTTTAAACTGTTGATATTCTCGTACAAAGTGTCACATCACACCAGATCTGTTTGCACAACGTACAATACTTTCCGTTTCGTGGCCAGACACGAATGCAAACATAGGCTTTCTGTCCCCTTTCTTTCATCCTGGTGTTTAGTCAGAGTCAGGAAAAAATTATCAAGTTATTTAAGTGTTATCTCTCTAGCAATAACGAAAAATTGTATTTAGCGCATGCTCCATTTGTCAAAAAACGCTTCTGAAAAGAAAACTCAGTTACGCAATGTTTTACAAAATAGAAAAATCATTCATTAGGATACACATGTCGTGGGTGTTAGGTCCACTTCCGAAGGACTGAATTCCTTGGCAGCACCCCTGGCCTTCAGCAGAGGTCACGATGCCAGTTCCCTGATCGGAGCAGGCGGGCCTGCAGGAGACCACTGCTTGATATTCGATTGTCTGAGGCCCCAGACCCTCTTTGATCACCTCTCTCCGCTGTCTCATTAGTGCTACAAAATAGGCGGCACTTTTGTGGAAATTGTTAGGAACATTTCTGCCGAACATGATTTAGAAGTTCTCCAAATTTTTCAAATAGGTCTTCCACCCATTTTACATTTTTCATACAAAGTTGAACAATTTCTTCCTGTCCTAAATCTTCATTTCTTTTCTGCACAGAAGAAATCTAAAATAAAGAGAGTTGGCACATTCGCTTATACTTATCACTTTATAAGCTCTTCGCAAGGGCTTACTGTTTCTATATTCTGAATGAAAAGAGATTAAGTCACCTACAAGTAGGAATCCTTTTTTGGAAAAATCTATCCATGGAAAAGGATTATTTCAAATAAATTTGGGTTAAGTCTAATACTATCATTTTTGGCTCCGTGGGGCAGGGAGGAAGGCTAGGAAAAGTGGTTCAAACTTTCTCAATTCCTTCCAATTGTGTTAAAAGCTGAAAGGCAAATTTGGGGGTCAATTCTGCATTTCAAAGCACTGTAACAGCGGTCACCGTATTTCACATGACCATCTTTACTTTCTCCTTTGCTAGACAGAGGTTCGATTTATGAACATCCTTCCACACTAAACCATGATCAAACATATCGGGTACAGCCTTGAGCCAACTTCACCCTTTTTGATTAAAAAAATTGATAGTGCTGGTCAAAAAAAGGTAGTAATGTCTGTAGTCATTTAACTTCTAAGCAAATTAATCCTTATATCCAATCCAAAAATGGTATTATTGTCATACATAACTTCTGAGCAACTTAAATTATGGTATTTAATAGTTAACATTAAATTTTAATGATCATTTCTTCATGCGAAGGAACAAATGCCCTATTTCTCTGCAATTAAGTGGGATAAGGCCATGCTAGTGATAAGAAGACAGCAGTGACTGAAGCGAATTACAGCAGAATCATCGTACATTATGAGAGAACATGCGGCAAAGGACCATTTATTATGGCAAGGTACAGCAAGCTCTAACAGCTTAAAAACATTACCGCTTACAGTTCCCACGAGAGGCGATGAGCCTCAGATTACTCTGAGCACCGAGCACAACACACGACAGAGACTCCGAACAATAAGTCTTCTTGTTATTATTTACAGGAGAATATACACACATTTTCTAACAATGGTCTTTAAAACATTAAAAAATACTATACCTACAGTCTCCTTAAAATTTGGAGAAACACACATTTCTTTGGTAAAATAAGTGAAAAATAATTACCTCATCTTTACATATGAGATAAACATGATATTTATAATGATGCAGTGAATGATATAAAGAATACAACTGTATTTTCTCTGGATCGACAGCAAATTCCTATAAAATCAAAAGAGTTTACAGATATATTTATTTCATGGAGCTAGCTGAGCTAAGAATACTTTTACAAAAGTACTAGACCAAAAGTCTCAATGGAAATCTTAAAAATGATTTCTATGGCTAGGCATTACCCTGTATTAATATCAAGAAGCTTATTCAAAAACAGAATTTAAATTGTATTTTAAAATCTTCATTCTTTTTCCCGAATATAAATATACACTATTCCAAAAAATTAAACATTATACAAAAATTCACACAGTAAACATATAATGTGACTTATAAAGCAAAAGAATCCTATAATCTCTTGATTCAGAGATAAACGAGGTTAACAGCATTACAGTTATGCGTTCTTCCATGTCCCCCCACACATATATGAACAACACTAATTTTGTAAAGGGAAGGGAATTATACTATACATATTGTTCTGCAACTTTCTTTTCTATAACTAGTTTTTCACCTAACTAAAACTTGGATATCTTTATCTTTATTACATGTGCGCCCCCAATATAAATTATATGAGGGCGGGGATTTTTGACCATTTTTCACTGTTTATTTGTGGTACTTAGAACTGTATTTGGCACACCATGGGCACTCAAAACTTTTAGTGCAAGAACAAATTAATCTACCTCTTCTTTTTGAAAAGCCCATAGCATTACATTCTCTGAATGACTCTTTATTTATCCAGTCTCACAGTGATGATACATAACTGAACTGCTCTTACAATTCTGCAATGAGCAAATGCATGTTTTTATGCATTTGTAAATATGTTTCTACAGAATGCATCTTTGAGGTGGACTTGATATGTTGCTAAGCTGTTTTCTGAAAAAGCAGTAATTTAGACCATGTTTGAAATTAAATGGATTCCAATTTTAATAATTTGGCAGATGGAATCCACACTGAATCCTATGGGAAGTGTGCACACTCACTTCTCTGTCTGCATTTGCATCCAATGACCAAAAAAACCCACAAAACTATATAAAAAAATATAAATGCAGGCATAGGATGATTCCTTGCTTATTAGTCTATTTAAAAAATGTGTGAGCACCCACTGTCTGCCAGATACTGTGCTAGGCACTGGAGACGAAGACTAACACCAAGTCCCTCTTCCTTAGGCTGGAGCTGCTCATTTCTACCTGAAAAGACTTCACAATTAACAACATGGTAAACTGCTTGCTTATTTCAATGTTTTAAGTAGGAATTATATTAACAACTGGAAAAGGTATACTTACAACAATCAATATATACTCACTTGTGCAGATTTAGTGGCTGTTTTAGAAGTCCTTAGAGTTTTCCTATTATAAGCTCTGCCATTCATTTTGATTTTAGAAATGGCAGATCCCCCACTTTTTGCTTTAGAGTCTCGAGTAATTATTGTTAGTTCAGGAAAACTTTCCAAAGCACTCTTTAAGGTAAAGCAAAAATAATTCACATCAGAAGAAAACTAATCTAAACTATTTCTAGCCATTCAAAATTTATTTTAAAAAATATAGAAATATATACATATGTGTACATACACACACACAAACATATGTGTAGGGGATTGATGGATGTGGTAAATAAATACAATATACACGTACATATACATACACAGGTGGGTGTTTTAAACATGGCCACAAACTCTTTGCAGCTCCTCCCCTCAAGATGTGGAATCTGTTTCCCCACCCCTTGAATCTGGGCCAACCTCATGACCTGCTTTGAGCAACAGCCTGTGACACTGTGGGGACTCCTGAATGAGGCAGAGTTCTTTTGAGTCATGCCTCTCTGGTTTCATGATAGGAGAAAGAGGGACACATGTAAGTTTCTTCAAAGCTCTACCAATTAAACCACTGTTAACACCCTGAAAATTGGCCAAGCCCTGCTATGAAGAATTCATCTGACCCAGGATGAGAACAGAGGAAAACAAGATGCTTCTCTGGCTTTATCACTTCTCTTGCTTCGCTGACCACAGGGAAAGCAGTTGTAAGACAGGAGTCTAAAACAGCCTGATGAGTTTTCTGACCACAATGGCATAGTACTACTGATAATTTAGTGGCCGTGTGGCAGAACCAATTCCAGTCCATTGTTTAAAACCCACAGGCATATTTATGCCCTAACCTAGATGGCAAATCATCTTGAAATAAAAAGCTACAAACACTAACTAAATAATATTTGTAGCTAAATCTAACTAGTTTAAATATTGTTTTAAAAAATTAAAGTGAGTTACCAGTATCATTTATTATTTTGACACTAAACGGGTTCAAGTGCTCCCATTATACTTTTTCTCTTATATTTATTATTCAGAACATAGTTCTCATTCAATAAGCTTAATTGTTTCATAAACAGTTACAACCTTCAAGGCCACTCTCTTCCAAATTCTGTTTGAGTGCCTAAGCACCTGGCATTGTGACCCCTGAAACAGGACATTTTTTAACAGATAGTCTATTTCTCTTTTTTTAGATATAAGCGTAGGAGGGAACTAAGTTTAACTTTCATCAAATAGAAATAATAGAATCTTTGGCATTTCCTCCAGAGTGAGCTATCATTAATTTCTAGCTCCATTCTCTTTCTTAAATTATTTGTGCTTTTATTACATAGTTTGGTGCTTTCCATATAAAACATGCCCAGGTTTGAAAACTTTTGGGCCCTGAATTACTATTTACAATAAATGGAAATTAAAGACAAAATAAGGATTCCAGATTTGGAAATAATGAACACCAGGCCAATGGAGATGAAAAGAGAATATTTAAATGATCTTTCTAATAAGGACAAGATGACTGGGAGTACATGGATTTCAAATGAAAGCAGAACTTCAAAAGGCTCTAGGATTCCTAAAATCACCAAGATCATCATGGAAAATGGTGCTAATCCTTTCCAAAAAATAGAAAATCTTTTCTAATATACCGTTTGCAATATTTTACATCAAATCATTCTAACTTTTAATAATGTCTATTTTGGCTTTGAAATGCAAGTTACTATAAATAAAAATTATCACAGTTAATAAGACTAATTTCAAAATTAGAAATTTTTTTCTGTGAAATAAGAATATGAAAACTAATTTTTCAGTTTTCATCATAAACTATTGCATAAGTTTTAAATATCTACTGAGTCCATTAAATTCCAAGTGGTGGCTTTATTTTAATACAAGTTACTAGAGAACTGGTTTGACATTCTAAGAACAGTTAGCCCAAACTGGTCATTTTTAAGATTTAGTAAATTTTTAGAAAACACACATCTAACAGCATCCTATTGTCTGAAGAAAACATGACATTTCCCAAAGGACTATTTCATTGGACGACAGCAGTTAAGCAGAAAATACTAGACTGGGAGTCAGTAGACCAAATTCTCCGTACTGGGCTTCTTACTAGCTTCTGACTTGTTTCTCAGCAAGAGCATGTCAGTGAAGAATACAGGACTACCAGCAGAGCTTGGGGTCACCTAGCAGAAGAGAAGTCAAGTTTCACTTTTATGTGGAGTTCAGATAAAATAGGGATGTAAAAAAGCTATACAAATTACACAAAGGAGTTGAAAACATGTCCATGCAAAAGCCTGCACACGGTGCGTATAGCAGCTTTACTGATAAAATTGCCAGGATTAGGGAGCAACCAAGATGTCTTTCAGTGGGAGAATAGATAAAGTGCTGTCTATCCAGACAATGGAATATTATTCAGTGCCAAAAAGAAATGAGCCATCAAGCCATGAAAAGACACGGCAGGGGCCGGCCTAGTGGCCAAGTGGCTAAGTTCACGCACTCTGCTTCGGTGGCCCAGGATCCTGGGTGCTAACATGGCACCGCTCATCAGGCCATGCTGAGGCAGCGTCCCACATAGCACAACTAGAAGGACCTAGAACTAGAATGTACGACTATGTCCTGGGGGGCTTTGGGGAGAAGAAGAAGAAAAATAAAAAGAAGAAGATTGGCAACAATTGTTAGCTCAGGTGTCAATCTCTAAAAAAAAAGACAAGACATCACAGAACCTTAAATGCATATTACTAAGTGAAAGAAACCAATTTGAAAAGGCTACACACTGTGTGATTCCAATTATATGACATTGTAGAAATGATAAAACTATGGAGATAGTGAAAAGATCAGTGGTCGCCAAAGGTAGGAGGGAGGGAAGGATGAGTAGGTGGAGCACAGAGGACGTTCAGGGCAGTGAAACTACTCTGTACGAGACCACAATGATACACACATGTCATTGTACATTTGTCCAAACCCTTAAAATGTACAACAGCAAGAGTGAACCGTAAGGAGATGCTGATAACGGGGAAAGTTGTTCATGTGTGGGGACGGGGTATATGGGAACTCTCTGTACTTTCTGCTCAATTTTGCTGTGAACCTAAAACTGCTCTAAAACTGAAGTCTATTTCAAAAGAAAAAAGCTATACAAATGGAGAAAAAAACTTCTCCCAAGGTAGATATAATCAAATGATTCTAGATGTTGTATGTTATACTTTGAATAAGCTGGAAATTTTTTGACTACTAAGTAGCTTCTATCATAATTTGTCTGACTTTACATTAGCTTATTGTTGTCCTATATTTCTGATAACACCAAAGCCAATTTGTGGTGCCAAGATAAATCAACGGATACACACATGTCCCCTACTATTATGTGAGAATTAATTTTTGCCCAGATATTGAGTAAAGCACGCAAGTAAAGGGAATGTTAACAACTGTGCTAGACCAATTCTCATTACAGGTGAAATGAGAAAATTTTTTAAAGGTTTAGAAGAAAAGCAAGGCTGGAATACAGTAGTTTAAACCAAGTACTTTTGAAAGCATTTGGAAATTATTGTATAGAAGGAAAACTAGAGAAATATAAAAACCTGAAAAATGAATTTAAGCAGAAAAAAGCAAATGATTAACACTAAGAATGTGCTTAATACAATAAAAAGACAAGCTAAACAGATTCACAATGAATAAAAATCAAATTTTTTGTTGGTTGAAAATTTTATGAAACTGAAAATGAGTTTCATAAATTTTCCATCCTATTACGCTTAAGACGATGATTGCCACTGAGTTTTGCTAATAAATCATCTGAAGGAAATACCTTGAATGACTGATCCAAATGGAGATTCAAAAGAAGTGTCTTTCGATTATCATTCAGCATGCTACCTATATTTTTCACATGAGGCAAAAGTAGCTCATGTAAAACAAGATAAAATTTATTGGAATAGGATAAACTATCAACAGAAAAACTTGTTAAAAATCTGTCTTTGGGGGCCGGCCCCGTGGCCGAGTGGTTAAGTTCGCGCGCTCCACTGCAGGCGGCCCAGTGTTTCCTTGGCTCGAATCCTGGGCGTGGACATGGCACCACTCATCCAGCCATGCTGAGGTGGCGTCCCACATGCCACAACTAGAAGGACCCACAACTAAGAATATACAACTATGTACTGGGGGGCCTTGGGGAGAAAAAAGGAAAAAAAAAATAAAATCTTAAAAAAAATCTGTCTTTGTCTCAAAACATTATTAAGACCTCAGCCGAGTGAGAAAGCAGCAGCGCAGCGTGTTGACAGGATGAAAGCCCTGCGTTCTGACCCGTCCTCGCCTCTAGAATCAACTGACACACGACATGACCGGTGGGCAACTGCCTAATTTCTCCAGACCTCATTTGCCATCTGAACAGTAAGAGTATTACAGGATATAAAGTTATCTAACATTATAAAATTTTATAAAATACTAAGTATGATATTCTTAATTCACTACAGTTTAAGGAAAAGAAAAATGATCAAAATCCAGTGTGAAAAATACAAGGGAAGTGTCAAAAGAGTTATTTCAGAAAAGGAAACTAGAGGTGTGACAAAGATCCTACTCAAAGCTTTGTGCTTTCTTCGTCACCCCTGAAACTTTAAGCTCATTTGAGAAAAGCACTTCCAGAGTGTAAAGATAATTACTTTTGGTGCTGTGTTAAAGACTTTAGAGTACAGACTGTTTCTTAATTCATCAGCATAATAACATATTTTTATAATACTAATGACCTTTCTGAAAATGCATATATAATCCTCAGAATCTGGTTACTAATTTCATAGTTCAATAAAATATTTGGAATACAAACACAAGCACAGTGACCATCAGAAGAACACCTCCTCTAATTGAAGAAAAGGTCCTTAGTGTGCAATGCTCTCTAAGCTCACTAGAACACACCTGGTAGTTTTCTTTCATCTTTCCAGCAGTGATTAAATCAATTCAAATATTACAAGAGTTTACATCTCACAAAAACAAGTTTTAAACATTTGTGGATTATTTTAAAGTATTATAACCGTTAAAATCTTTCCCCCTTATATTGAATGGAGAAAAATCAGAAAACAATGATAAACAGTAGGGGAAAAAGTCATTTAAAATACAACTGTCCGGAAATGACCACTACTAAGAGATGCATATTTTAGAATGCAAGGAGTTTTGATTGACAGGGAAAACACTTAATGGCAAAAAGCCAACATGGGGAATTAACTATTGGGTTTTAATAATGGTTCTTCTACCACTAACTTGTTCTATAACTTCAGGAAATATATTTTATCTCTTTGAACCTTCATCTACAAAATAAATGTTTTGGGGTCAGCCCAGTGGCATAGTGGTTAAGTTTGTGCACTCCACTTCGGTGGCTCGGGGTGTGCAAGTTCAGATCCCAGATGTGGGCCTAGCACCACTCGTCAAGTCACACTGTGGCGGCATCCCACATAAAACAGGGGAAGATTGGCACAGATGTTAGCGCAGGGCCAATCTTTTCGACAAAAAGGTAAATAAATAAATGAATAAATGCTTTAAACCAGGTAATTTCTAATGTCCCTTCCAGCCCTACACGACTCTACAATGACTGATGTACAGATTACCGTCTCTGATTATATGGTCAAAAAAGCAATGGCCCAGAAACTAGAAAACCTTGGACTTTAATCCTTTCTCTGCTTCTTCCAAGTTGTGGGCTCTTAAGCAAGTCACTTAACCTCTTTGAGCCTCTCACTGTCTTCATCCACAAAATGGCTAAATCGTTCTGGGATTAAAGTGGAATAACATATGTCAAAGTATGTGGAAATAATAAAACAATACATATTTTTAGGCAATGCTGTTGAAGTATATTGTTACTGACTATGCTTTGCTATTATCTTTTGATCTTACACCCATAGAATCATTTTGACAGAAGAAGGATAATAGAAACTGGCTCATTAATCCTTTCATTCATCTTTCTAGTTGTCCCTGGTGAACGCTAGAGGAGCTGAAGGGTAAACATTAGTGAGCAACATTAGATATATTTTATATAGTTTATTTATATATCAACTTCATCCTTACTTTACTATAAGGAAGATTAATAAAGCAAGAGTATAAAGGAATAATATTAATGAATAGAAGACAATGCATATATTAGTTTAGTACTAACTGATTAGGAAATAATTACTTTGTGATATAGCTTTTACTGGACACCAATATACAATTTTAATCTTTACACCATTATTATCCAGTTCATCTAATTATTAGAAAACACAATATATTGACATCTGGACCCTGCATGTAATACAGACACTGAGTGAAATATTGTAAAGCTCATAAAGATTCTTAAAATTGAAAGAAACTAGCAGATAGTTACATAATTTCCCCAGGAGTAGAGTTCAGTAAAAATACATTCAATACACAGTTATTCAAATATTCAGATAATTCATGAAAAGATATGACCATTCTATAGAATCAATATATCATGAATTTGTGAACTGACAAAAACCATACATTAAACGCACGACTAACAGACAAGGACAACAAAGACCCGGGAAGTGCTACTCAGCAGACCATATACCGTTGCTCTTCTCTAGACCTTGCATCGTGTCGGGGTCCAGGGCAATGCTGACAAGCAATTCCATGTAGCTTTTAAAGGTTTCCTTCATCGGTCTTGTTTTCAAAAAACAAGTGACAGAGGGAGCTGGAGGACAAAATGCTGGGAAGGAGAAAGGATGAAATGTTAAATACCCGTTCCTGACAACTGAACAACACTTTTATCTGTAACAACAGCCTATAAACAGAGTAAAGGTTGTAGATAAAATTTCTTCAGATTCAAGGTTCTCCCCTCTGCCTTCAAACACCCCAAGTGAGACACTCTCAAAGCTGGTTAGCACATCAAAATCAATAGAGAGATTTAAAAAAAACTCCACATTGATGGACTTCTTAAGACATAATCTTGTTTGGCAGGGGGGTAGTGGTGAGGAAGCTTGCACATTATACTTCAAAAAAGGTTCCCAGCTAACCCTAACCCTAACCCATAACCCCTAACCCTAACACTCTAACCCTAACCCCAACCTCAACCCCAACCCCAAAGCCTAACCCCTAACCTTGAACCCTAAACCCTAACCCCTAACCCTAACTCGAACCCTAAAACCTATCTCCCCAACCCTAACCCTAACCCTAAACCTAATTCCCTAACCCTAACGACAAACGTCACCATACCTTTAACCCTAATCCTAATCCCAACCCAGAGCCTGTACCCAAACCTCAAACCTTAACCCATATCCTGTATCCTTAACCCCCAACCCGTAAATTCGCCTTGTCGACGAAAATAATCCATAACCAATCTATAAATGAAAATTTGGGTGAGTTTATTCTGAGCTTAAATTTTAGGATTATAACCCGGGAGAGTCTTTCCACAAAGGAACAGAGCACTCCAAAGAAGTGGGGGTATAAGGGTGGTTATATACCATCAAAGAGGGTGTTTCACATATGATTGAAATGTCCCTCCCACAATAGTCACAAGACTGCTCTGTGGGCACAGCGATTGATGGAAACAGCAGGTAGGCCTTCTGTCTCAGTGAACGCAGCAGGGTGGCAGTCTGTTGTCTCCAGCTGAGTGGTGACAGGTGAGCTGGGTGGTCAAAGGTGAGTGCAGCAATCAGTTCCTAGCCTAAGGAAAAATGCTGATCCCTAAGGAAATGCTAATGTGGGGGTAAGTTGCACCTTTATCTCAAGGGCCTTTGTTCTGGCCCTAGGAAGTGTCTAAGCAGATATGCAATGCGTGCTCAATAGGCACAGTCAGGCCCGTTTGAAAACAAAAGTCAGGCCTCATTAGGTTTCTACCAAATGGCTTCCTCATATACTCCAATATATCCTATTGCTTGCCATTTTTATTTGTCAGCCTTCACCCTTACTCTCACCCGCACCCCGCTCTTCTCATCCCTTGCTTCTAATTCCAGACCCCATCTTAAACCCTAAACCTTTGCCTAAACCCTAAACCCTGACGCTGACCCCGACCTCAACCCCTTCCCTAACCACATCCCTGACGCCAGCCCTAACCCTAACCCTTTAGCTGCAAATACTCCATAATTAATCTACCACTGAAAACTGGGTGAGTTCCTACAAGGCAGCTGTGGGGACTAGCCCGGTGCGGGGCCTTTCTCCCCAAGGTAGCAAGGGCACCAAAGAAGGGGGTCACAGAGCGGCTACATAGGCTCTTGGAACAAATGGCATCCGCCACATATGACAGGGATGTCCCTTCACTTGCCACCAGAGGCTTTGCTGACACCGCAGGTCAGTGAACACAGCGGGTCAGAGGTCTCAGGCGGCCAGGTCGGCAGGCACTCAGTCCTGAGTTTAGGGGGAGACGGTTTTCCTTCCAGAAACGCCGGAAACGCTGATGCTTCCTGCGGGTCGTGGGCCCCCGAGGGGGCGCTGCTGTCACCCAGGGTGGGGGTGATGCGGGGTCGGTGAGCCGAGGAGTCGAAAGAAAGATTTCTAAGACTCTCAAGATCTGGCAGTAGTGCTCTTTTATTTAGAGAATAGTGTAGCATGGGGACAGAACCCATGGGCAGGCAGAGCCTCTGCTGCTGCCCCCGCTGGCATGGGGACAGGACCCATGGGCAGGCAGAGCTGGTGCGTGGGGACAGGACACACGGGCAGTCAGAGCTCCTGCTGCTGCAAAGTTGGGTGGAGAGTAAGGCTAAATTTAAGGCATAGGTATGTGAGTTATCTCTTTACAAGACAAAGAATATGTAAAAAAAAGTTAAAATGGTATCAGTGCCTGATGCGGGGTCGGTGACCTGAGGAGTCGAAAGAAAGATTTCTTCGACTCTCAAGATCTGGCAGTAGTGCTCTTTTATTTAGAGAATAGTGTAGCATGGGGACAGGACCCACGGGCAGTCAGAGCTTCTGCTGCTGCCGCTTCTGCTGCCCCCGCTGGCATGGGGACAGAGCCCATGGGCAGGCAGAGCCTCTGCGGCTGCCCCCGCTGGCATGGGGACAGGACCCATGGGCAGGCAGAGCTGGTGCGTGGGGACAGGACCCATGGGCAGGCAGAGCTGGTGCGTGGGGACAGGACCCACGGGCAGTCAGAGCTCCTGCTGCTGCTGCTGCTGCAAAGTTGGGTGGAGAGTAAGGCTAAATTTAAGGCATAGGTATGTGAGTTATCTCTTTACAAGACACAGAATATGTAAAAAAAAGTTAAAATGGTATCAGTGCCTGATGCGGGGTCGGTGACCTGAGGAGTCGAAAGAAAGATTTCTTCGACTCTCAAGATCTGGCAGTAGTGCTCTTTTATTTAGAGAATAGTGTAGCATGGGGACAGGACCCACGGGCAGTCAGAGCTTCTGCTGCTGCCCCCGCTGGCATGGGGACAGAGCCCATGGGCAGGCAGAGCCTCTGCGGCTGCCCCCGCTGGCATGGGGACAGGACCCATGGGCAGCCAGAGCTGGTGCGTGGGAACAGGACACGCGGACAGTCAGAGCTCCTGCTGCTGCTGCTGCTGCTGCTGCAAAGTTGGGTGGAGAGTAAGGCTAAATTTAAGGCATAGGTATGTGAGTTATCTCTTTACAAGACAAAGAATATGTAAAAAAGTTAAAATGGTATCAGTGCCCATGTGGTCTGGCCATTTGACGATCCCACAACTTTTAGATAAGAATCGAACCGGAGTGAGTAAATGGCAGAAGTCACCGCTTGAATTTTATCCTCGGCTAAAGACAAAGGAGGATTGGTGGGGGTGGGGGTGGGGGAGCGGTGGGTTTCAGTTACATGAGGTTGCCAGACAGTAACCAACTTAAGTTCTTGCCTCTGGCATTGATTAAGAGCTTCTAGAGATAAGACCATCTCCCCTTCTTCCTGGCACAGAGAGGGAGGCATCTTCACAGATAGAGGTTTCCCTTAGAAATGTAAATGTTTCCCAACAAAGGGGCAAACAAATTCCACTCCTTGGAGCCTGAATCTCATCTGTAGTTTTAAAACTAACCAGCCTAAAAATCCTCATCATAAGCCATTTTAAAATTAAGCAGCCTAAAAATCCTCATCAGGGGGATGGCGGGCGCGGATTGTCCCCAGGGCGCCACCGGCTTCCCTCAGGATCACGCGCTGACGCGCAGGGCGTGGGGACGGAGCCCAAGCACTTCCGGCCCTGGCTACGCCCCTGGCCCCACAGTCCCTCGCTGGGGAGAGGGCGGCCCGGGTCCTGAGTGCCCGTCGCCAGGGCAGGCGGAGGCCCACGCGGACAGCCGGAGCGGGTGGGCCATCCCCTCCCTGCGTCCCTCGGGGCGCGGTAGGCCCCGCCCGGGCCCGACTGTCCCCGCTCCGTCCCCGCTCCCTCCCGGCGGCGGCCTCCCTCAGGCCCACCCCTCCAGCCCTCGCGCCAGCTCTGCAGATGCGCGGCCTCTGGTCCCGCTGGGGCCGCTCTTCTTCGCGGCGCGGTCTGCGTCTGCCAGGGTCTCGCTGGGAGGGGGCCCTGCGCGCCGGCTCAGTCAGACCCGGGGTCCCCTCCCTGGGTCTACACCATAGGTGGCAGCCCAGCACCCGGGCCGGGGGCAGGAGGACAGGAGCTCCATGCAGATGGGAAGCAGAGGTGGCAGCCCTGTTCCTCCCTGGCCGCACTAAGGCCAACTGCGCCCTAGACCCAGCCGTCCTCACTACCCCAGCCCTAACTCGAGCCTGACCCTGACCCTAACTCGATCCTGACTCTGACCCTAACTCGATCCGACCCTGAGTGCAGCCCTGCCCCTGACCATGAGCCGCCTGCCCTGGCGACTGTCCCACCTGCTAGATACGCAGATATCTAGGGGAAAAAATAAAGCACTAGGAGGCATGGAGAGAACAGCTGTGCTGAGATTCGAGTCTTAAGTGGCCTATTGCAGCAGGCATCCAATGGAAAGTGTGGCGTGTTTCTAGAAATTAGGAAAAGTGTTTAGAATGCTGATATAAAAGACAATTCACAATTGCTTACCATTTTCGTGTTTCCTACGGTTTGTTAAAGGTGAAAGAGTTCTAATATATGTGACTAAAGCTGCTAGAAATTAATAAGAAAAACAGCTCTGTAGTTAAGGAAAGTAAGGTGTAAATTTTTAGTCAAGAGGGTATAAAGAATGGAATATTTTTGTTTGATGGGTTAAGAAAAGATAAACTTGTGCTAAAGTACTAGGTGGAAAAGAAAAAAAGAAAGACTTTGGGACAAATTCTGAAGGCAAATAGAAAGTTGTAGAAGGTTTGTGAAGGAGAAATTCGGAAAGGAGTTTTATGCCTGGTGAAGTTGGCTAAGATTGAAATGAATCTAATTAAGTAAATGGGTTTTAATATGAAAAAGTAAAGTGGTACAGAAATTAAAATTTGGTTTTCTCTCCAGGGATAATTGTCTTGAACTTTTGGTCCGCTCTTGATAAAGAGGTTATAAAAGGTGTTCCTTTGAGTAAGTCTACCTAAAAGACAAATCCGTTTTGTTAGTATAATGACTGAGGTCACTCTTAAGACTTTTGATCGTTTCTGCTGTCACTTTAAATGGATACCTGAGCATTGTCTGACAGTGAGCGTTGTTGGAACAAGTGTTTTCAAATCTTTTGATATTTTTGACAAGCTTCTCCCTCAAGAATATTCAAGTCCTGAATGAATGAAGGCTGTCTTTTAACCTGGTAGAAGGGGGAGGATTTCTCTGGGGATTTTCAGACGGCCCCTGGGACTTCGGAGAGAACTTTGCTCTCCCTTCCTGTAAGGTGGAAGATTCTAAAGTAATTAGGCTTCCTTGGTAGGTTAATTTACATTGGAAGCATTATCAGATAAGCGATGATAATCTTTCCTAAGTGGTATTATGTGGGTAAATATTACTGATAGAAGTGTTTTGAAAATTAGATAACATTCCTAAAATTCTGATCTGTCCTGGCTATCAGCCATAATTCTAACTATTATTTTAAGGTGTTGTATATCAGAAATAATAAGTTCCTCTGTCAATTGTCCTTTTTAAGTCTTTTGTTGTCTACAGTCGGTTGTTTTACTCTGCTGCTTTTTGCTTTTGCAAATACTTCTCATCTTCAGAGACATTCATGGAAAAGACTCTGACACTTACTCTGGATTACAGTTTTCTGATAAACTTTCAGATCACAGAACTGGACTGGGTAAGAAATTACAGAAATCTAATGGAGAAACGGATAACCTCATAGATCCTCCTAACAGGAGCTTAAGCTCAGTAATCAATTACACAGGACTGTGTGAACTGATGAGGATGATTATGACTTTTTATGACTTTTATTTGAAATATTGTTGATTCTTTTGATGTTTTGTTTTGTTTTGTTTTGTTTCCTCAGATTTAAGGAAACCTTTTCTCTTATGCTATGACTTACAGCAATTTAGTGATAGTATACCTTTATGAGCAAAACTGAAACATTTATCTTTTTCTCCCTACCTGATCCCTCCAGAATTTGGAAACCTAGTGAGTGAGTGAGTATGGTTGTTTCATGGCAATATTGTTATTTGCATAAGTTCAATAAGAATCTGTCCTCCTTGCAACAGGACACATTTGTTCTCTTACCAAAGCTTTGACTGGAATGTCATATTTGAGAGAAACATACAGACTCAGATATGCCAATACTGCCTTTGAGGAAGAGGGTTGACTTTCTGGAAATAAAGCCACTTGGAAATATGGGCCTGGTACCTTGTTTACAGAGATTCTGGCAATCTTACCTGGTAAGTAAGGAAGCTTGCTTATCTGGTAGGTGCAAGGAAACTCAGAATATTTTGGGGGGAACTCAAGAAAAGAGAGAAAGTCACCCAAATCTAAGGTATTGCAAGCAAGGCCTGATGGCACAAATCCTTGGCGTGGCTTTCCTGGCCTCGAGAGGTCTTTAAAGTTCAATCTGAGATTTCCCAGAAAAAATTTCAGCAAAGCAGATTAACAGCCTATGTGATCAACTGCTATTCTTGCTGCACTTATGTAAATAATTGGGCCAAGTTTCTTGAAACTAAACTTATTTTGCAAACCAATTAGTCTTAATTTGGCTATCCTTGGTAAAAATGAGGGTGATTTTAGAGAGAAGAACTATCTTTCAGCGAAAAACTGTAAGACACATTTGTGGATGTAAGATCCTAGTTTTGTTAACTGTCTTGGAGGGTTTTTTTCCACCTGTGAACTGGACTGGATCCTGAATTCTTCTGCTGAAATATCTGGTTACAAATCTCCAAACTAATGTTTTCAAACTTTTCCTCATTTTCATTTGGAATTGATGTGCATTAAGGCTGCCCCAGCTAGAGAAGCCCAAGGTGACCTGGCCTACATGCCAAACTATACGACCCAGTGGACTTTTGTTATGGTATGAATTAGGACCGCCCCAGGGAGAGAAGCCCAGGGCATCCTCACCTACAGGCCGATCTATATGGCCAGATTCGTATCTAAAGTTATATGACCGCACAATAACCAGACGCCATCTGCACTGATATCATTTAATGACTTTTTACATCATCTTTTCTTTTCTCCAGTAAAAATGAGGCACGTACCCATGCGTTATAAAATTAGCCCTAACCCTCAACTCGGGGCAGCAGCAGGAGCTCTGACCGCCCGTGGGTCCTGTCCCCACGCACCAGCTCTGCCTGCCCATGGGTCCCGTCCCCATGCCAGCGGGGGCAGCAGAAGCTCTGACTGCCCATGGGTCCTGTCCCCATGCTATTCCACACTATTCTCTAAATAAAAGAGCACTACTGCCAGATCTTGAGAGTCTAAGAAATCTTTCTTTCGACTCCTCGGCTCACCGACCCCGCATCATTTCTGGTGGCCCGTACAGGGAATTGCTTCATCGGCTTGTGAGCGCAAGTTCTGGTAAGTGCCCTTTTCATCCTTGTGCCTTTCTCTTTTTCAAGGATGGATCTAAATTCACTTCTCCATCGGGAACTTTCTTGGATGGCTGTATGAATCCACGTTTGCTGCCCATGGCTACTCTATGGGGCAAATTGTGGCATTCAGCCTGAAGAGAATCAGTACCTTAAGCCTGAGGGTGATGGAAAATGAATTAATCCATTCCTTCCTGCTCTTCTTCAAGGATGGATCTAGATTCACTGCTCCATCGGGAACTTTCTCGGACAGCTGCATGAATCCACGTTTGCTGCCCATGGCTACTCTATGGGGCAAATTGTGGCATTCAGCTTGAAGAGATTCAGTACCTTAAGCCTCAGGGTGATGGAGAATGAATTAATCCATTCCTTCCTGACTCTATCTCTAATAGACAAATTTTACGTGGGCGCGGGTCGGCCACTTAAGTCATTAGGACGGCCGCCAATCTCCAAGACTCCCGTGGAAGGTTTCTTTTCCTAAGGGTGGATTGGCATCCCTCCCTCTGGCACCTGACCACGCTCTGAACTGCGAGGAAAGTCCCACTCGGGACTCCAGTTCAAGGGAAGTACCAAACTCTAACCTTTGGTGGAGTATGGGAACCCCTTCTTGGGAGAATGGCTCCAGGATGCAATTGGGTAGAATGTCCCCCAGACTGGCGGAAAATTCCTCACTGTCTTTCTCTTTCTCACTGTCTTTGTCCTTTCATCCTGGGGACCATTCGCCAGGCACCTATTACTGTCAGGCAGAATAGGGAAGATGTTCAAGGGATGCCCCCATCATCCCTTGCTACAGGAACTCCATTGGGGGGATTTTCTAGGTAATGGCTCCCTTTCTCTGGGACCATTCGCCAGGCACCTATTCCTGCCAGGCAGAATAGGGAAGATGTTCAAGGGATGCTCCCATCATCCCTTGCTACAGGAACCCCAATGGGGGGATTTTCAAGGTAATGGCCCCTTTTCTTTCTCCTTTTCTCTCAGGGACCATTCACCAGCCCATGCTGCCAGGCAGAATAGGCACCAGGCACCTGTTACTGCCAGGCATAACAGGGAAGGTATACAAGGGATGCAATGCCGGGGGACGCCCCCATCACCCCTTGCTATAGGAACCCCACAGTAGGAACAACGGGTAGGATGCTGCCCTAGGTTCAGGGGGGATTTTTCATGGTAATGGACCCGTTTCTTTTGTCTCTCTTGGAGTTACAATGGCCATTTTCATCTCCTTTTCAGCTTTGTGACTGGGAAACAAAGAAATCCTTAAAGAGTAAAAGGCTCCACCCCTGGGAGACCCAACTTTGGGTTTCTGGGCCTGATCACCCCAGCAACCCTAAGTGGGGGTGCCCTCTCTTGACAGTTGACTCATTGAGTATTTTAGTCACCTACTGAGTCGGTTATGAGGGTAGGAGACCTGTGATTTATTCTGTGAACTGCCGTGCTAGCGTAGTGTGCCCCAGCATGGGAACTCTTGTGTGACTCTTATCTTGATAACCCTCTGGAAGAGGCCATGAGGGTGAGGTCTGATCTCTTCTTTTCCTTTCTTTGTCTGTTTTGCTCATCATCTCTTCTGCTGTCACCAAGTCGAGGTTAAGTTCAGGCTAGACCTGAGCAGAACCTTGACCATCTGTAAAATTGGAAAAAGAAGCCTTTTGCCAGGGATTTAACTCTCAAACCTGTCTCTGGGAGCCCCAGCCTCCAGCCAGTTCCAGGCCTTTGCCTCCTGCTTCCCTACCTCAACTTTGCTGGCTCAGAGACAAAGTGCCCAGGCTGAGCGGGACTTGACTAAATCTTATAACTATGTCAACACCCGCAATCGGCCTCTGCACACCCGCAATCGGCCTCTGCACCCTTTCTCCAGCTGCTGTCAGTCAGACACTGGCTTTACCGCCACGGGGAAGGCTCCTAAGCATCCCCAGAGGCCCACCCTGTGGATGCGTTCTAACTCCATCTGGGAGAAAATTTGAGGGGTTTGTTTGTGCCTTTGTGATGCAGTTGGACAGGTAGATCAACCTGGAATGTAATTTGAGTTACAATCCAGTTTCTGGGAAATCAAGAGCAACTGTCCTTAGAAAATCCTTGCAAGACTGGAAATACTGCTCTAGAGGCAGTTAAGATTCCACCTAGTTCCTTTATCATGAAAAGGATTATCATCTCCCCTCTCCAGGAACTACTATCTAGCCCATCACTAATTCCTAAGACTGAAGGAAAAAAAAAGAAAGAAAGAAAGAAAGAAAGAAAGAAAGAAAGAAAGAAAGAAAGAAAGAAAGAGGAGGGGAGAGGCAAAACGGCCATAAGCGTGCCCTTGCAAAAAGTCTAACATCTTGAGTATCTTCTCCACAAATATTGGTAAAAAACAATAGCTGTAACAGTAGCTGTGCAGTCTCTGTGTACGTGTGTCTATGTGTATGTTATATGTGTGATATTTTACCTCCGGATGGTGTGTTACCAAAATTAAGAGCTCTGTTTAATTGGCTTCAAGTAAGCACTTACATAAATTCTAAATGTAGTAGAAATTAACCCAATGTCTTTCAAGTTAACGTGATGTGAATTAACCTTTGGTAAATGAAAGCTTGTTTAAGTTTGTTGGTTTGATTGAAAATAGTCTTCTTGTCAGAGTTGTCAGTATTTGCCTATGATGCAGGCGTGCAGCCTGGGTTTACTAGTCAAATAAGTTCACATTGTCTGTTAAATTCGTCAGCAAAATAATAGCTTTAAATGATGACCAGTTTTGTCTAATGTCTCATGAAGTTTTTGTGTGTACAATAACTGTTTCATAGTCTGTATACTTGAAAAAAAAAAAAGCTTCCAAATTGTTTTGATAACAATCTTGAGTTTTGCCAAGTTAAGTTAAATGTTAAAAATCTGAGCATCTGGGTCATTTTTGGATTGGATAGCACACAAGCATTACAGCTAAACTTATCTAAGTTATCTACTTTTGGCTTCTTATTGCAGAGAGGCTAAAAGTCTTTGGGTCTGTTATTGTAAAGCAGCGTGTTTCTAGAAATTATGAAGTGTTTAGAATGCTGGTATAAAAGACAATTCATAATTGCTTACCTTTTTAGTGTTTACTATGGTCTGTTAAGGCTTAAAAGTTCTTATTAACCGATATAATTAAAGCTACTGGAAATTAATAAGGAAAGCAGCTCTGTATTCAAGGAAAGTTAAAATGTATGTTTTCAGTAAGGAGGGTATAAAGAATGGAAGTATTTTTGTTTGATGGGTTAAGAAAGATAAATTTGTCCTAATGTACTAGAAAGGAAAAAAGAAAGACTTTGGGACATATTCTGAAGGCAAAAAGAAAGTTGTAGAAGGTTTGTGAAGGAGAAATTTTGAAAGGAGTTTTATGACTGGTAAAGCGGACAAAGGTTAAAGTAAATTCAATTAAGTGAATGAGTTTTAATGTTAAAAATAAGCTGGTACAGAAATTAAAGTTTGGTTTTCTCTCAAAGTATAATTTTCTTGAACTTTTGGCCTGCTCTAACTCTACCTAAAAGACAGAAAAATCTATGTTTTGTTAAAATAATTTCCTATATTCAGAAAGAAAGAGGTCTCTTCTAAAATTTTTTGACGATGTTGTTTGCTCTTGACTGTCTCTGTTGTCACTTTGAATGGATGCCTGAGCATTGTTTAACAGTGAGTGCTGTTTCCTATTTGAACAAGCATTTTAAAAACTTTTGATATTTTTGACAAGCTTCTCCCTCAAAAATATTCAAATCCTGAATGAAGGCTTTCTTTTGACCTGGCAGATGGAAGAAGAATTTCTCTGAGGATTTTCAGAGGGCCCCTGAGACTTCTCAAAGAAATTTGCTCTCTTCCTATAAGGAGGAAAATACTAAATTAATTAGGTTTATTTGGCTTATTAAATTACATGGGAAGCATTGTCAAATAAGCGATGATAAACTTTCTTACGTGGTATTATGTGGGTGAATGTTATTAATATATGTGTCTTAACATTATATAGCATTCCTAAAAATTCTAATCTGTTCTGGTTATCAGTCATAATGCCAGTTATTATCTTAAAGTGTTATATGTCACAGAAGTAGCCAAGTTTCTTTGTCAATTGCCCTTTTGAGTCTTTTGTCCATTTGCAGATAGTTACTGTTTTACTCTGATGCTTTTTGCTTTTGCAAATATGTTTCATCTCCAGAGAAATTCCTGGAAAGGATTCTGACACAAGGGTTCTAAACTACAGGTTTCTGATAAACTTTCAGATTGTAAAACTGAACCGGGTAAGAAATTACAGAATTCTAACAGAAACTAAGCTCATAGACCTGCTAACAGAAGGTTAAGCTCAAGAACTGATTATACAGGACTGTGTGAACTGGTGAGGATGATTATAATTTTTTTATGACTTCTGTTTGAAATATTGCTGAGTTTTGATGTTTTGTTTTGTTTTCTCATGTTTAAGGAAATCTTTCTTTCTTTTCTCTTATGCTAACTATGACTTACAGCAATTTAGTGAAATACATCTTTATGAGCAAAACTGAAATATTTGTCTTTTTCTCCCGACCTGATCCTTCCAGAATTTGGAAACTCTTTGTGAGTACGGTTATTTCGTGGCAATATAGTTATTTGCATAAGTTCAATAAGAATTTGGTCCCCTTATAACGGGACACATTGGTTATCTTACCAAGGCTTTGACTGGAATGTCATATTTGAGAGAAATATACAGGCTCAGATATGACAACACAGCTTTTCAGGAACAAAGATTGGACTTTCTGGAACTAAAGCCACTTGGAAATATGGGCCTGGTACCTTGTTTACAGAGATTCTGGCAATCTTACCCGGTAAGTAAGGAAGCTTGCTTGTCTGGCAGGTGCAAGGAACCTCAAAATGTTTTGGGGGACCTCGAGAAGAGAGGAGTCCACCCAAATCTGGAGGTACTGCAGGCAAAATCTGATGGCAAGTCCTTGGCTTGGCTTTTCTGGCCTCAAGAGGCCTTTACAGTTCAATCTGAGATTCCTCATAAAAAAAAATATTCCAGCAAAGCAGATTTTAAAAAGCCTGTATAATCAATTGGTATTCTCGCTGCACTTATGTAAATAATTGGCAGACCAGTTAATTTTAATTTGGCTATCTTTTATCAAAATGAGGGTGATTTTAGAGAGAAAAAATTATGTTTCAGTAGAAGCTATACTACACATTCAGGATATTAGATTCCAGCTCTTCTCTTCTGCAAGATTCATCTGTTACTAATCATAATGTCTCCTTGTGGCCATCCATCTCTGATCCCTGGGACTTCCCTGGCCACAAGCAAACCTTTTCCTTCAACACTACTGCCCAAATACTAACTAGATTTGCCTTGTCACAGGTGGATCATAAACGACAAGTTCCAAAGGTAAAGTCCCCAACTTATTGATACACACAGGATGGACTATATCAAATTTGGGACGAATATATTTGGCTCACTCCTGCTAGTGATCAACTCAGTAAAAGTCCACTCTATGTTGGGAACAAACCAATCACACCTGTGATACGTGGCCTAATAGCACCCGACCTATGGGACAAATTCCCCGTCATATGTGTTCTCATATCAAAAGCTTAAAAAATACTGATTGGTTTGGGACTGACTGGGATAGACGGCCCAGCACACGTTGGTTAGGCCCTAATGGCACTCAGTGGCTATGTGGCTCCAACTTATGGCTTTGGCTGCCACCTGGATGGATTGGACGATGCACTCTAGGCTTCGTCTGGATGCAAGGTAGAACTACATTTACTATATCTCCTCCTGCTAACCTACCCAATCTGCAACAGCGCTGGACCCGCTCTGTCTTCCACTGGTATGACCATCTTTCCTCAATTTTCCTTCCCCAATTAGGAATTGAAAGTGCCATCTTGCACATGGAAGTCCTAAACAAATTTACTATGAAGGCATTAAATGATACACAACATAGCCTTTTGCTGCTCGATTTAGAAGTGTCCCAAATGCGTAAGGCAGTCCTCCAAAACCGACTGGCACTGGATGTCTTGACAGCAGCACAGGGGGGCACCTGTGCCATTATAAAAACTGAATGTTGTGTCTATATTCCTGACTACCATCAAAATATCTCCGGCTTCCTATCTGATATGAGCCACCAAATTAAGTCCATGTCCGACCCTCCCCTATCTCTAAATGACTGGTTGAACTCCTCGTCAGGACCAGGTTTCTGGACTGCTATCAAAACCTTATTCATTGGATTAATCATACTGCTTATATTTCTTATTATAATTTGTTGTCTGTTTCATTGTTTGTCTTCCGCATGTCAACAAAGTTTCACCTCCTGGACCACCTCTCGTCAAATGATTCTCTCGTCTCCAGAGGATCTGTAC
The DNA here is from genome assembly GCF_041296265.1 of Equus caballus. Lineage (NCBI taxonomy): Eukaryota > Metazoa > Chordata > Mammalia > Perissodactyla > Equidae > Equus > Equus caballus. The sequence goes on along the minus strand of NC_091708.1, from coordinate 6,658,022 downwards.
ACCTTGTCAGGCTTGGACTCAACGGGTGCAGCCTTCCAGTCCACTGAACTTCCTACCTATACCTATGGCCCCATTTAGGGACAGCTCTACGACCTTGCACAGCCGGAAGTAGTTACGGAAGACTGACCGTCGTCCATATCCCCAAAAGATTTCGGGGCCAAATGGGTTCAGGGGGGTTTTATGATGTGGATTAAGGCTGCCCCAGCTAGAGAAGCCCAAGGTGACCTGGCCTACATGCCAAACTATACGACCCAGTGGACTTTTGTTATGGTATGAATTAGGACCGCCCCAGGGAGAGAAGCCCAGGGCATCCTCACCTACAGGCCGATCTATATGGCCAGATTCGTATCTAAAGTTATATTGATGTGGATTAAGGCTGCCCCAGCTAGAGAAGCCCAAGGTGACCTGGCCTACATGCCAAACTATATGACCCAGTGGACTTTTTTTATGGTATGAATTAGGACTGCCCCAGGGAGAGAAGCCCGGGGCATCCTCACCTGCATGCCGATCTATATGGCCAGATTCGTATCTAAAGTTATATGACCGCACAATAACCAGACCCCATCTGCACTGAAATCATTTAATGACTTTTTACATCATCTTTTTCTTTTTCTTTTTTTTCCAGTAAAAATAAGTCACGTACCCATGCCTTCTAAAATTAGCCCTAACCCTCAACTCAGGGCAGCAGCAGGAGCTCTGACTGCCCGTGAGTCCTGTCCTCATGCGGCAGCAGCAGGATCTCTGACTGCCCGTGGGTCCTGTCCCCATGCGGCAGCAGCAGGAGCTCTGACTGCCCGTGGGTCCTGTCCCCACGCACCAGCTCTGCCGGCCCATGGGTCCCGTCCCCATGCCAGCGGGAGCAGCAGCAGCAGCTCTGCCTGCCCATGGGCTCTGTCCCCATGCCAGCGGGGGCAGCAGAAGCAGCAGCAGCAGGAGCTCTGCCTGCCCATGGGTCCTGTCCCCATGCTATTCCACACTATTCTCTAAATAAAAGAGCACTACTGCCAGATCTTGAGAGTCTAAGAAATCTTTCTTTCGACTCCTCGGCTCACCGATCCCGCATCATTTCTGGTGGCCCGTACGGGGACTTGCTTCATCGGCTTGTGAGCGCGAGTTCTGGTAAGTGCCCTTTCCTTCCTTATGCCTTTCTCTTTTTCATGGATGGATCTAGATTCACTGCTTCATGGGGAACTTTCTCGGACAGCTGTATGAATCCACGTTTGCTGCCCATGGCTACTCTATGGGGCAAATTGTGGCATTCAGCTTGAAGAGATTCAGTACCTTAAGCCTCAGGGTGATGGAGAATGAATTAATCCATTCCTTCCTGCTCTTTTTCAAGGATGGATCTAGATTCACTGCTCCATCCGGAACTTTCTCGGACAGCTGTATGAATCCACGTTTGCTGCCCATGCCTACTCTATGGGGCAAATTGTGGCATTCAGCTTGAAGAGATTCAGTACCTTAAGCCTCAGGGTGATGGAGAATGAATTAAGCCATTCCTTCCTGACTCTATCTCTAATAGACAAATTTTACGTGGGCGCGGGTTGGCCACTTAAGTCATTAGGACGGCCGCCAATCTCCAAGACTCCCGTGGAAGGTTTCTTTTCCTAAGGCTGGATTGGGATCCCTCCCTCTGGCACCTGACCACGCTCTGAACTGCGAGGAAAGTCCCACTCGGGACTCCAGTTCAAGGGAAGTACCAAACTCTAACCTTTGGTGGAGTATGGGAACCCCTTCTTGGGAGAATGGCTCCAGGATGCAATTGGGTAGAATGTCCCCCAGACTGGCGGAAAATTCCTCACTGTCTTTCTCTTTCTCACTGTCTTTGTCCTTTCATCCTGGGGACCATTCGCCAGGCACCTATTACTGTCAGGCAGAATAGGGAAGATGTTCAAGGGATGCCCCTATCATCCCTTGCTACAGGAACTCCATTGGGGGGATTTTCAAGGTAATGGCTCCCTTTCTCTGGGACCATACGCCAGGCACCTATTCCTGCCAGGCAGAATAGGGAAGATGTTCAAGGGATGCCCCCATCATCCCTTGCTACAGGAACCCCAATGGGGCGATTTGCAAGGTAATGACTCCCTTTCTCTGGGACCATACGCCAGGCACCTATTACTGTCAGGCAGAATAGGGAAGATGTTCAAGGGATGCCCCCATCATCCCTTGCTACAGGAACTCCATTGGGGGATTTTCAAGGTAATGGCTCCCTTTCTCTGGGACCATACTCCAGGCACCTATTCCTGCCAGGCAGAATAGGGAAGATGTTCAAGGGATGCCCCCATCATCCCTTGCTACAGGAACCCCA